>NC_081298.1:81646785-81962857 GCF_030435805.1 Mustela lutreola
ATTAGTTGAGATGAGGGATGTTAAAAGATAACTTGAGGCATATTAAATTTCTTTTTAAAAAAAAGGATTTTCTTTTATTTATTTGAAAGAAAAAGAGAGCAGCAGTAGGGCGAGGGACAGAAGCAGAGGGAGAGGGAAAAACAGACTCCACATTGAGCACTGAGCGCAATACGGGGCTGGATCCCCACGTATTGGGAGCACCACGAGGTAGGACATCTGCTGAAGTCAGACACTTAGCTGACTGACCCTACTCGGGCATCTGGAGGCATATTAAAATTCTTAAAAATTTATTTGAGCAATACTGTCTTCAAACAGGGCAGTGCCAAACTGGAAATGGCTTTCTGCACCTTCTGCAGAAATGAATCAGAGGAAAGACCCATAGAGAAGGGGCAGAAGCAAAGTAAAAAAAATCACTGTACTGGCTGTAGCTTACAGCCTAGCAGCCTAGTTGGTGGTTTGTGATTGATTGTCTTTAGAATTCAGATTTCCTGACCTTAAGACATTTACAGGCCGAGGGTTTGGTTTGCTTCTTAGATGACCAGGGCATTGGAGTCATCTCAGTCCAACAGACTTGTTTAATTAATTTAACAGGAAACATCAGAAAAGATCACTGGGGTTGCCATGGAATTCCTGCTTAGATATCACTGTAAGGTAAGGGCTGGCCAACTTTTCCTTTAAAGGGCCAGATAGTAAATATTGTCCATACTGTCCATACTGTCTCTGTCTCATGTGTGATTCTTCAGTCAAAGCACCAAAGCAGCCATACACAAAGTGTCAATGTATTGTCTAAATGTATTTTGTTAGAGCCTAATGTTAAGTTACAAATGAATAATTATTGCATTTGAATAAAGAGCAGAGTGGACTCTAGATTAAATGAATAAATCAATACATAAATACATAAAGAAAGGCGAGAACAACTTGATATTGCAACCTAACAAAAAATTAAACAAATTTGCATTACAATCCCATGTATCACTGGAAATGCAAAAAAACAAAAACAAACAACAACAACAAAAAACCACTCCTAAATAAAATGCTGACAAAATGTTTTAAATATATTAAGAGAAAAATACTCAGTGACCAAGTAGGTCATTTCTCGAATGCAAGAGAGGGAAATATGTCTATATAATTTATCTCTGGTAAGAGAAAAAAAACCCATGTAATTGTCTTAAGTGCTAAAAGGCATTATATAAACAGTTAACTCTGCCAAGCATTTTTAAAAGTTTGATAAAATGAATTCTTCTTACCAAACTAGAGAAGGAAATCCTTGTTTAACATAATAAAGACCATCTCAACACAATATACTTCCTGAGTGACACAGTGAATTAAATCTCTTGAATGTCAGGGAAAAAAACAGATGGCTCAGGACAGTGTTGACATTGTCCTTGAAGTTACAATCAATCCAATTATATAAGGACAATAATGAGACACACATTTTGAAACGATTTTTTTGTTGTTTAACATATTATTTATCAAAAAATACCCAAGAAAAACAACAAAAGGTTTTAATATATTAAAAGATATCATTATAAAATAAGCATTTATAATACAATAGTTCACCTACCTGTCAGCAAAAGCAAACCAGAAGATATAGTTAAAAGATTCTGTTTTAAATGTAGCAGAAAGACATAACATTCAGAAGCAAACATTTTTTTTTAAATAAAAATACACAGGAGTTAGATAAAGAAAACTGAAATATTTTATTAAAATTTTTAACAAAATAAATGAAACAATTTATTTAAAAAAATTCATCATTAAGTCATTATGTATGTCTGTTTATATTGTGCTCTGATTTTCTGGGTATTAAAAGCATATCATAAAAAAGAACTCTTGCTGTAGTGTCTTAGATATCTGATAGAGGAAATCATTTAAAAATATTCTACATCCATCCAATAAAATAGTAGAAAGAAAATCAAAAAAACATTATGAAATAACTCTTAATAATAGAGAAATAATATGGAAAAATAAAGTATTATCTTTTTACTTATAAAATTGGAAAAAAAATTTTCATTAGAAAATATATTGACGGAAAAGGAAGATTTAGTCAGAAAGTGCTACTAGAACAATTGCTTGACTGTTTTTTAAAAATTATTTTCAAAATTTTACCACTTTAAGATATATCCAATAAGTTATAAAATATAAGAAGTGAAATTATCATAAATATTTGGAAAATATGTAAGTGCTTATTAGAAAGGAAAGGATTCTACATGCTTGAATGAGAGAAAATAATCAGATTAAAAATGAAAAAATTTGACTATGTAAAATATTTAAACTATAGCATAAAAATGTAACCAAAATTAAAACCATGCAGTAAACATAACAAAGGGTTAATAACTACTATATAAGGAAATTTTGAATTGTGAATGAAATGCTATGATTCTACTTAATCCTTTATTAAAAGCAACAGGTAGAAATCTCACAAAAATTTAGTCAACTATTTAACAAATATATGAAAATGATCCACTTGCTATCAAATGAAAAATTTGACTAATAAAGATATACTTTATTAAATTATCAAATATTTTCTCAAATACTATATACTGTGTCATCAATTGTGTAATGAAATTGATAATATCAGTCATTTGAGATAGCCATGTAAATAGAATTTTTCAGTTAAAAAGCTATTTGGATGTACAAATGAATAATTCTAAGAATATTCAAATCTTTGTGCCAATAAATCTGCTTTCGGATATAGCTAAGGTCATCCTCCTAAATGCAGAAAACACATAAAGAACTTCTATATTTATTTCAAAGTTATTCACAAGATACTAGAAACAACCCAGATGTTAACTAAAATCACAATACCAGAAAAATTAACATGACTTGAAATGTAAACCTGATGTTAAGAAGAAAAAAAAAAAGGCATTTGAAAATACAGATCAGAACAGTGTGCATCTTACCTAAATTCCATTTTTAATGAAGAAGCATGTATTGACAAGGAATTATGCTGAAATGATAGCAAAAAGGCATAACAAATAAGGAAGGGGAAACTGAACAGAAGTGGTAAAAATGGCCACATTGGTAAGAATTTAAGTTCAACAGCTATAATAGAGTCTTAAAAGAAAGCCAGTAGTTAAAATAAAATAGAATAGCTATGAGAACTCATATAATAACGCTATGCTGTCAAGACTAATGTGGTTGTATCTGGTTTCTCTGCCATACTTAGGGTATTCATTCACAGGTTCTCGGATTCCCCCACCAACTGGTGAAAAGACCAATTTAGTTGTTGCATGATGGACCCCAAAGGGTCTCATGTAGGACTTAATTTTTGATTTGTATTAAAATCTGGATTTTCACAATCAATTATGCTATGCAGAAATCTTAATAGAATTTTTAAGGTATTTGTACATTGCAGCCAGAATTTTTTATATGTTTCAAATATTTAGAAAAAGAGAGAATATTACAAATATATATAAAGTCAGCATCTAGAATGGATAAACATGTCTGACACATTTTCTGCAGATAGTTTTAAGATTTTATTTATTTATTTGACAGAGAGAGATCACAAGTAGGCAGAGAGGCAGGCAGAAAGAGAGAGGAGGAAGCAGGCTCCCCGCTGAGCAGAGAGCCTGATGCGGGACTCCATTCCAGGACTCTGGGATCATGACCTGAGCCGAAGGCAGTGGCTTAACCCACTAAGCCACCCAGGCGCCCCCTGCAGATAGTTTTAAAAGAAAATGTTATAGACACAGTTGGAATCCCTTATATTTTTTAATCCATTCCTTCCCCTCGAGATCAACTATTATCTTTATATCGTTGGGTTTTCTTTCCAAACATATGCCAATACTTTCCTACATATATAATATATCATATAGCTATGAGTTTTGAAAAATATTTAGATTGGGCCAATCAAACTCACAAAATACACTTTTAGAGCTATTGTTTAAATTATATTGAATCTATTGCTTGATTGAAGAAGAATTAATATTTTTCCTTTTTTAGTCTTTTCATTCATGAATATAACCTATCAATTCATTTACTGGTCTCCTTTGCTATGTACTTTAAAATAATTTGGAATTCTTTTATAATTTTCAATATAATAATCATTGATTTATTTTATTATATTTAGTGTTAGAGCACTTTTGGGGTTCCCTTTTATTATGAGACAGCTTTTTTTTTTAATTAAAGATTTTATGTATTCATGTGACAGACAGAAATCACAAGTAGGCAGAGAGAAAGGGAGAAGCAAGCTCCCTGCTGAGCAGAGAGCCCAATGCGATGCAGGGCTTGATTCCAGGACTCTGGGATCATGACCTGAGCCGAAGACAGAGGCTTTAACCCACTGAGCCACCCAGGTGCCCCAAGACAGCTTTTTCTTAATAACATTTTCCAGTTGGTTTATTATGGGTTTATGGGTAATGTTTTCCTACTGGTCTTATAAAGAGTTACCTAGCTGCTCTTTCTTGCTAGTGTAACTGGCTTGTCTGTCTGTCTTAGATTCGTGTAGAAATTGTTGTATAGAAATTATACCAGTTATTACTTTTTCTTCTATTTCACTGTCCAAAACTTCCAGTAAAAATAGGCCTCTCTGCCTACCTGTGATTTCTGTCTGTCAAATAAATACATAAAATCTTAAAAAAAAAAAAAAGTTGTACCTTAAAAGTTACACACATTATTTCCTAAACACTTCCAAAAATGGACATAATAATACCAATTTAACGGAGAGGCTGGGCCATATAGGCAGCCCACCCTAAAAACCGTAGTTCTATTACTGTAGAGAGAACAGATATTGAAGCATCCTTGGAAGGGGTTTCAAACAGACTGCTTCTAACATTTTACCAGTTTGAAGAAATTACCTCTTACAACTAGTTATTTTAGCCTTTTTATCATGAATGCATCTTGCTGTTATCTATTGAGATGATCACATTTTTTGCCAATGCAGGATATTTCATTAATAAATATAATGCTAAATGTTTCTTACATATTCCTATAGTAAGGCATACTTAGTCAAAGTAAATTATTTAAAAATATTCCTGGATTTGATTTGCAAGCATTTGATTTATGATTTAGCTTTAATTTTCTTAAGTGTATTAATCTTTAATTGCATTTTTACATATTGCCCTTATCTGGTTTTGGTATTAGCTTATACTAATATCAGATTTAGGTTGGGTAGCTTTGGTTCTTTTAGTTTTTTCTCTGAAACTCTAAGATATGCATTATTGATTCCTTGAAAATTAGTTAAATTCATAGAACAACTTCAGCTTGGTTCCTTTTCAGGCTAGGTGGCAGGAAGGGAGAACTTTTTTACCCATTCAATTTCTTGTTTCTTTTATGTCTTAAAGAATATTGGAACATATATTTTTTCCTAAAACATTCTCCATTTACTTTAGGGTTTAAATTTTATTGAGTTTAAAGTTATTCTAGTATTTCTCTATGCTTTTTTCTTCAGTTCTACAAAAGCTGTGCTGATGTTGAATTTTCATTCTACCAACACATTTGCACCTTCTCTCTTTTCCATTTGATCAATGTTGTCAATATTTTTTTGTTGTTTGCCAAAAAAACATATTTTGCCCTTATTGGTAATTAATGTTGTTTCTTTGCTTTGTGTGTAATTAATTCCTGGCTGTTTCTATTTTTTCCATTTTTTTTTTTTTTTTACTTTTTATTTGGGAAAAGGAAAATTTAATTAATTTAATTTAATTGTTTTTTTTTTAAAAAACAACTCAATCTTTCAATTTTCCTTATTTTCTGAAATATCTACTTAGCATATATATTACCCTCCAGGTACATCACACAAGTTTTAATATAGGGTACTTCTACTGTTTGTTTCTAAATATTTTATAAGGTATATTACAATATAATATTTATCCTATGAGATATTTAAAAGTGTTTTTCTTGTTTGTTTTCAATATCTTTCTTTCTTTCTTTCTTTGAGAGAGAGAGAGAGTAGGGGTGGGGGGAGAGGGGCTGAGGGAGAAAAAGAGAGAGAATCCTAAGCAAGCTTCATACCCAGTGTGGAGCGAGAGATTGGGCTTGATTTCACAATCTTGAGACCATGACCTGAGCCAAAAAACAAGAATCAGATGCTCAACTGACTGAGCTACCCAGGGACCTCAACATCTTTTTATTTCTAATTACATTGTGTTAAGATTAGATCATATGATTTATATGTTATCATGTTTTTGGAAGTTATAGACTTTTTAGTAGTTTAATATATTGCCAATTTTTGTACTTTTGAATGTGTATTTGAATAGAATGTACATTATTTTAGGGGCAGGGACTATACTATGTCTACAATATTGAATTTTTAGTAATATTTTAAAATTCTTCTATACTCAACTTGTTTTTTAGATTGCTGCTTCCTAAGACTTTCGTGGATAAGAACATCAAAACATTCCACTATATCAGTAGAGAAACCTGGTAGATACTACCTAACACCTACCTTCACCTTTCAAAGGTGACATCACTTGTGATGAAACCTATCACTCCATGTCTCTCCTGATATAATGCACTGAGAAGAACACAACATCACTCCTGTGGTATTCTTGCCAAAAAATGTATAACCTCAATCGAATCATGAGAAAATATCAGACAAACCAAAAATGAGGGGATTTCTAGATGTAACTGATCAGTATTCTTTAGTAGGCTTTTGCTGCATGTATCATCAGATATTATTATCAACTAAGTAAAGGATATTGACCTGTGTCTTTCAGATGGATAATCACTGCATGAGTCTCCATTTCTTTTCTATCCTGACCTATATAGTCAGGATCCCATCAGGAAAGAAAACCACACTGTACAGAGAATCTGTGGCACAAATGGAGCATTGAAAATTTTGAGGGAGCCCAGAGATGATAACTGAGGGGTAGTTACTATCTCTAGGACTCAGTGAAGGAATAGAACCTAGAAGCTCAGAGCAGCTGCCCCACAGAAGTGGTGCATAGGTTGCTAATAAAACAGGTGGGACCAGACTGGTTCTGGGTGCACTGAAAGAAGATGGAAGCAGAAGCTAATAGACATGATGCAGCAACAATGACAGAAGAATGCGAAGTCCATAATTCCTTTCACTCTCTCTGGTGCCATCTATTGGCAAAGCTTAATGGAAACCAGCTGGAACAGCATCTGGGAAATGCAATTTGCAAAATCCCAGTACCACTGACAAGTTAAGAGCAGATTTGGTGTTAAGAGACATAAGGCAAATAACTGACATACCATTACTGCTTTCCTTCAAATCTGGTTCTCCCAACATTAAAATTATAACAGCAGCTTTCTTTTAAGACTTGCAGGTCTACCTTCATCATTATTTAAGAATTTTTTATTTTATGCCATCTGCTTTCAAAATTTATATCGTTTCTCTTTTAGTAAGAAAATTTATTTTAGGAGCACCTGGGTCGCTCAGTCAGTTAAACATCTGCCTTTGGCTAGGGTCATGATCTCAGGGTTCTGGGATGGAGCCCTGCATATAGGGCTCCCTGCTCAGGGGGGAGCCTGCTTCTCCCTCTCCCTCTGACCCTCCCCCTCCCCCTGCTCCTGCTCTCATTTTCAAATAAATAAAATCTTTTAAAAAATGTATTTTTAAAGTTTATTTTATTAATGTTTAATGTTATTACTGACATGTATACAATAATTTTTTAATGTTTTCCTTTTTATTTACCATAATTTTTACTAAACCTAACTTTATTTTTTCTTTCCACCACCTTTTAGAGTCATCAAATTCTGTTTATTCCTTTAATTTTCCTCCACTAATCTGGAAAGTTTACCTTCTGTTTTTATTGCATTAGTTGTCACCTTTCCCTCTTTTAAATTAAAGGCTTATCCTCCTCTTAAATTATATAGGAGACTCAGAATATTTCAGATCCATACATATCCTCCTATTGTCTATGTGGTTGCTATCTTCTCCTTTTAAAAAAAATCTCTTCTCAGACAAATCTTTCATTTTTACTAATTAATATAGTTATAAATTTCTTTATTATTCCTCATACATGATGTGTTTTTGTTCTAGATTTAATTTCCTTCTTACTATTTTTCTTTCTGCAAGAACATGTGTGTGTTACATGTATTAATAATACATGAAAATGTCTTTATTTCATACTTAATCCTGGGTGACAATTTATCAGAGTTATAGAGTCTAAGGTGAAAGTTGTTTTATTTCTCTCAGTACTTTGATGTACTGACATTTTATCTCAGTGTGTCTAGGTATCTATTTTGTTTTTATTTTTCCTGCTTAGGACTCAGTGGGCTTCAAAACAATGGATTCATTTTTTAACCTCTAGAAAATCACTGAATATTAACTATTTGAATATTTCTCTTTCTCCATTCTATCTATTCTCCTTCTCTGGAATTCTTACTAGACATAGATTCAAGCTTATCATTCTGTCCTCTGTGTTTCAACTTCTATTTCATATTTCTCATATTTGGTTTTTATTTGTTACTTTGTCAGTGATTTTTCTCCATCTTAGATCTTCCAGTTCACTAAGTTTCATGTGTATTTAATTTGTTGTTTAACCTTTTAATTTCAATTAGTAGATTTTTGTTTTCTAGAATTTTCAGTTGGCTGATTAAGATGATCCATTTTGAATAAAGGGACACCACTACCAACATGAAAAGATAATAAGGGAATATTATGAACAACCCTTCCCATAAATTTGACAACATATATCAAAAGGATAAGTTATTTTATTTTATTTATTAATTTATTAAAGATCTTATTTATTTACTTGACAGAGAGAGAGAGCGCAACAAGCAGGGAGAGCAGCAGGCAGAGAGAGAGGGGGAAGAAGGCTCCCTGCTGAGCAAGGAACCCAAAGCGGGGCTCCATCCCAGGATTCTGGGTTCATGACCTGAGCCGAAGGCAGATGCTTAACCCACTGAGCCACCCAGGTGCCTCAGGATTAAATTATTTTAAAGATACAAACTGTCAGACTCACTCAAGAAAAACCAGTCAAACTAAAAGTTCATCTGTTAAGGATAAATTTATAGTTACAAATTTCCTAACCAAGAAAACTCCAGGCTCAACCGGCTCCACTGACAACTTCTACCAAATAACTAATGACTAAATATTATCAATCCTATACAAACCCTTCCATATTATAGAAGAGAAAATATTTACTAACGTATTTTATGTGGCCAAGAAATTCATGCAAATAGATGACAAGAAAATTGTCAATGTTCCTCGTGAACAGACACAAATATCCTCAACAAAATACTGTCAAATTAAATCTAGCAATAAGCAGAAAGAACAATACATCATAACCAAATAAAACTTATCCCAAGGGTTTAAGGTCAGTTAAACATTTGTCAATGGATCAATGTAATTCACCATAGTAACAGACTAAAACATTAAAAAAAAGATACTAACATTTCAGCAGATGAAGGAAAAAAATGTATTGAAATTCAACATTCAAATGTGATTGATTCAACAAACAAGCAAACAAAAAGCTCTCACCAAACTTAGAGTTGAAGGGAATTTCCTTTTTTCCTTAATTTGGTAGAGGATGTTTACCAAAAAATCAACTAACCATGGTAAGTACGAGTGAATGATTTGCCCCAAGATCAGATATAAAGTAAAGATGCTCCACCTTCAACCTTCCTATTCAAAATCATGTTGAAAGTTCCCACTGTCATTACAAATTACTAGAATCGCTCAAACGTTACTGGTGGAAATGCAAATTGTTAACAGCCTCTTTCAAATTGTTTGAAAGTTTCTTATGAAGTGCATTAGGTATAATTCTAACTCCTAGGTATTTATCTGAGTGAAATGACAATTTATGTTCACACCAAAACCTACATGCAGATGTTTATAGCATCTTTATTCATAATTGCTAAAAACTGTAGAACAGACAAAAACAATGTGGCAACTCCATACAGTGGAATAATAACTCAGTAATAGAAAGGAAGGAACTCCCCATCCTTGTAACAACATGGATGAATCTCGAAAGTGTGATGCTAAGTGAAAGAAGCTACATTCAAAAGGCTATGTACACTATATAACTTCATTTACATGATATTTTGGAAAAGCCAAAACTGCTGGGACAGAATACAGATCAACTGGTTTTAGAGCCTTTTGGAAGGACGAGTCAGCTACAAAAGGGGGCGTGGGAAATATTTGGGGCTTAATTTATGAATAAACCCACACTGTATGTGTGTGTGTGTGTATAAATATAAATATATATATATATATAGTCAAGGTATAAAATATATTATAATAAATTATATATAATATAATAAATATATAATTACATAGTACATATATAATTATAATATAATATATTTTATATCTTAATTAGAGTGATAGTGGTTACACAACTGGGCATATTTGCCAAAACTTGAGAACTGTGTACCAAAAAGAGTGAATTTTACTGTACATAAATTATAATTTCATTTTAAAAAATTTAAAAATACTCTTCTTTCATACATTCTTATTCAAGCTTTATGTTTTCTTCTTTCTGTTATCTCTTTTACATTTTTGGCATACTTACATTAAAGCCTCTTCATATTGTTTATGATTTCTACTTCTTGAGATATTTTATCTTCAGCAATGGTTCAGTGTTTTTTGTAATGAATTTAACCTATGGTTCTATACCTACTAAAGTCAGTGTGAATTTGGTCTTCATAATTATTCAGAGTGTGTGCTAGCTCTTGACTTTTCCCACCCAAGGCACTAGAGAATGCCAGTTTTTTATTGCTTCCTAGCTAGCAGACAGGGTTTGGGGTTTTTTTGTTTTATTTTTTGTTTTTGTTTTTATCCTATTTCCAGTTTCGTGAGCACAGAAACCCCTTTCTAGTTCAGTTTCTGTACTCCAGTTGCGTGGATCCAATCCCTCACCGCCCGTCCACAAAGATATTAAACCCAGGCATCAATGTCTGGAGATGCCCTATGAGACATTCAACTTCAGTATCAGCTCACCATTATGCCTGTTTCAGTCTGGTTCTGGCAACTAAGCTTCCCATTTCATGGATTCACATTCAAATACATGTTTAAATTATTTTTTTTTCTATTATCCTCTGTGCTTGGCTCCAGAAAGTGATTGGTGGCATTTCCAACCAGCTAAGGCTGCCGTCTTGACAGAAAGTTTCACGACAATATTTCCTAACGTACAATTCTAACATTGTTTGGTTTTGTTCACACACATTAAGTGAGTTGGAACATTGGGTTATGTTTGGGCATTTAAAAAAAAAAGAAATTTATATTTTAATTACCTGCTACATGGCATCAGTTTTCTACTAAATACTTTATGTTTTACTAAAAGTTTAGTTGTTGCTATTTCCATAGTGCCTGTATGTTATTTTTAATGCATTAGTAATCCTTTCAGGTAGATGCATTCTTTTTTTTTTAAAGATTTTATTTATTTATTTATTTGACAGGCAGAGATTACAAGTAGGCAAAGAGGCAGGCAAAGAGAGAGAGAGGAGGAAGCAGGCTCCCTGCCGAGCAGAGAGTCCAATGAGGGACTCAATCCCAGGACCCTGGCTGGGATCATGACCTGAGCTGAAGGCAGAGGCTTTAACCCACTGAGCCACCCAGGCACCCCAGGTAGATGCATTCTTAAGCCAATAAGTGCCACAGATTTAATCAACAAATTAAGCCTTCTTTGTAATGTAGCCTTGAAGTTCAAGAAAACCTGGAAGTTGAGATGTATAAAGTATCTACATTATAAATGCATTCTCATTTTTTTCAGAGAATTCAGATTTGTAAATAAAATTTCCAATTTTAAGTAGGAAGTAGTTTAAAATAATGTTTACCTCCTGTTTGTGTAACTGCTTTAAGAAAAAATATATTTCCAAAATAATTTATAAAGCTGCCAAAGGATAGATAAGTTAATAACACTGTATAATAGATCACTAGATTTAGAACATCTAACTGGAAAAGCTGGAAATGAGAAGTTTAAAGTTCAAGGAGGTCTGAAATCTAACAAGCTTAATCAAAGGAAAAGATGTGAAATGTTCACAAAAAGGAGTCTGCAAAGCCACACACACAGAAAGACTCTGCCAGTGTGGGAAAAGAATGGCAACTTTTTCCTATTAAGAAAAAATAAAAATAGGTCACATTGTTGACCTTGGCCATCCTCTGGCATAGTCATGTCACAGCCATAACACAGAGCATAACATAAATGGCCAAGGGGCTCTCAACATGTGAGAACAATTTTTGAAAAGGGGGTAGGAAATCAATTCATACTAATTTTAACTCCCTCTTGTTTCTGCAAAAGCTCATCTTGATTTCTTGGTGAACTTTAACACTCCTAGTCTCCTTGACACAGTTCAGTTTTCATACAGTTCCCCTTAGACTACAAAAGAGATCACTGGACCATAGACAGTGCAACAGATAAACATGACCTGTCTTGTACTAAAAACGAGTATGTCATACTGAGCTGAAAGAAAAGAATAATACAGGGTAAATATGGTCCAGATGATAGCATCAGATTATAAGCAGAAATACATTAAAATTTGCCTCTCAAAATGGCATAGGAACTTTTTATACATATCATCAAAACCATCCCCAGATCTAAAAGTAAACATCACCCCAATATTACTGTCTAGTGTTGAGCAATAATTCACAAATTACTGAACCACTCAGTCATTCAAAGAAAAAGCATTCATTAAATATAAACTTTTACTCAAATTTTGCTGAACACCATTGTGAAGATGAGAAGTATAAGAATATCTTGTATTTCAGTAACATTTTAATATTTAAAAAAAACTGTGATTGCTGTTAGTGTGGGAAAACACACAATATTTCATAGATTGTTCTCATTTTCTCATTATAACACACACACACACACACACACACACACACACACACTGGATTAAACAAAGGAGAGGTAAAGAACACAAATCCTGTTTAGTCAGAAAGAGGGAAGGGTTGGGAAGATGAATGATAAGAATTTCTCTATCCACAGGGACAGATGGAAAAGAATAACATCCTTGAATATCTCAAAATCCACCTCCTAAAACAGAATGGCATGCATCATTAAAATAAAAGACTTTGACCCACCTCCTATTCTTTGACTCTAAGATAAAGATACATAGTCTGTATTTACCAATAAATCAGTGAACATGTTTCAAATATAAGAGGCACACCTTCTTAGTTCAGTAAATTTCATCATTAGCCCTGTTTATACATCCTTAGGCACTAAAGTTTTTGATATTCACTATGGTTCTATATCTTGATTGTAGTGGTAGTTACATGACTATGTGCATTTTCTAAACATAGAACTAAACTTTTTTAGAAGAGTGAATTTTACTGCATGTAAATTATATGTCAGCAAAAAAATGTTAAAATATATACAATATGATAAGAAGTGATGGGATGTGGAGGCACTGTTGTGTAGAATCTGGATATAGCTACATAAAGAAAAGCATTGCAAATAAGTATTACAACGGAGTAATGCTGACAGGCATTGGGAGGTAGGCTTAATTCATCCTATAGCATTTACCAAAGTAGAATAGTCCAAAGAATGTTCATAAACATATAAAAAAAGCATGTTTCTTGAAAATAATTTTTACAAATACTGGCTTTAAAAAGAATGATTAACAAGTTTCTTTGCTATAGGACTTCTCCAGGTGCTTCATGGTATATTTTCAAGAGGAGAAAGCAGCACATTGTATTTCCCAAAATTATTTGACCGTTGAACACATTTCTCCAGACACATACAAAATGACAAAAAAAAAATGGCAGCCTGAGATTAATTTGACCCTCCAGAATAGTGAGAAGCCCTGAAGTTAAAATGAGAAGAAAATTCCACACAAAACAATGATCCCCTGTGCAACAAACATTGGACTGGAGACCATAAATCTTGACTTTCAAATCATGGACAGATCTGGATGCAAATTTTCTCATGGCTTAAATATACAATTAAGAGAACTAAAGATACAAACATGTATAGATGTGTACTGCCTGTCAGTTTTTCCTGATTTCAAGGACAGATAAACAAATATATTTATATGTGTGTATATATATGTACATATTTCATATACATATATATAGATATTTCACATATATATACTCATTTACATGTATTTCAAAAAATACTTGAGTCACAAGAGAAAAGCACAGTTCCCTAAAAACTTGAAATCAAAGCATAACTGAAATTTCTTCCTACACAAAACATAAGAATACTGTGTAAAACGTTTATTTGGTATACCAAAAAAAAAAAAAAAACCCTAAGAAGATGAATTCTATAAAGCAGAAGCAGGGAGTCATGAGAAGGCAATATTCTGAGGTGAAATTGCATAAGAAAAGGAAGCTGGCAAATTCTTCACAAAACTGACAAATAATCAAATAACTCTTGAAAGTAACAACAGAATAAAAATGAATAATTATATCAGGAGAGAACAAAATTTACCTTAGAAAAAGCCAAATCAGTAACATGAGGACAAACTCAACTGGCTCTTTCCACGTTACAAAAAACAGAAAACGAGAATATAATCCAAACATACTGGCAGAGCTTCCAAAACTCGTCACAATCTGGCCCCTGCCTAACTCTTCTGACTCATTTTACCACCATCTCAACCCTTCCACTTAACACATCCCACACTTCAGCCTTAAATAATTACTTACAACTCCCTGAATATGATGCTACGCTTTCATTACCCTAATTTAAGAGCATCAACTGTGGAGTGAAAATGCCAACTCGAATTTCAATTCTCCCAGTCACTAGCCTTATGATTTTGGAAAACTGACTTAGCTTTCCTTGCCTCAGGTGCTTCATCTGCTTTTAGGGTTTTTCCTCCTCTTTTCCAAACAGCTAAATCCTGTTCTTTCTTCACATCTCAGTCTGAGGTTTACTGTCATTCCTTGATCTCCTAATCAGTGTTAGGCATCTCCGAAGCATCTGATTCTTTTAAAATGAAATTCTTGTCTTTATTATTTTCTCTTCTAGCATCTAGAAGAGTGGTGTTTAAAAAAAAATCTAGTAACTACTGAAAGTGCAAAATACACGAAGAAATGAGGTGATAAATAAAAAATAGCTGAATAATACTAAATTTTAGTCAGAAAAACAAGGTGTTGGATTCACTTAAAATGTTCAGAATCACTAGGTAAATAGAGATTTGGGAGCAGAGGATATTGGGCGCCTTAAAACGGCATGTTTTTGGCTAGGAGCTAATGTCTCAATAACTCTCTGATTTAGGTAGAGATCATACTAGAAATCCTCTGTGTTCCAACCAACACTTAAATTCCAGGAGCTTCTGCTTTTTAACAGCTATAGTTTCATGAAGAAAATGAAGTTTGAAATGAGCATTGAAGAATGGGTCGAATTCAAATATAAGAAAGTCTCCCATTCCAGATTAGCAATAACATGTACCAAGACCTGAATATGTCAGTTGTCTTACAGTGAAAGGAGAATAACTCAGTAAAATTAAATACAAGGGTTAATTAAAATTCTGTAAATTGCTAACAGAATTCACGATTGTTTCTTTATGATTACATTATATTTTACTACCGGGAGAGGAATCCTAGTGGGATGGTTGAATTCACATTTTCTGCGGCCAGACTGTCCACATTCTGATCTCAATCTTGACACTTCTAATACATTTGTACAAAGTTTTAAAACAGTGCCTTGACTTTGTCATCCGTAAAATGGACACAATAAAAGCATTAACATTATAGAGTGATTCTAATGGCTTAATAACATAATACATGTAAGTCACTTAGAATAGTGATTAGTACATTTAAGTGCTCAATAATATTATTTAATTTGAGGCCACATGCCATTTCCCATGAAGGTTAGTTATAGGTCTTTCAACATTTAGCATAACTAAACCCAGTTCTTTCTAATCCAGAATTATATTGACTCACTGCCACTTTAAGGCAGGCTATCGCACTAACAACCCAAATCTTACTTAGGGTAGCATGGTACTTAATGTCATACACATCAAAGGAAAACTCTCATCTCTGAGAATACCTGTTTGTGCATTCAAAAGTCCTAAGGACAATTGCATTAAGTCAGATTGTGTTAAGCAATAGATTGTTCTTAAAGGCAGTGTATCTCTAGAAAAAGTGAAAAGAAGAAGGAAAGGAATGAAGGAAGGGAGGGAGGAAGGAAAAAGAAAGAGAGAAAGAAAGAAAGAAGAAGGGAGAAAGGAAAGGAGGAAAAGAGGAGAGAAGGAGGAAAGAAGGAAGGGAGGAAGGAATTAGAAAGCAAAAGAACAGGGAACAGGAGTTTAGACCATGTCCCTACTCAACCAGAAAAAATGTAGCAGAAATTGCTTAAACACTTTAAAAACTTCTTTCTAAATCACACTTGCACAT
This sequence comes from Mustela lutreola, assembly GCF_030435805.1. Lineage (NCBI taxonomy): Eukaryota > Metazoa > Chordata > Mammalia > Carnivora > Mustelidae > Mustela > Mustela lutreola. Next base: position 81,662,975 of record NC_081298.1, read on the forward strand.
GATCCACTGATTTTGTTTGTTGCCTTGGACCAGACTCATTCAAAGAAGTAACTGAAATATTAATCTGAGCTGTGATTCGGAAAATGTTTCTCAATAAAAATATTCAAAAGCCTGACGGCTTCTCAGCTCTCAGATGAATTAAGATTTAACTCTGACATGAATTGAACCTCTCTCTGGGGATGCTTCTCTTTATGGGGCTGAGATCACAGAGTTCATCCTTCTGGCACTAGCAGCTCTTTGATTTTTGTCAGGGAGGCCTGCCACCAGAGCGCAATGCGTAGCAACGTGAGGGTATGTCTCCCATATGAGGGTATGTCTTCCCTAATGAAGAGCTAGCCTGGAGGGGGGGGTAGGTTGGAGGGTAAATTTCAAAGAGGGGAAAGGTCAGTTCTTGGTCAAAGTCTGAAGAGCTTATGGAAGAAAGAAAACTTCGAAAATAAAGCATTAACATAAATTACTGAACACAGGCTTTCAAGTTCTGCAGAAAGAGATGAAGCCATGCTACCATGATAAAGGTTCCCTTTTAAGAGGATGTATCCATCTTTGTCCTCTTCTTATTACTTCAGAAAATTATCAGAAATGTCAGTAGACGATCCTATGTGAGTTTCTTGAGGAAAACTTTACAGGCACTGAAATTTTAAAGAGATCCCACCTCTTTAAATCAGAAAGGTGATAAGGTCATGGTTAGCTTTATGGGAAGAAAATAAAATCTGTAACCTTCCCAGGAGAATAGCCTTTACTAATTGAGGGGGAAATGGTTAAGTTGACATAACATTATAACATAAACTGCATTAGTTCAAAGAGATAAGGACATGAGTCAGTGTCAATAACCTAGTACACCTAATAATAATAAACTAGAATAATGAATAATAATTATCTAATGAATAAACTAGATAATTATTTTCCCAAAGTGAAGGTTTAGGGGGAGCCTGAGACACCTGTTCTTTATCAGTTTGGAGGAATAAGATAGCTGCCCAGTCCCCGTTTTCCACCACTGTCCCACTGGGATGAGTGATAGAAAGACAAACATACTCAGAAATGTACAGAAACAAAAACTCAGATAAACTAGAGGGTATCATGCTTAGCGAAGTAAGTCAAGCGGAGAAAGACAACTATCATATGATCTCCCTGATATGAGGAAGTGGAGATGCAACAGGGGGGGTTAAGGGGGTATGAGAAGAATAAATGAAAGAAGATGGGATTGGGAGGGAGACAAACCATAAGTGACTCTTAATCTCACAAAACAAACTGAGGGTTGCTGGGGGGAGGGAGGTTGGGGGAAGGGGGGGTGGGGTTATGGACATTGGGGAGGGTATGTGCTATGGTGAGTGCTGTGAAGTGTGTAAACCTGGTGATTCACAGACCTGTACCCCGGGGGGATAAAAATATATTATATGTTTATAAAAAAATAAATAATTAATTAAAAAAAAAGAAGAGGGAATATGGCAAAAACATTAGGTCTTTGCAGGCAAGAAGTGAAGAGTTGTAGTTTTGGTCTCAGGACTACTTTGCACTCTTAAAAATTATTGAAAACCACAAAGGCCATTTTGTCTGTGGATTATGTATTTCAATATATGCTGTTTTAGAAATAAAACCTGGAAAAGTTTATCTATTAATCTATCAGTTCCTTTAAACAGAATAACAATGAGCTCATTCTATGTTTATATAAACAGCATATATTTTTACCTAAATTTCTATATTTTTTCAAACAAAAGAAAAATTAGTGAGAAGAATGACATTATCTTACACTCTTGCAAATCTCTTTTAATATCTAGCTTAATAAAGACAGCTGAATTCTCTCTGCTTCTGTATTCCATCTGTTGTGATATCTTAATTTTGATTAAAAATATCAAGAAAATCTGGTCTCACACAGAAATGTAGTAGGCAAAGGAAGAACATTTTAATAGCCTTTTCAGATAAGTGTGAGTACTCTTCTCTGATAGTACACTAGTATCTGACAAGTGATAATTTCCCAAAGGTTAGCTGCAAAGTAGAATCTAAGACCATATCAACAGACTTTCTATACTCTATCACATTAAAATCCAGTGGTCATTATGACACTTTGAATGAATTGTTCATCTGTACCTGATTTGTAACATTAGGCATTTGTCTTTTGGAAAATAATACTTTGCTGAGTTATGCAGATCTTTTATTACAAAATACATTAAAAAAAACCCACCCACATTTGTTAATATCACTACCAAACTCATAAAAAAAAACTTTATTAAGAAGCTGTCAAGCTCACAGAAGTGCCTAGGAGTCTTCCAAAAACTTAATTTTTGCCTGAAATCTTAAATTTTATTATTGGCAACAAATATTGTAAGTGGTTTCCTTGAAGTGATAGTTTCACTCCATTTATTATCGAGAAAATATTGCCAAATACCCAAGTCGACATAATCATACTTTTTCTGTTAGTCATTTTTTAAATAAAAATAATGTTCCATGAAAAAAAAAGTAGTTCATCTCACTTCTCAAATAATCACACTACCGCTTTTGCTTCAGACAGTTTCTCTATCTCTGTATGCAGCAAAAGTACTTTATGCATACTTCCTGTCTTGTCACACAGTGTTACAAAGACATGGACTCAAGGGACAAGATTTAATATAATAAAATTTTTTTAATATAATTTTTTATTTTTTATAAACATATATTTTTATCCCCAGGGGTAGAGGTCTGTGAATCACCAGGTTTACACACTTCACAGCACTCACCATAGCACATACCCTCCCCAATGTCCATAACCCCACCCCCCCTTCCCCCAACCTCCCTCCCCCCAGCAACCCTCAGTTTGTTTTGTGAGATTAAGAGTCACTTATGGTTTGTCTCCCTCCCAATCCCATCTTCTTTCATTTATTCTTCTCATACCCACTTAAGCCCCCATGTTGCATCACCACTTCCTCATATCAGGGAGATCATATGATAGTTGTCTTTCTCTGCTTGACTTATTTCGCTAAGCATGATACGCTCTAGTTCCATCCATGTTGTCGCAAATGGCAAGATTTCATTTCTTTTGATGGCTGCATAGTATTCCATTGTGTATATATACCACATCTTCTTGATCCATTCATCTGTAATACAATAAATTTTAAACAAGAAGTTTTAATTTTCATCAAGAACATTCTATGTGCAATTGGCTTTAAAAAGAAAAAAACAAGAGACGGCTGGGTGGCTCAGTTGGTTAAGCAGCTGCCTTCGGCTCAGGTCATGATCCCAGCGTCCTGGGATCGAGTCCCACATCGGGCTCCTTGCTCGTCAGGGAGCCTGCTTCTCCCTCTGCCTCTGCCTGCCATTCTGTCTGCCTGTGCTCGCTCTCTCTCTCTCTCTCTCTCTCTGATAAATAAATAAAATCTTAAAAAAAATAAAAAGTATAAAAACAAAAACAAAAACTGTGAGTCCGGCTGGTACTATGGTCTGGATTCGTGTGAAGATGCGAGTTTTACCCACCAGCTTTGTTTTTGCCCAGCAGAGCACATGCCAAAGCACAGAAGCAAGCCAAGTCATGTTTTAACGTTACTGTGAAATATATTTTACCTCACAAACCACCCGTGAGAGTCTTGTGGACCCCTGGAGGACCACAGATCATACTTTGAAAACTGACGATACAGAGAAGAGTTGGTGAAAGCCAAAGGAATAAACAAGTCCTATGAGAGGCTGCATTAAGGAGCAGAGGGAAAAGCTTTGACTCTGATTTTTACACTGATCCATTAAGGAAGGAATCTTTGGGACTAGAAGTGTTGGTCCTATCCAGAAGGAAGTCCAACATGGGAAGCCAACCCCTTTTAAAAACCTATGTCTTGAAAAGGCCTAGGAAGCATTTCAACCCAAATTAGGACAGGAAATCTCTGGACTTTAGGGGAGGGAAAAAAAAAAAAAAAAAGGCTTCAAAAAAAGAGTGAGATTCTAAGCAATAGACAGAATGAGGAAAAAACTAGGGATATGATAAAGACAGCTAACATGTTCCCTGTCTCAAACTCTAAGCTTAAAGGAAAAACAAAACCCATACAATTCTGATCCTAGAAGAAGCAGAGTGTGGTATGATTTTAAGCAGTTGATGGAAGGAAAGGAGAGAGGCTCTATTTATTTGATGTCAAGAAATTTCTCCTTTGAGCAACTCAGGGAGTTGGACTTTGGATTTGGATTTGTAGAAAAGGAAATATTTGCATAACCATAATGATATAAATACTGTTTATTCATTTTTAATATATATAACTATATACAATTTTGTCATTCAACTAATTGTATATATATACACACACACACACAAATGTATATATTTATACATTAAATTAAATGTATATGTTATATTAAATGTATATGTTACTTATACATATTTCAGCCTGATGTAGCACATGTGAATGTTATCAATATTTGAGACAGAGGACAGAAAAGATATTGAGGGAGTATATATCCATAGTAATGGGGAGTCGAGATGCATTTGAAAATTAATAGAATAAGAAATACAGGGAAACTTTAAGTATTTAAGAAAAGTATTATTCACATTATAAACTGAAGAGATTTAGAAAACGTTACAACTGTCACAAATTGGAAGAGGTAGGAGAGATAGGTATTAAGAATGAAATAAAATTTTCTTTGATAGGGTTGAGTCAAGATTAGGATAGAAATTACATTATTTAGACAACCTTAGTATTAAAAATATCTGTTAACTATTTTGGCACAGACACATAATGATCAGAACAGAAGTCTATATATCCAAAATAGAGACTGACTGGAACATCCTGGCTACATACCACCTGTTTTTAAAAAGAATTAGAGAAGAGGGTCCCTGGAGGGGTCAGTCGTTAGGCGTCTGCTTTCAGCTCAGGTCATGATCCCAGGGTCCTGGGATTGAGCCCCCCACCCCGCCCCGCTCAGGCTCCCTCCCGGCTTCTCCCCCTCCCACTCCCACTGCTTGTGTTACCTCTCTCACTGTCTCTCTGTCTGTCAAATAAATAAATATAATCTTTAAAAAGAAAAGAATTAGGGAAGTAGCAACCAGGAGAAATAAAGATTGGAGGAAGCCAAAAGATAAGCAGCAGTGAAGTAGGAAACTATTGCTTTTTCTTAAAAACTATGTTGTGCTATTTTAATTTTTATTATATGTTTAATTTTTATTACTTTGATGAAAAATAATAGTAGTATATAAAAAGAATCTTTTGGGGCGCCTGGGTGGCTCAGTTGGTTGGACGACTGCCTTCGGCTCAGGTCATGATCCTGGAGTCCCGGGATCGAGTCCTGCATCGGGCTCCCAGCTCTTTGGGGAGTCTGCTTCTCCCTCTGACCTTCTCCTCGCTCATGTTCTCTCTCACTGTCTCTCTCTCAAATAAATAAATAAAATCTTTAAAAAATAAATAAATAAAATAAAAAATAAAAAAATAAAAAGAATCTTTTTACCCTATCAGTAACTAGGACCACTTAAAAATCGTGCTGCCATTCTCCTTAAAGTCTATATATAATTAATGTTTAATAGAAATAAATTTAATAAAATGTAATGGTAAACATTTCCTTGGTTTAGGAAATGTAGAAGATTTCAAAAAAATTGCTCATGTGTTCTCGTATATATTCTCAAGGATATATAAAGGAATTACTTCAAGTTTTAATTTAAGAGATAATTCATCATTTTACTTCTTTCTCATGAGGACAGAGAAGCAGTGGAAAATATCTTTATCTCTAGGGCACATTTTTTTCTTAAAGTTATCAATGCTTTTAAATAGTAGGAGATTCTCCTTACCAAAATTAAAGATGATGTTGGGAATTTTATTTTACTTTAATGAATGGGCCCCAATGAACCATAACTTATATCTATATGGCACAATTAACTATCCTTTTTGTTCTTTAGATCACCACAGAGAACAGGAGGCCTACAATAATTACTAGAAGATGTATTTCGAGGACATTGCTTTACTTGAATTTATGAGTAGTACAATTAGTCACAGATATTGTTGGCTGCAAGAAATAAGTCCATGAAAAATAGTCTCCCAAATAACATAGATGTCTCTGAGAAGAATTATTTGAATGTTGGACCAATTCATTCTGAAGGTCTAGGAAGTCAGTAAAAGAAATTATGTTAAGAAAAAAGTTATCAAAATGTAATTACTTACAATTTTCATATACTTCAAAACCTAGGATTTTGTAAAAATGTGTGTACATTTATAAATATGAAAAAATGTTTTCATTATTGGACAGTTGTTACATTACACTGTATAGAGGTGTGGGAGATGGAAAATCAGGGTCCCTGAACAGTTGGTTTCATTTAAAGGAGGCCTGACACAGAGCAGTTTCGAAGTTATAGTCCATTTGACCAAAACTTCCATCTCAAATCAACTTCCTCACTCTGTAATTTAATAACTTTGTGTAGTATTTTAGAACTGCAGAGTCAAATAATTTAGTATTTCAGTCTTTTTGTCTTTCTTATTTTGTATATCTCAAACACTCAGGTTGTAGTTCCTTCTTTACTTATGTTTACTTACTTTTGGTAGAGCCTACAGGACATAAATATATGTTAACATTTATACATAGCTTGGTCATATATATATTAGAAAAATAGCAGAATTTCTACATATATGTACATAATGAAAAAGAAATCTTCCTAAAGTGAGCGATATTGGATTATTCAAATAGAGTCGCTTCACGTTTGAACACATGTCTACAGCAACCTAATCAACATCAAAGATAGACAGTTTAGTAATTCAAATCTTTGATTAAATAAATAGACTTTTGAAGCTATAAAAGTCATACATAAATATATAAAGAATATAAATGTATAAAAAGTCTGAAAGAATATAACTAGAGGCCTCTATGTTATCCAAGGTACTGATTAAATCCTGTGTTGTGGTAAAATCATGAATTCTAGCAAACATCTACAGAAAGATACCAAAATTTGTCTTCAGAGTTATTATAAGTTCATCAGTTGAAGCAACAAGGTCCATAAATCATATATACTTTAACATTTCTTTTTGTCCCATAGCATAAAGTATTTAAACAGTGTTCTTAAGAGTCTTGCAACATATCAAATGAACATGTATTAAAAACTCTTTTAAACCACATTATTTCTACCTAAGAAAGCAAATTTAATGTGCTAGCTTTTTCCGCATTCATTCAATTATTTATTCACCATTCATCTTATAAATATTTATTAAGCTTCCTGCACTTATACTACCGAAAAAAAGGCAGAGACATAAAACATATGGCCATAATACTATGTGATAAGTGCTCTGGGTTATTTACCAAGTTAGCCCATTCACAGGAACAAATAAGTTAATTACAAAAAGTCTTTCAATAATGTTACTTCTGAAGTAACTGGGTTTAAAAATAAAAAGTTGCCTACATTAGACTTCATTATACTATGAAAGAACTGGCAAGTGGAAAACTCTAGAATTATTATATTTACATTAAGGAAAATTAGATAAGATGCCTATCTTCTTAACTTTATATTCATTTAATGGACACCCATTCTTCATCTTTTCTCTTCAGTTATGGAAATTCTTGAAAGGCATTATAACAGGTTCATTTTAATAAGAGAGAGAACAATCATACAGAAAATGACTAAATTATCCTCAGTTTAGGATTTCACTATTTTTTTTTTTTTTTTTGCCTCAGGCTTTGGGGACATTAAGGCCATGTTATAAATCCTGGCCACTGCTTTTTCTAAAGAGCAAAAATGAGAGTTTATTAGCATCTCAGTGGTTGCCTCAATAATGACAAAACAGTTGCTCATTATTGCTCATTAGTTTCATATTAGATTCATTTGCAATAGCAATACATCTTCTATTCATACTCAGTTGCAAAACAACCGATATGATTTGACACCTGCTGTACAATAGAATTCATTAGGTAGTAATAATACAAATAGAAATTCAGAAGCTGGACTTCTATTTGCCTCTATGATGACTCTGTACAGGAAAAGACCTCTGAAATCATTCAGGTTAGAATAGGATAAATATGCACAGCAGATGATCAAGGTTTTCAAACACTGAATTCTTTTTCTATCTACATCAATGTTCTATATGCACAATATAATATATTAACGAGTGGCATAATTTCCAAAATAATGAAGTACATTTCACTACACAGATGAATGAAATATAAATTTAAAGATCCATACTGAATAAATAAAAAGCCTAAGACAATTTTTAAACCATATGATAACTTCATTTTCTGAACATTTTATATATCTTTTTCATATATTTATGTCTTAGTCCATGAGAAAAATTACAAAATGTACCTAGGCATTACTTCCGGTATACACTTATGTTTGTTTACTTGAACTCTTTGTGGCTGATGCCACATATCACAGCACAGCATATAATAAAAGAAGAGACTTTCAGCTATTATTCTTTGGTTTAGATTCATGTCACCTAAATCATCTAAATGCAACACACAAATTCAAAATGAAATGACTGTCCCTGCTTATCAGAAATGTTTTAGAAAGGAAATCTAATGTGCTTTACTTTACGTAAGAGAGTCCATTGTTAACCTTCTTTATATATCCATAGAAAGTAAAGAAAAACTACATTAACCAATTTGTAAAAATAAGAGTCATATGAGAGACCATCTTTTGTTCCATCCCACAACCATTTCTTTAGGTATCCTCAATATTCCAGGGGTTATAAGGTCATGATATTCATACCTTCTGCAACTAGAATTTAACAACGTTTTACCACTTCCATCAGATTATAAGCTCCAAAGAACTGAATTGAATCTCTAGCACATCGCATAGGCCTAGAACATGGTGGAACTCATTAAATATTTTTCTAATAAATGAATGAGTGCTGTGAGAAATATAACAAAGGGCAACAATGACTACCTCTTGGTTGGTTATAATTCTGGAAATAAGTCTCAAGTGATTTTTTTAAAAAATAAAATGAGTACTTTATAATATATAAGAATGGGTGGTGGGGACCACACTTTGAGACTACAGAAAAGTAAGACATTAGCGTAGGTTGAAGTTGCAGGGGAATTTCTTTGTTGGATGGTTATACCTTCTTCCAAGCTGTGAAGGACACACTGAATTTGGATTACTGGAAGCTGGGAAGCAAAGATGCGAGGCTAAGGAAAAGAATTGCCCTAGATTTAGAGGTAGAAACACTCATAGAAGATACTGATGGTGTCTGCAATAGGTATTTTACAAAATAGTGTAAGTTTGTAAATAGATATTTTCGCATATGCGGTGCCTCTTTTGGACATCAGAATCATGCTTTTGGGGCATCTGGGTGGCACAGTCAGTTAAACCACTCTTGGTTTCAGCTCAGGCCTGATCTCAGCATCATGAGATTGAGCCCCATGTTGGATTCAGCTTGAGATTCTCTCTCCCTCTCCCTCTGGCCCTCCCACACATTCTTTTTCTGTCTCTCTGTTTCTCTTTTAAATAAATAAATAAGTAAAGAAAGGGAGGCAAGATGGCAGAAGATTAGGGGACTTTGTTTCATTTGGTCCCTTGAATTCAGCTAGGTAACTATCAAATCATTCTGAACACCTGTGAACTCAACCTGAGAGTAAGACCAGAGTTGCGCAAATAGAAAAGTGACCACTTTTAGTAAGGTAGGAGGTACAGAAAAGTGAATGGGAGAGGTCGTATCAGAAGATAAATGGCAGCGGGAGGGATCCTCGGTAAGCCAGCTACTAGAAAGTGATATAGTCCTAGATCTCATAATTGGAACATTTAGAAGTCTGCTCCAGAGAGAGACATCCCTGTCTGAAATGTGCTCAGGTGGCAAAGCAGAGCAAAATATAGGTGGGACCGTGTGGTCTCAGGATCCCTGGGATCACGAAAAGAATGGCGATGCCTGAGATGGCAGAGTTCCCAGGCATCAGATCGGGGAATTTGGCTGCATTTAGTGAGCTTGGGAGTGAGCTTTCAGCTGGGTTTGCCATGAACTGCAAGCCGCGGCTGGATTGCATGACTGTTCTCTGTGCAGGGGCCCTGCAAAGAGCAGAAACCTCTGCCTTCCCCAGGAAGGGCAGTATGGGTGCATGTATGGTTAGGCAACTGCTCTACTGTGAGGGCCCGGCAAGTGGCAGGCCTGCAGTGACCTTCTTCTCTTCCTGGGAGGATGGGCCTGCATGTGCACTGTAGGAGTCTGCAGAGTTTAGCACACACAAATTGAAGATTGCTTTTCTCTGAGGATTTACTGAAGAGAGGGAGCCACGATTTTTTGCTCCATGACTGGAGACCAGGGTTTGACCATGTTTATTTTCATCCTCTGAAGTGGGGAAGAAAGCCTTCAGGGAACAAAAGCCACAAAGAAGAGCCTGAAGCAGCTTACGATGATCCTGGCTCCATGGCAAGGGGTGGTGCCATTCAGCCCAGGATAAGGCACCCAAAAATCAGCACAGCAGGCCCATCCCCCAGATGATCAGCTGAAATATCAAGGGAGTACCAGGCTTACCAAGCACACAGAACTGCAGAACTCCAGCACTGGGGGAAAATAGTATATAGAATTCAAGGTTTTTTCCTCATGATTCTCCTATCTTTCAGTTTAAAATTACCCTTTTTTTTTTCTTTTTTTCCTTTTCAACTAGTTTCTTTTTTTATCAACTCTTTGTTTTCAAGTCTTTTTATAACTTTCATTTTTACATTTACATTTTATAGATATATTCTTCATTTTTGGCTTCCTTTCACTGTATTCAATTTTATTTTTGTATATATACGTAAGTTTTGCTTTCTTTACAATTTTGGGATTTAGTTTCTTCTAACAAACAGACCAAAATACACCCAGAACCAAGTGGATCACCCTGTTTTGTCCACCTGGGAGATTATATTCTCCCTTCTCTTTCCCTTTTTATCTTTTTCTTTTTTGGTTTCTGACATCTTTGGATTTGTCTAGTGTGTATTTCACTTGAGTTGTGGTTTATATTTTTGATTTTGTTCTCTCGTTCATCCATTCTTTTTGGGACAAAATGACTAGAAGGATGAATTCACAACAAAGGAAAGAACCAGAGGTAATACTCTCTGCCTCAGATATAACTGATAAAGGTGTAAGTATAATGTCAGAGCTGGAATTCAGGATAACATTTATAAAGTACTAGCTGGACTTGAAAAATGCATAAAGACGCTGGGGACTCTCTTAGTGCAGAAATAAAATCTAATCAGGTTGAAATTAAAAATGTTTTTTAACTTAGATGCTGTCTAAATTGAATGTTCTAACAGCTAGGGTAAATGAGGCAGAAAAGAGAGTCAGCAACATAGAAAACAAGATGATGGGAAGGAAGGAAGCTGAGGAAGGAAATAACTAATGAACCACGAGGGGCAGCATCAAGAAATCAAAGATACCATAAAGCAAAACAATATTAGAATTATTGGAGTCCCTGAAGAAGAAAAAAGAGAGGGAGGGAGAGAGAGGGAGAGAGAAGGTATATTTGAGCAAATTATAGCTAAGAACTTTCCTAATCAGGGTAAGAAAATAAGCATTCAAGTCCAAGAGGTAGAGAGAAGGTCCCCAAAACCAGTAAAACTAGAACACCCAACACATAACAGTGAAGCTTGCAAATTTCAGAGATAAAGGGAAAATCCTGAAACTACTCAAGGAAAGAGCTCCTTAACCTACAATAATAGAAACATCAGACTAGCAGAAGACCTATCCACAGAGATCTGGCAATCCAGAAAGGACTGGCATGATTTATTCAGGGTACTAAATGAGAAAAACATGCAGCCAAGAATACTTTAGCCAGCAAGGCTGCCATTCAGAATGAAGAGATAAAGAGCTTCCAGGACAACGAGAAACTGAAAGAATTTGTGATCACTAAACCAGCCCTGCAAGAAATATTAAAGGAGATCTTGTAAGCAAAGAGAAAGCCCAAAAGTAACATAGACCAGAAAGAAACAGAGAAAATCTACAGAAACAGTCACTTTATACGTAATAAAATACAATGACACTAAATTCATATCTGTCAGTAGTTACTCTGAATGTAAATGGGATAAATGCTCCAATCAAAAGACACAGGGTATCAGATTGGATAAAAAAGCAAGACCCATCTATATGCTGTCTATGAGAGATTCATTTCAGACCTAAAGACACATCCAGTGGTGCCTGCATGTCTCAGTTGGTTAAGCATCTGCCTTTGGCTCAGGCCATTATCTCATTGGTACTGGGATAGAGGCCCACATCAGGATCCCTCCTCGGCAGGGAGCTTGCTTCTCCTTCTCCCTCTGCCTCTCCCCCTGCTTGTGCTCTTTTGCTCTCTCTCTCTATTTTTAAAAAATAAATAAAGACACTTCAAGATTGAAAATGAGGGGGTGGAGAATAATTTATCATGCCAATGGACATCAAAAGAAAGCTGGGGTAGAAATCTTCATATCAGACAAATTAAATTTTTTTAAGATTTTATTTATTTATTTATGTAACATACAGAGATCACAAGTAGGCAGAGAGAGAGACAGGGAAGCAGACTGCCTGCTGAGCCCAATGCGGGGCTCAATACCAGGACCCTGAGACCATGACCTGAGCCAAAGGCAAAGGCTTAACCCACTGAGCCACCCAGGCACCCCAACAAATTAAATTTTAAATCAAAGACTGTGGTAGGGATGAAGATGGACACTATATCATAATTAAAGGGTCTATCCAACAAGAAGATATAATAATTATATATATTTATGCTCCTAACTTGGGAACAGCCAATTATATAAACCAATTAATAACCAAATTAAAGAAATACATTGAAAATAATACAATATGACATCTGAGTGGCTCAGTGGGTTAAAGCCTCTGCCTTTGGCTCAGGTCATGATACCAGGGTCCTGGGATTGAGCCCTGCATCAGGTTCTCTGCTCACTGGGGAACCTGCTTCCTCCTCTCTCTCTGCCTGCCTCTCTGCCTACTTGTGATCTCTCTCTGTCAAATAAATAAAATCTTAAAAAAAAAAAAAGGTATTAAGAAAAAGAAAATAATACAATAAGAATAGGGGACTTTAATACCCCACTCAGAGCAATAGACAGATCATCTAACCAGAAGATCAACAAGTAATCAAGAACTCTGAATAACACAACCAGATGGACTTCACAGATATACACAGAGCATTCCATCCTAAAGCCACAGAATACATATTCTTGAGAGCACATGGAACAATCTCCAGAATAGATAACATACTGGGTCACAAAATCGGGTCTCAACTGACACCAAAAGGTTGGGATTATTCCCTGCATATTTTGAGACCACAGTGCTTTGAAACTTTAACTCAATCACAAGAAGAAATTTGGAAGGAACTCAAACACTTGGAGGTTAAAGAGCATCCTACTAAAGACTGAATGGGTCAACCAGGAAATTAAAGAAAAATTTAAAAATTCATGGAAACAATGAAAATGAAAATACAACTATTCAAAACCACTGGGATACAGCAAAGGCTGTCCTAAGAGGGAAGTACATAGCAATACAAGCCTTTCTCAAAAAATTAGAAATGTCTCAAATACACAAGCTGACCTTACACCTAAAGGAACTGGAAAAGAAAGAGCAAATAGAACCTAGCCAAGCAAGAAAAGGGAAATAATAAAGATTGGAGCAGAAATCAATGATACAGAAATTAAAAAACAAACAAACAGCAGAACATCAACAAAACTAGGAGCTAGAGGAATTTTGACAGGGGTGGGGGGGGGGGGAAGCTGGTGGCATCACAATGTCAGACTTCCAACTCTATTCCAAAGCTGTAATCATCAAGACAGTATGGTACTAGCACAAACACAGACACAGACACATAGATTGATGGAACAGAATACAGAGCCCAGAAATGGACCCTCAACTCTATGATCAACTGATCTTTGACAAAGCAGGAAAGAATATCCAGTGGAAAAAAAGACAGTCTTTTCCATAAATGGTACTGGGAAAATTGGTCCACCACATGTAGAAGAATGAAACTGGACCATTTTCTTAACTCAAAATGAAAGACCTAAAAGTGAGACAGGAATCCATCAAAATCCTAGAGAACACAGACAGCAAGCTCTTTGACCTTGGCCACAGCAACTTCTTCCTATGCAATTCTCCAAGGGCAAGAGAAACAAAAGCATAAATGAACTGTTGGGACTTTATCAAGATAAAAGTCTTCTACACAACAAAGGAAACAGTGGACAAAGCTAAAAGGCAACCTACAGAATGGAAGAAGATATTTGCAAATGCTTTATCAGACAAAGGGTTAGTATTCAAGATCTCTAAAGAACTTATCAAATTAAATCCCCTCCCAAAACCAAAGAATATATGAAGAAATGGGCAGAAGATATGAACAGACATTTCTACAAAGAAGACATACAAATGACCAATGGACACATGAAAAAATGCTCCACTTCACTTGACATCAGGGAAATACAAATCTAAACTACAATGACATACCACTTTATACCAGTCAGAATGGCTAAAATTAACAAGACAGGAAACAACAAACATTGGTGAGGATGCAGAGAAAGGAGAACTCTCTCACACAGTTGGTGGGAATGCAAGCTGGTACAGCCACTCTAAAAAAAGTTATGGAGTTCATCAAGAATTTAAAAATAGAGCTACCCTAAATCCAACAATTGCACTACTGGGTATTTACCCTGAAGATACAAATGCAGTGATCTGAAGGGGCACCTGAACCCCAACTTCCACAGCAGCAGTGTCCACAATACCCAAACTATGGAAAGAACTGAGATGTCCATTAACAGATGAACAGATAAAGAAGATATGGTGTATATCTACAATAAAATATTACTCAGCCACCAGGAAATATGAATACTTAACATTTACATACATTTGGATGGAACTGGAGGTTATAATGCTGAGCAAAATAAGTCAATCAGAGAAAGACAATTATCACATGGTTTCATTCATATGTGGAATATAAGAAACAGAGAAGATCATAGGGGAAGGGAGGGAAAACTGAATGGAAGTCATCAGAGAGGGAGAAAAACCATGAAAGATTCTGAACTAGGGTTGCTGGAGGGGAGGTGGGGGGGGGGGTAACTGGGTGATGGGCAATAAGGGGGTCATGTGATGTGATGAGCACTGTGTGTTATCTGCAACCGATAAGTTATTGGACACTACATCTAAAACTAATGATGTACTATATGTTGGCTAATTGAATTTAAATAAAAATAAATACATAAATAAACCTTTAAAGGAAAAAAAAAAAGAATTGTGCTGTTTCAGTTGTGGAAGCATCTTTCATTTGTGTCCCAAAATGAAGCTACTAGAATCACAAAATAGCTGACTTTCAAATACACATGTAGGAAGAAACCCAAGTCAGAGTCATGATGCTTTCTGCCCAGCAAGTAAACTCATGCCTTTTAGATACTATAACATTTAAATATTAAGTAAATTAGAGTATAGAAAATGAGTTAATAATCATAGTATCCATACATACACTACAATTGAGGTAAATGAACTCAAATTCCACAAGGAAATTAATCCAAGAGTATACTTAAGCAGTATCAAATATATATGAAACAAGTTTTATGATGACCAAAGCTTTGAGAAAACATCACTCCTATTAGAAATATAATTGTTTTATAATAAAAAGCAGGAGATCATGGGAGAACTTCCTGCTCTTCTCCATAAAAAAAAACAAGCAAACCAAACCAAACAAAAACTACCCATAAATTCAATATTATCATGACAAAATACAGACTGTGTATAAATACAAGCTATATCACCTGGATACCTAACATTATTTATACTGTGGGTCTTTATAGTAACTGATTTGATATCATATTTCAACATTTTTACTTATTTTTAAGTAAAAAATGTTTCACACCACCTGGCTAACTCTTTTTATTTTTTTATTCATGAATATCTTACAACATTTTCTATTATTCTTTACAATATCAGTTAATGTCTAACACAGAGTTTCCAGATTTTACAAATAAAAATACAAGATGCCCAGTTGAGTGTGAATTTCAGATAAACAACAAATAACATTTAATGAAAGTATAATTTAGCATAAATATAACAATAATATTATAGTATAAATATGTCCCAATATTGAATCATGGCCTATGATTTGAGCCTTGATTCTAATCCAGGCTGCATCAAGGCAGTTGAGATTTATATCTCCTTATTTGCATGAAGTTATGTTACATAATAAATTGTTTAACTGGTTAGATCATGTTACTGCTCCTTTTTTGTAGATTGTTTCCTTAGGGCTACTGATTTTTGCCCTATTTAGATCAGATATATAGCAGTCTTAATTCTAGATGGCCATCTTTTGTACATGTGAAAAGGTATTCTCTCTTCATAGTACTTTAAAGATTAGTAACTTTTGATCCTTATTCAGAAGTCTATGCTTAATAGTCAAATAAACAACTCTTTTCTAACTATTCAGGTTTAGTCTCTTTCTCTTTGTCTTTCTTTCTCTCTTTCTCACACACACACACACACTTTCTCAATTCCTGACCCACCACATATGCATGAGAATATAATAAGTTTGTTGTAATTTCAATCATGCTAGTTCTTGAAACCATGGAAATATTAAGTTACTGTGTATTATCTGAAGATGTGATATTATTTTTATGACTTGTGTGATTTTAAAAAAATGTATTACTGAATGGTTCAATGGAAAAAATGAGTGAATCTATTTTGTTTAAAATTTGCAAGTAAATCCCTTATCAAAAGCTTTTTATTGGAATGGTAATTGACTGTTTTTTAACTTGCAATTATAATGATTTTATCCTGTGAAACAAATCCAAGTATTATTCTGAAATAGTGACATTTGAAATGAAGATTTTGAACTGAAGCTTCACAAATAGCCAAATATGTATATATATACACTTCGACAGCCTTGTGCCAATTGTTTTGGGTTTTATTCCCAAATAGGAATCTTTTTCTTTGTTTTCTTCAATAATGGTTGATTTTGGGCGCCTGGGTGGCTCAGTGGATTAAGCCGCTGCCTTCGGCTCAGGTCATGATCTCGGAGTCCTGGGATCGAGCCCCGCATCGGGCTCTCTGCTCAGCAGGGAGCCTGCTTCCCCCTCTGTCTCTGCCTGCCTCTCTGCCTACTTGTGATCTCTCTCTGTCAAATAAAATAAATAAAATCTTTAAAAAAAAAAAAAAAAAAAAAAAAAAAAATAATGGTTGATTTTCTTTAATTTTGTCTTCTGCCAAAGAAAAGCAATATTCAAAACAAATAATGTAGATGTTTCTAATTCTTTCATAGATGTGGTTGTATTCATTTAAATTTTAATAGAATACATAAATGAGTTTTTTTCTACCTAAACATTGATCTGGGTTCTTTCATTGAATTAGGCAAATAAGACCTACATGTTGTTTTGTCAAATATCAAAAATTCCAAAGTTGGGTGCCTGGGTGGCTCAGTGAGTTAAGCGCTTGCCTTTGGCTCAGGTCATGATCCCAGGGTCAGGGCTCCCTGCTCAGTGGGGAGTCTGCTTCTCTCTCTTCCTCTACCCTTCCCCCTCCACTCATGCTCTGTCTTTTGCTTTCTCTTTTTCAAATTAATAAATAAAACATTTTTTAAATTCTAAAGTTAATCAGGGATTGTTGAGACATATACTAGTGCTGCCAGTCTACAAGAGACTGTTTTATAGCTGTATTAAATAATAGCTTATCAAATTCTCAGCAGTCACATTGAATGTCAAAATTTAAAGGCCAGTTAGGTGGATAGTATTTTAATTCTCAAGATTAATTAGTTGTCCATTTAGTCTAATTTCATAGTTGAAAGGCAAAGAAATATATAAACATCCAGGCATTAACATTCATGCAGTGAACAAAAGGCTTGCAATTTTATTGTTCATCTAGAAAATATTCATCAAGGATTATCTCATACATTGTATTCTGCTTGATATGACTTTATAGTAAGGTCATCCTGTAAGGATTCTGATGCAAAAACTATTTTGTCAGGAAACCATGCTTGCATGGGAATTAACTTAATAACAGAAACAACATCTAAGAAGATAAAGATAGTTACTTATTTAAAATTATCAAAATGGATTTCTTTCTTTTAAAAATATAGATTTTTTTATTATAAAATTAATATATGCTCATGGCAGAAAATTTGGAAAATACAGAAAGTGTACAGATTAAAGTGAAAATAATTTCTTATTCCAACAGTATTTAGAAAGCTTGTGTTTTTTGGTATATTTGTTTCTAGTCTTCTAAATATTAATATTTTTACAAAATTTGGATCATATCAGATTTTTTTACAATAGAATAAATTTAAAATGTTAATAGGTGAACTAAATAGCAAGTTAGAACTAACTGAGGAAAAGTCAAGATGCAAAATAAATCTTGTAAAATGATACAAAAATGTAGTAAGAAGAAAAAATATAAAACACATAAAAGAGAAAATAAAAGACATGGAAGAATAATGGAAAAGGTCAGTAACAATATTCAAAAAAACAAGAAGTCAACATTTTTGCAGAGTTGTGGAAAGCACCAAAACTCAGATTAAGAATCCCAATCTATCTTAAGCAAGTAAAAATTCTTAGTCACAACTCTATAGGTTATAGTAGACAAAGGAAGAATATATAAAAAGAATAGATTTCCAAATTACCTGGCAAGGGGTTGTCTTGAAAAAATTGATTGGTGAGTTCCATTTCTAATAACTGGAAATGTGGAAGTTTGGACAAACCTTTTTCTAAGAACAACTAAAAATTTGGACAAAAAGAAAACTCTATTTCAAATCATTAAAAGTTAATAAGCATTGAAAAATTACGGGACAAAAATGCAAAATGAAAAAGAAATTCAAGAGAGTTGACCTAAACATTTGGAACTGCCTTCCCCTAAGAGGTTTATGCTGATTCTAAAATAGTGGTACAGCTGAGAAACTGAGCAAAGTTGAAATTGTTAGGACATAGGAAAAAAATTGGTATCTATAATCTGCCAAAATATAGGAGTAGAGGGGAAACTGGGGCCTGGATACTTTACTGAGCCACAAACAAAGAGTAAGGGTGAATCAGACCATTTCTTATAGAGACTGAAGCTCAATTTTAAATAATTTTGATTTTTATTGATTTAAGGTAATCCAGGATTATTATTTCTGCTAACTTCCTATCAGAAGCAATTATAAATCATTCATGAAAGATGACAATATTGTCCTAGATCTGAAGTTATCTTAATATCTGTCACTCAACAATAAAAAGCAGATATATGAAGAAGCCAAATAAACTTAAACCAAGAGAAACTTAAGCCAAGAGAAACAATGGATATTAAAATTAGTCATACTGGGAATCAGCGTAATAGAGCTTTCAAAATAGACAAATGGTCATGATTAATATACTCAAAGAAATAAAAATAAAATATTTAAAGAGAAGTGATAATGGTAGAGAATCAACTGTAAATTAGTCTTAAAAAGAAAAAAAAAAACCACTGTTACTGAGGATGTAATGCATAGCAAGGAAAGCAGTGTAAACACTGATAAAAGGAGAATTTGTGAACTGGAATCCAGGTCAGAAGAAAATACCAAGAGTTAAGCACAGAGAAATAAATGATGGAAAATATACTGTAGGCAGGGCCATTTTCTCTGGTCCATTTTTTTATTATAGGATAGCATGGGGATGGGAAATGTGGAGTTGTGGGGAGTGGTAAGCCTGTCCAGCCAACCCCACTCTTAGATCCTGCCATTCCAAATCAATGATGCTATCTTCCCTTGGAAAACCTAACATACTACCTGAGCTCTAGGAAATATATATATACATAAATATGTGTATGCATTTTATTAAACAAATTATGTATTTATTAAATATATGTATGTATTTATGTATGTATTTTATTTTAAAATATATGTATATATTTTTAAATAAAATACATATTTGATGTATACATATACATATACATACACATTTTGTATACATATTTGATGTATACATATACACATACATGTATATGTATACATCAAATGTGTATTTTATTAATATATATACATATATATTTTAATAAAATACATACATAAATTATATATGACATATATAATTTATACAATATATATTAAATATATATCTATTCATTCCTATATTTTGGCAGACTATCCATATATTCACACCCTGTATCCTCCATTGATTTTTGCCAAAACTCACTGAATTTTGCTTTTATTTCTCATCATTTTTGGTTAGGGATTTGGTACCATTTTATAGTTTCTACATAGAAAATACAGCATTTTCTTTTCTTTATTCTATTTTTTGATTTTAGTATGTTTTATAAGAGTGGAGCAGAAAACTTCACCCTACCATTATTAAATGGAAGTTACTGTAAATTTTTCAAATTTATAGAAAATGTCAGGATAAATACAGTTATATTTACAAAGGTGTACATTTATATTATTATTTCCTTGGGGAAAATGGAACATCTGGGATGCAGGGTATGACATTGCCAAGTTGTCTTTCAGGAAGTTTGAGCCGATTTTGATGTTTGCAATTACATGTGGATGTGCCTATCTTCCTACCCTTTACCAGTTGTATTATAATTCTTTTAAATCTTTACATACAAGATAAATGAAAATTGTATAGCATTGTTTTACCTTTTAACTATTTGATTCTAGTGATAAATATTATTTCATCATTATATTAGCAGTTTGTAATTTGGGGGGTACAGTGTCCCTTCTAAAGGGCTTTTCTGATTGTGAGTTCCTCCCTCTTCTCATCTTTATTCAGTTTCCCTGGAAAACAGACATTGTGTTAGAGATTGCTTTGCAGGTAGTTCTTGCCAGGGCAATGTCAGGGTTTTGTTTTGTTTTTTTAAAAGACTTTGTTTATTTATTTGACAGACAGAGATCACAAGTAGGCAGAGAGGCAGGCAAAGAGAGAGGAGGAAGCAGGCTCCCCGCTGAGCAGAGAGCCTGATGCAGGGCTCAATCCCAGGGTCCCGGGATCATGACCTGAGCTGAAGGCAGAGGCTTTAACCCACTGAGCCACCCAGGTGCCGCTGTCAGGTTTTCCAGATAAACAGAACCAAAAGAAAATATGTAAAAGAATGTTTATACATGATATATATCTTTTATGTGATTATTATATGTCATATTTATTATTATTGTATCATAAGGAATTAGCTCACGTGATTACAGAGGCTGAGAAGGCCCATGATCTGCCATCTACAAGCTAGAGACCACAGGAAAGCTGGTAGTACTATTGTGAGAATAGAAGGGCTGATGTTATGTCCTGGTCAAGCGCAGAAGACTAAGGTTCCAACTCAAATAGTCAAGCAGAATTAGTAAAATTCTCCATTCCTCCACCTTCTTGTTCTCTTCAGGCCCTTATTAGAATGCATCAGGGAGGTTAATCGGCTTTACTCAATCCGCTGATTCAAAACCCAATCATATCCAGAAATACTTTCACAGACACACTAAAAAATAATGTTTAGCCTGAGTATCTTGTTTCCCACCCCAGTTGATACAGAAAATTAACCTTGGAAGCAGCACCAGTAAAGCAAAAGGAAGTGGGTTTGGGCCAAGAAATGGAATTGTGCATGAAAGTTGCCCTCATTGAGACAAAGGGGCAAGGCCTTTGTACTCCCACATAAACTGGTTACTTGATGAGAGCTGTCCCAAGTCAGCTGCATGACCTTAGAGAAGACCACATCCTTCAACTGAGAAATTCCTGGAGAGGGCCTTAACTGTGATCCAGCTTCAAACAAAAGTTAAGAAACTGGTGGAATCTCTCTGTCCTGACAGAAAGATATAGTCAATGTACCACAGCAACCACTACACCAAATTTTCCTTTGGTAAAAGTTGACCTCTTGGAATTTTAGCCACGAGGTTTGTATGGATTTGACTTCACATGACCTCTAGATCCCAGAATAGAATATAATTGGCCTAAATCTTATCAACAGAATGCCAATCTACTTCTTTGCTACCATATTTAGTTCAAGGATGGGTACATCAGTAAATAAAATTACCTGACCACGGTAGTTTCTTTGAGGTGACCAAAGTCACCATAGATGGCTGAATGGGAGCAAAGACTGACTTTCAATCAATTTCTCTTTCTCAATATAAACCAGGAAACATGTAGCCCACTGTGCTGTTGGTAACTGTTTTTATGTTCGTTTGTTTTGTTTTGTGTTTTCCCCCTGTTTTTTTGCTGGGGAAACCAGGCATTAGATGCAGACACTAAGGTGTACAGGCTTTAGTTAGTTAGCAGTAGGGGAGCTGGGGTCAGGATGGAGCTGACACCTCAGAAAGAAGCAAAGATGTTGAAAAAAGCAGGGTCTGTGGCACCATTGGACTTCTGGATAAAAGCAATCCTGAAGATTCTCTCTGTGATTCTCTCTATGTGAACTAAAATGTTCTTATATTGTTTAAGTCAGTTTGAACTGTTTGGGTGTTTTTTATTGTTGTTTTTGCTTTTTGGTCATTTGGAAAGTAAAAGGTATGTAGACACCTATTCCTGTTTTTTGCTAATATCTCTGTTAATGTGTGGCTACTTCTTTCTGTATAAATATTTTTTTCAGATTGTTCTTCTAAACTTTTATACAGTCAAGTATTTCATCATTTTCCTTTGTATTGTCCTCTACACTGGTGCAATCCACACTTCTTATATTGTACCCTATCAGTAGAAATATTTGAGCTTACAGCTTACCATGATAGTTGAACTGTCAAAGTAGACTGGCTAATCAAGGCTATTACCCAAGCTACAGCAAAACTTTACTAAGATTCAAAAGATACAGGCAAGAATGACACAGATCTATCACATCTTTCTAGAAGAGTACAAATCCTTTAGCCATAGTTTTCAAAAACTTCTGTTTCTCCTGCTTAAATATCAAACACATTCTGCATGTTGGTTGTGAGACATCTTTCTCAAAGAATGCAATTCAGTTTTGTGGTTTTCCAATTTTATACTCAGATAAAATATATTTATAATTCTGGATCCCATTCTCCATCAGCCAAAATGTAGGTTGATTTACAATAAGCAATCTAGACAGACCAGATACAGGGTTTTTCAATAGGCTTTCTCCAGTATCTTTCCCCTATTAATTATCATCAGCAGGTTTTATAATGAAGTCTGGCCAAATTGATTAGTGTCTCTGAATAGGTAAGGACTGAGACAGAGTTGGCTTGTTTTGTACCACAAAAAGAAAAAGGAAAAAGACCAACCCCCCCCCCCAAAATGCAACCCTATTTATTTAAATCATACATATGCAATATACTATAAAATGTATACAAAACAAAAATTTAGAAGATACAGATAAGGATTTAATAAGTATTCTGAAATACTTATTTTATTTTATATCCTAAGAGCAAAAAGCCTTTCTGCCCTCTCTAAATTATTGTTTATAAAGTTTGTGATAATGAAATTATTTTTAGTGTAGCAACTCATTGAATATGCTTCATTGATTTGGAAACTTTTGATTTAATGTTTTCTGATACAATGTCTCTAAGAGCTAAGTTTTGGATATTTGATGTTAGTGACTAATATAACTGAAAAGAGACACAAATCCAGTGGGGTAAGTGCTGAATTAATTGTGCTTACTAAATTATGATATTCACTTTCAAACTCTGATTAACTAATTATGCACAGGATTTTTGGTCAAACTGTTACCTTCTTCATTGTCAATCAGTCCTTGCAAAATAACCAGAATGTAGTACAGTTTTACATTTTTAATAAGTGGCTTGGTTTTAAAATTCACTGAAACTCCTTGTATGGAAGATTGGTAATCAGATAAGGAAATTTTGTTTCCAAGTTTTTAAGTATGTAGATAGATGAGTTTTTATCAACACATTTACATCAATATCACACACACACACACACACACACACACACACACACACAGTATATTACGATGCAGATATTTCCATACATTTATTTTCAGAATCTTTTCTCCTTATTCAAGAGTTTCTTTGAAAAGCTGTTACTTTCTCATTTGTTGATAAAAGTCACTTCATGAAGGAACAGGTTAAGGTGTTTATTTTTTCTAGAATAAATACCAATTAATAACTCACTGATAGCCCTTTGTCTTTGTAGAAAATCTGGAATGCTTATTTTTGTTTGTTTTTCGTTTTTGTTTTGTTTTGTTTTGTTTTGTTTTGTTTTTGAGTTGGCTCCACACTGGGCTTGACTTAACCACTCTGAGATCAAGACTTGAGCTGATGGGCGCCTGGGTGGCTCAGTGGGTTAAGCCGCTGCCTTCGGCTCAGGTCATGATCTCAGGGTCCTGGGATCGAGTCCCGCATCGGGCTCTCTGCTCAGCAGGGAGCCTGCTTCCTCCTCTCTCTCTCTCTGCCTGCCTCTCTGCCTACTTGTGATCTCTCTCTGTCAAATAAATAAATAAAATCTTAAAAAAAAAAAAAAAGACTTGAGCTGAGATCAAGAGTCAGTTGCTTGACTGACTGAGCCACCCAGGTGCCCCATGGAATGCTTGTCTTTTTAAGAAAATCCTATAGCCCATATTTAAGTTTAACAGTTCTCTTAAATATTTTGTCTTGAGGTAACCAGGACAAGTTTTTCCTAGTCCCTTCTGATCTCATGTACTGAAAAAAGTATTCTATGATTTAGGAAAACATGATCAGTAGATCTGTTTAACAGGGCCCAGAATACATTGTGTAGCCACATACCCATCTTATTATGCAAAAATAAGTAAATAAATAAATGCCTGAGAGGGCTACTGTCAGTCTCTCTCTTTGTGCCTGGAGCTTTCTTTACTTTTGTGGGCACCACTGGTGTTGAATGTCGTCCATGACCTCGTGATATATTAACAAAGGGCAGCCAGCAGTGTAGCCTGTTTACTAATAAAATTAGTAAATGTTGATTTTTCTTACTTTTAGTTTAAAACTAACATAATTAGTAGAGCTACTGTGTCTTCTTACACTTCAATTGAGCATTTCGTTTTCGCCCATCATGTTCACACTTTGCATTATAGACACATTTTACTTAATTCCTAATTTGATTTTCTCCAGGGTCAGTTTTGATCGTTACTGCTCTTTTAATGCCATCTGACATTTTAGACTAGTCCATTTTCCTCTTGTTCAAATAGCCCATATTTTATGGAGATTATAAAGAATTAATCACGGATGGTGAGTAGAATGTTCCTGTTTCCTGAAATAAGTGATGTTTAGATATGCTTTGTTCATGGCCTTTAGATCCATGTTTTTATTTATGTGAGAGACTACTTTCGTTGATTCCTCATATCGATATTTTCTCCAGATCATCCAGCCTTTAATGGGGAACGATCAAATATATCCAGGCCCACGGGTTGTAAATTGACATTATGTGTATTCCAGATTTTCCTCTTAATGTTTCCACTTGATATCCACTGGGATGCTGCCAAAATTCTCTTGTCCTGACTGAAGCTGGTTAGCAGTAGATGTGTGGACAGTACCTCCAAATTAGAGGCTTTTAGCAAACACGTATTCAGTGTGACTGGGGCAGGATTGTTTTACTTGCTTTCAGTGCCTGGTCTTTCACCACGGGGAGTCAGTCTGGTGTACCTTTTCAGAGTGTGCTATCTCAAATCACATTTCCTGGGTTCGAATCCCAGCTCCACAAGCTGTTAGAGGTGTGACCTTTGGACAAATCATTTAACTTGTCTCTGCTTCAGTTAGCATAGCTCTGAAATAAGATAATCTTTAGGTCACAGGATTGTACAATTCTGTGGCCAATGAGTGTGGGCTTTCATTAATTTTTGTTTAGACCCACTTTTTACCTAAAACACTCAGTGAAAATAATGCCTATAAAGTATCAATTCCATATGTTTTTCCTATTTCTCCTCTCACCGTTGATATCGAGGCATTAGTGTGCCCTACCTGTCCCTCTTGACCCTTGGTTACTTTATATACTGTAACTTTCAGACTCAGTGGAAAAAGGCAGTTAGTCTATTTGTCAATTTTGTTTGCCCTCTCAGAACAATCGCCACTCTTTTGGACTATAACACGGGCCTCTGTGTCTAATACAGGAATACGGAAGAGGGAAATGCAAGGTCTTTCTCCCATCTACCTGCCTGTCCATGCAACAGTTTCTGAGGCTGAGGCATGAGGGCCACAGTTTCTTGACCTGATCCTTCTGCATAGTTAGGACTTTCAGAGTTTAGCAGTTCTATACATCTCTCCTATTCATAGCAAACCTTACCTTCTAATTTATTGTGTTAATTGTGTAATGTCTGCTCCCCCTCCCCCTCCCCCCCACCTCACCTGCTCTATAAAGGTAGGCAGTTTTCTCTGTATGTTTGCCTAAAACAAGGCCTGGCCCAGAATGGGCCCTCATATATTTTTTTAATGCACCAATACCCTTACTTCTTAGTGCAAATGTTATGTGACTCTGTAAGTCTTACTATGTTTTCAGAGGCATTTCAAAGGGTAACTTCATCGGGCAAAGCTAGCTGGCCACCATAATAATAACTTGGAGGTCAAGTGCATTGTTGGTTATTTTTTGGTTTTTGTGGGTTTTTTTTTTAAGACTTTATTTATTTATTTGACAGAGAGAGATAGAGAAAGAGAGAAAGAACAAGCAGGGCGAGCAGCAGAGGGAGAAGCAGGCCCCCTGCAGAGCAGGGAGCCCTATATGGGGCTCGATCCCAGGACCCTGAGATCATGACCCCAGCTGAAGGCAGATGCTTAATCAACTGAGCCACCCAGGCACACCAAGTGCATTGTTTTAAGAGCCAGTCATTTGGACTTTCTTCAATCTATATCAATTTTTTTAAAAATTTATATTTAACAGCCCAGGGCATCTTTTTTTTTTTTTTTTTTTCAGGTGATATCAGAAAAAACAATTGAAGTCACTAAGTTTGCATTAAGAACAGCATCTTCACCTGAAATAATAGCTGCCCTAGGGCAAGGGCAAAATTTCAGCAATGGTGGTTCAACAGGGATGAAAATCAGGATTGGTCACAGACCCTGCTATACCTATATAACCCAATGAAACTGGTTTTAATTAGTAATATTAATGGCATTCCCTTTTTGTTTTTTGGGTTCTTTTTTTTTTCTGATTCTTTTCAGTTCTGAAGTTTTGCCTCCATTTATGATGGTTCCAAGTGCCAGTCAAAAAGCTTCTTTTCAAAGCTACTGGCTGAGAGGTTACTTGCACCAGAATTTCTATTATTAAGTTTTCTAAACAGTGATTTAGTGTCATTCCTCTAATAAATTATACTTAAATCGTGGAAAAAATACACAGTTGTGCCCAGTATACCATTCCTCTTGGTGAATTTGTTCCTTCCTAATAATGGTACTTAAATTACCAAGATGGTAAGAGATCTAGTCCTTGTATTCACTCCTCCTGACATCTCATTTTTGGGTCTTGTTGATATACAGAGAGATCAAACCCAGTTCAATTAAATGAAATTGTAATAGTTGAAATCCAAGGGTTCTCATTGTTATGCCACAGGTTCAAATTCCCAGGATCATTTACTGTTATATAAATGCTGTTATCTGAACTAAATATCACTTACTATATGAAACGTATCTGGGTCTGTTATTTTCCAACAACAGTTCTCTGATTCTCTGCTGTGTCCTACAATTGAGTGTCCTGCAGTTCAGTCCTATTCTACACTAACTACCAGAGTTAGCATCAAACTTCACAGGTTTAAGGGCTCAGGCCTGTAAGACTGCCTTCCTTCAGGCACCATGTCAGAATACCTGGATCCCAGGTTAGCTGCATTTATGTCTTACTTGGAGAAAAATCAGGGTTCCCACAAACTACCTTCAGGTTCAATAATTGCTAGAATGACTCAGAGAACTTAGGCAGTTACTTTATTTTGGATTACCAGTTTCTAAAGGACACAACCCAGGCACAACCAAATGGGTGAGGTGCCAAGGGCAAGGTATGAGGAGGAAGGGACAGAGTCGCCCTGGGCTGTGTAAAAGCACCACCCTCCCAACCATGTCAATGCATTCACCAACCCAAAGTTCCTAGAATCTTTCTGTTCATGAGTGTTTTAAAGTTCCATTCCTTAAACATGCTAGATAAAATCATTGATCATCAGTGAATGAACTCTTGTCATCTTTGCCTCTCCGGAGGCTGGAGGAGCGGACTGAAAACCAATCCTCTAACACAGCTAGTGGGTCTCTCCCTTGAAACTACCCAAGGAACCACCTGGAGTCACCTCATTAGCATAAATTCATGGTGGAAAGTGGCTCATTATATGAATAACAAAAGACATTCCTGTCACTCCAGAGATCCTGAGCATTTGGGGGAACTCCGTACCAGGAACCACAGACAAAACCCAAATACATTTTTTATTATACAAGCCTGGGTAAATCATATTTACTAGACAAAGACATTTTGCATATTATGTCTATGTAATACTAAAAACTGTTAAATATTCTAGTAACTGAAAATTCAAACTCTGTAATGTCTTACAAATCGTAACTGAGAGGAAATCAGTTATAGGGAGGAATAATCTTTCAAAAAAGAAAAAACTTTAGTTATAGATATATAATCTCTTTTCTATTTTTTAAATAAATAATTTCAATTCTAGTTTTAGATAAATAAAATTAAATTTAAAAAATCACTAAGCAAAAAAACAAAAAAATCTACTGCCATCTTTGTTCTTTAAATGCCAAAATATTTTAATGGTGAAATATGAATATAGCATATAATAAAAAGATCTTTACATATCACAACCAAAGTTTGATCATCACCACTAGGTAACCTGTATAAGTATATTTAGAAAGCATTTATATAATTTCAAGCCACATTTACTTATATCGGTTCTTAAATATTTACTACAGCTATCAAAAATATATCCTGAATGAGTGGTGGCAGAGTACTCAGCCCTAGATAATATATTTACATATTCTGGTTGCCGGTACACTCTGTGATGTTTAAAAAAAAAAAAAAAAAGTTAAAATATTCTTTCAATGGTAAAGGGAAGAATTTAATTTTTTAATTATCTAAAATTTTTAAATATACAATTCTCATATTTTTAAAATAAGTAAAATTTGTGAAGTGTTTTGTAAGAGACTGGTGCAGTACAAACATTAAATTTTTCATACATTTTTTAATTATGTTATGTTAGTCACCGTACAGTCCATCAATAGTTTTCAACGTAACGATTTGTTATTTGCGTATAATGCTCAGTGCTTATCAGACTGCGGTGTTTCCTCAGTTTGCTTGGTTTTTGCATGTGCTATAGGTTAATCCTTTTAGAATACTTTCAGAAGATAATAGAAATATCACCTAGACAATAATGATATAACAGTTTTTCCATTTTTCTAGCAGGGATTTAATAGCAGCTGTTCTTTGCAGAAATAATTCCTTGTTAATTGATTCATTTTTATCAGTTTTTAAATTGATACATGAACTGAAAATTGTCACACAAACTGGGGAACATACTAGATTGTTTGGTAGATTGTGACTCGTTCTACCAAAAGCCCCATTCTGTCTTCTTGAAAAGGTAAACCAGTCTATACAATGCACATTAGACAACAGTATTGTAAATTATCAAGACTATGCAGTCAAAGACAATTTCGACTAATACAATCTTCTTTCCACTACATTTAAATACTACACTCAGATCCTAAGCTTTTCTTTGATTACAGATTCTTTGTCAACTTCTTCTGCTTTTTCTAGAATTAATTCTATGGGCTCTTGAGTTAGATTGCCTAGGTCATCCACTTAGAAATCTTTGATCTTTAGACAATTGCTTAAACTTACCGTGCCTCAGTCTCCTTCTCTGCAAAATGGAAATCACAGTAGTGTTCACCACAGAGTGTGATATGTTAAGATAAAATATGTTATTGCATGTAAAGGATAAAAACTCTGGAACACAGTAGGTGGTCCAAAAACATTAATTACTATTGATAGTATTTAACCCACAGAGCCACCCAGGCACCGCCATAATGATAGTATTTAAATCATATTTTTGAGGGCGCCTGGGTGGCTCAGTGGGTTGGGCCGCTGCCTTCGGCTCGAGTCATGATCTCAGGGTCCTGGGATCGAGTCCTGCGTCGGGCTCTCTGCTCAGCGGGGAGCCTGCTTCCTCCTCTCTCTCTCTCTGCCTGCCTCTCTGCCTACTTGTGATCTCTCTCTGTCAAATAAACAAATAAAATCTTTTAAAAAAATCATATTTTTGTAGAACTTCTAATTTATAGATTCTCCACTGTGTTTTAATTTTATTTATTTATTTATTTATTTATTTATTATTTCATTCTTTTTTATTATGTTATGTTAGTCACCATACAGTACGTCATTAGTTTTTGATGTAGTATTCCAAGATTCATTGTTTACATATAACACCCAGTGTTCCATGCAAAGTGTGTGCCCCTTAATACCCACCACCAGGCTCACCCAGCCTCCCACCCCACCCCCAAAAACCCTCAGTTTTTTTCTCGGAGTCATAGTCTCTCATGGTTCTTTCATATCTAAAATGCAATCTTTTTAAAAGTTTTAAACTGCTGCATCTATACAGATGCTGTGTTTTCTCAACACTAATGGGGAATATGAACTAGAGAGCTTTGAAAATTGGTTCCTGTTTCTTGGAATGACTGTCTTACTTCCCCTTAAAGATTATTAGCTGTATCTCCTCATGATAGTTTTTCTCCCCACAACTGCTAAATATTTCCATTTGCCTGATGATTTTTGTCTTTAACTTTACAGAGTAAGGGACTATGACCAGTTGGGGGAGCTGATACCTTATTGACCAACAATTAGGTGGGTTTCATTATTAACTTTTTTTTCATAGAATATCATAATTTTCTATCTGTATTATTCAACTGATAAGCACACACCATTCCATAAGCATTTATATAGCTTTTGATTTTTCATAAGCTTCTTTGTGGACATTTGCTGGAATAATTTCCCCTTAATTTCTCACACACTATCCTGTCTTTTTAGCCTGAGTAATTTCTATTCAACTTTTAGACTTTGGTTCAAAGTCATTGCTAAGTTTTAAATCCAGTCAAAGAGAGAAAAGGGAATATTTTCATTTTATTTTGCTTGATCCAGGAGTCTGCGGTGGCTGCGGTGAACAGTGCAATAGCTTCTGGGGAATTAATCACAGGATAGAAAATTCCCTGCTCGGTAAGAAGTTTTCTTTTCCGCAGTTGCTAAATAACCCAAAGTTACCTGAGCTCCTGACCGGGCCTTCTCCACCTGGCACGGACTAATCTCACCGGTGGCCTGTTCCGATGTTGCCTGCCACTTGGCGCCCTCTGTTACCTGTCCTCCACTGATCACCCCAGAGGACTCAACTCCCAACTTCTGTTTTGAAACTGGATTATGAAGAGGAAGTATTAAGCAATACTCTTTTCTTATTACGCGGGTGGACCTATTTGGTCTTACATGCCTCTTCACAGACTAGTTACTATGGCCTTTGATCTGATCCCGTGTGCACTAGGTTTTGTAGAGACAATCTTCTAAGTTGGGGCCTCTTTTTTTTTTTTAATATTTTGTTTATTTATTTTGACAGACAGAAATCATAAAAGGCAGAGAGACAGGTAGAGAGAGAGGAGGAAGCAGGCTCCCTGATGAGCAGAGAGCCCGATGCGGGGCTTGATCCCAGGACCCTAAGATCATGACCTGAGCCGAAGGCAGAGGCTTTTTACCCATTGAGCCACCCAGGCGCCCCCAAGTTGGGGCCTCTTAATGAACTTCTCCCCTGTTATCCAGCACTTCATTTTTTTTTTTTTCATTTCTCCCATGATTTACATTTTTTTGATCAATTCCTTGGAACTTGGGGAAAGAGTTTATTAAATATACTTGCTCGCATCACTATTCTGAAATGCAAAGTTCCTATTTTTCCTTCTTTATGGGAAATCCTTACTTTCTCGCAGTATTGCCATTAGTATCTAATGAACCCAGATTTGAAGTATGTGATTAAATATATAATACATCTCCTTGAAAGAGAAGCCAGTTAACTTAATTTTTTAAATTATAGTAAAATCATTCTCTTGGATTTGTAGTTGAATTTTTGTTAAACCAATAAATAAGGTAGATAACATGAATTTTTAACCTTCCCCTTGATAATTATATGAAAATATTCATAGCACATGCTGCATCATAACAGAGTATTGTCGAGATAGATACTAGATAGATAGAGTAATAGAGTAATAGAGTAACAGGTAGATACAAATATGTAGAAGATAGTCTTACTTGAATACTTGAAAAAATATTTTTAGAAACAAGAACTTTAAAACCGTTATATTCAGTCCAGTTCTTTAGTGAGAGCAGTTTCTTCTTTCATTCTTCTTACCTTGTTAATTCTCAAAGATTTCCACTTTATGATTCATGTATATTAGTGCTTTTCCACCTTTTAAAATTCATGTTTCCTTTATAGCAAATATTTGTTGGAGTGTTATGTTCCTAAAATTTATACTTCAAAGATATTTTTCCATTTGTAAACATAATATAATGTTGTAATATTGAATTATACCCTTTTCAAATTATAACACTCCTGCAGAAATTCTGGTAGGTCCTATAGGCTATGTATCTGACTCCTCTCTCAGTTCTCTGACCAATGTGCCCAAGTTGCATTTAAACCTTTGCGTTACTGATTTTACAATGGAGCTATCATCTGACTAAGCACTGAACTGATTTTTTCTTTTAACTCTCCTTTGCATGATCTAGGCATAGCTGACCACCTCTGAATCCTAGGGTATAAATCACAGCTTCTCTCCATTCTGCACGTGCTATTCCATTCTGTTCCTAGAACACGTCCCCAACCCCCAGGACTTCAAAACTTCTTAGTCTATACCTTCACTTCATCCAAATAATCTCTGTTCTTCCATGGTTATGTGCCCCTGTTCTCAGAAGTTTTCCTGAACCACCAAGCTTAGCCCGTATTTCTTGCAGATGCTCGTCAATATCACAGTGATTTTTGCACAGTATTGAAAATGCATCTTTAAATGCCTTTCCTACCAAATAAACAAAACAAACAATTAACAGGCAAGAACCAGGCCTTTCTGAAATTGGTATCCATAATGCCAAGCACAATATCAACCCTCAAAAATGTGTGGTATTAATGATTAAATAACACGACCATGTGAAACATTAGAATAATGAGGAAATGTTAACCCAGCTATCACACAGTTGGCAAGCCTAAGAATAGTAGTAACTATTCATACGTTAAGTGTGGGGAAAATACAAACTTTAAGACTAATTAATCAGTATCTCTGAGTTTGTTTTTTAAGAATTTCACAGTAATCATGTAAATGTCAACATTATGTACTGTTGACATTGGTTAAAATTTAGCCATGACTCATATTCATACCAGGTTTTCATAGCTAATGTGACACAGAGAAATAAGACAATTATCCAGGAAATTGGGATGTGTGATGCGAATAGGAAGCTTTGACCTAAATTACATTGACTGTATAATTTAGTCTAGCTTTGATTTTCAAATGCAACAGAAGAAGTATCATTCCAGTTACTTGGGAGTCATTCAGCTTCCCTGCCACCCCTGGTTCTAGGGCAGACTCTCCTTTTGAACAGGTGCTTTTCAATTTGGCAGCACAGAAGCATAAACCCGTGAGAATTTGTTGACATGTAAACATGTCAACATAGATGGAAGGTCCATTTGGAAAAAATATTAAGATACTACTTGGACACATTGTTTGAAATAGCAAAAGGCAGGATACTAATCAAGTGGCAATCAATAGAGACCCAGTCAAATAAAGTCTGATATTTCTATGTCATCAAACGCTATCTAGCCATTAAAAATTTTTAAAAAGTGTTTTTTTCATTAGTCCTGATATGGAACAGTTGCTAAAATATACCATTAAGTGACAAAACTAAAATACAGATTATGTGTAAAGTATGCTACTATCTGTGTAAAAAGAAAAAATTAAATGTCTATAAATATAGGTTTGTAGTATATAAATATATCTAATATGTAATATGTGCATTGTATGTATATGTGTCCTATGTAAATATATATATACATACAATACGTTATAAGTAGATTGTATATATTATGTGCTTCAATATGAAGGGTATCTCTGGAGAGGCTCCTAAGAAATAGTGGTTGCTTCTGGGGAGTAGAATTGAAGGTAGGAGAAAGACTCATTTTTTTAATTGTATAACTTCTTGTACAACTGAAATTTTGTTAATGTGCATGAATTATCTTTTAAGGTTAAAAAAATAATAAAGTAAATAAAATCTATTAAAATTAGTTATCAAAATAGTTTTAAAAATTAAACCTGACGGTGGGCCAGACTTTTCTAACAGTGAGTGATCAACATAAATGGTATTTTGAGGTATCTATAACATATCTAGTATGATATGAAAACACCTCCGGGCTTTTTGGTGGAAAAATCATAGGTAATGCAGATACCATGTGATTTATTATGTAATTGCAGAAAATGTCAATTCCAGTTAAAATCAGTGAAAATGAAGATGTGATATTTTCCCCTGTCTTCCAGTTTCAAAGACTGTTCCTAGAGTCTATCCAGGAATTCAGTGAGTGACTATGGGCCCAAATTAAGAAACTTTTCTTTCAAAGAATCCTCTGGGCTTAAATACTTTCATATTCTAAATTAAAAAATTAATACATATGTTTGTCATAAGGGTTTCAGATGAAAGCTAATATGTTACTGTAGAATTTTTCTTAACTCTACCTTATAAATATGTTTGGTATTAATTTACTGTAAGGTAACAACATATAGTATGTCAACAAGTTAGACATACTATAACAATTTTGTTTGAGCTTATATTAATGTATAAAATGAAAAAATTACCAGTGACTCTCTTCCATGTAGACATGTGTTACTGCTGGTTCTAGCCTTTTTTTTTTTTTTGTAATTGAATTTCCTCTTTTCTCCACCCCAACCAAAAATCAGTGAGTTATAGTTTTTAACATTTTCTTTACTTTTCCTTTATGCTCAAGACACAGCCAGTAGCATCTTTCCCACCTATGTCCTGACGAACTGTAACACCTACTGAAACCTATGTCTTCATTTGATTTTGTACAGCATTATGCTTTTCATCCTAGGCAACGTGATTGAAAGAAATTGCTCAAAATCCAATGCCCCTGAGTTTTAAACAATCGTTGCCTCTTCCTTTTGTATCAGCCATAAAGCTGTTAATACTTTGAACCCTCTTTAAGTCGCAAAATGTCCACTTGAAAAACCTTAATCAGTCAGAAAGTTGGTAAATTATACCTTCATGCTATCCATATTGAGTACCCATTACTCCTGGACATAGCACATTAACTGACTCATTAGCTATTTCAAACCATATGGACTTGGGTTTGGGTGGGTCATTTTGATAATATCCTGAGGTGAGTTTCCTAATTATTGCAATTATGTGATCTCAATCACAAGGCCAGGCTCACGAAATAGTGTCAGTGCCTTTAGAATGAGTGTCAGTGCACCCAGACAATGACTGAGAAGAGCAACATGCTCTTTGGTTGTTATATGTCCCCTGATGCCCAAAAAGTAATTACTTGAAAAGTTTTGAGAAAATGCCAGAAACAGTCTGAAAAGAAAGTAAGCATGGAATGTCACACTGCTTGACAATCATGAATAGATTGTTCAGCATTGAAACTGGGAAATATGATGTTTCTAATGTTAATCCTGTGTAATATTTTCAGCAACAAGCCAACAGATATTAAAGGGAGGGGGAGGAGTGAGAAGACAGCAAGTGTAAAAACTATGTTGTCTATGACAAATTCTGGGTTGGTGTCACAAAACAAAAATAACAAGTCAAAAGTTCACATACTGGAGGTGGGGGTGGGTGTTGAAAGAGGTTTTTTTTTTTTAAACATAACTTAAAGTTGTTTTTATTGTAAATATACATAAAGATTACCATTTTAACCATTTTAAAGTATACAGTTTTGTGGTATTAAGTGCATTCACATTGTTGTGCAAGCATCATCACCACCCATCTCCAGAATTTTTTTATCTTGCAACATTGAAACTCTGTACCTGTTACACAGTAACTCCCCATTTTCTCCTCCCCAGCCCCTGGAAATCACCATTCTACTTTCTGTCTCTATGAATTTGACTACTCTACATAACTCATACAAGTGGAATCATACAATATTTGTCCTTTTGTGACCAGCTTATGTCTTCAAGGCTTACCCATGTTATAGCATGCATAAAAATTTCTGTTGTTTTTCAGCCTGAATAATATTTTGATTTATCCATATATCTGTTGATGGACACTTGGGTTGCTTCCTCCTTGTGGCTGTTGTGAATAATGCTGCTATCAGCATGGGTATATAAATTTCTTTTCAAGTTCCTACTTTCAATTCTGAAAGGTTATTTTTTTTCCTGAAAGGTAATTTTCAAAGAGCAAAATAGCAAATGTGTATTTTCGAAGCCTACCTCTGTACAGGTACCTAGAACTTACCAATAACAAATTAAAATTAAAACATCTGATCATCACGACAGCATGGTATTGGCACAAAAACAGACACATAGATCAATGGAACTGAATAGAGACCACAGAAATGTATCCTCAACTATATTGGTCACCTAATCTTCAAAAGATCAGGAAAGAATATCCAATGGAAACAAGACAATCACTTCAATAAATGGTGCTGAGAAAATTGGTCAGCCACATGTAGAAGAATGAAACTAGACCATTTTCTTACACCATACACAAAGATAAACTCAAAATGGATGAAAGGCCTACACGTGAGACAGAAACCCAACAAAATCCTAGTGGAAAACACAGGCAATAACCTCTTCAACAGTGGCCACAGTGACTTCTTTCAAGACATGTCTCTAAAGGCAAGGGAAACCAAACCAAAAATGAACTTTTGGGACTTAAATCAAGATAAACTTTTGCACAGCAAAGAAAACAGTCTACAAAATTATGAGGCAACCCATGGAATGGGAGAAGACATTTGCAAGCGACATTTCAGATAAAGGGCTGGTATCCAAGACCTATAAAGAACTTCTCAAATTCAACACCGTAAAATAAATAAACCAGTCAATAAATGGGCAATAGACATGAACAGAAACTTCTCCAAAGAAGATATGCAAATGGTTAACAGACACATGAAGAAATGTTCAACATCACTAGTCATCAGGTAAATACAAATTAAAACCACCTTATACCAGTTAGAATGGCAAAAATTAATAAGACAGGACACAACAGGTGTTGGTGAGGATGTGGAGAAAGGGGAACCCTCTAGCACTGTTGAGAATGCAAGCTGGTACAACCACTCTGAAAAACAGTACGGAGTTTCCTCAAGATGTTAAAAACAGAGCTTCCCTACGAGCTATCAATTGCACTACAAATATTTATGCCAAAAATATAGATGTAGTGAAAAGAAGGGGCACATGCACCCCAATGTTCATAACAGAAATGTCCACAATAGCCAAACTGTGGAAGGAGCCAAGATGTCCTTCAACAGATGAATGGATAAAGAAGATGTGATTCATATATACAATAGAATGTTACTCAGCCATCAAAAAGGATGAATACCTACCATTTGCATCGACATGGATAGAACTGGATGGGATTATGTTAAGTGAAATAAGTCAAACAGAGAAAGAAAATTATCATATGGTTTCACTCCTATGTGAAATATAAGGAAAAGTGCAGAGGACCATAGGGGAAGAGAGGGAAAACTGAATGGGAAGAAATCAGAGAGGGAGACAAACCATGAGAAACTCTGGACTCTGGGGACAAAACTGAGGGTTACAGAAGGGAGGGGATTGGGGGGATGGGGTAACTAGGTGATGGGCACTAAGGAGGGCAGGTGTGGTGGTGAGCACTGGGTGTTATATGCAACTAATGAGTTATATAATGAGTTGTTATATAACAACTAATGACACTAAATCAAAAACTAATGATATTGGCTAATTAAACATAATTTAAAAATAAAAGTAAATAAAATGAAAATGCCTGCAATCAAAATGATCAATTTGAGAAGTGAAACAGAGGAAATCCCCAAAGCACACCACTTCCTTTCATTTTTCTGGCTTCTTATATATCAGCCAAAAATAAACATTAGAAGTAAAATAGTTTTGTTTCTAGAACTCCAAAATCCATATGAAAGGATTAGCACAATCCAAGCTGCCAAGGTGGGTCAGCTGGGGACAACACCTGAGCACCATTACAAAACCAGTATAGAAGCTTTGCAGGAGAGTGGTCATGCTCAGGTTGATATAAGTAGCCAAATTGTTGAAATATGGAGGTATACTAGAAAAAGGAAAGAAGTCAGTAATCTCACAATTGAATGTTAATGATGAACAGATAACTAGCTGATAAGAAGTATTTTCATCTTTCAGGAAGAGTCTAGAGATTGGGAGATAGAAGAACAGTTTCTGAAATAAACATCCATTTAGGCTGGAATTGCAGTCTGTATCAATGAGTCTCGGGTTTCTCAAGACCCATTCATACTTACAAATAGCTTAAGAGTTCAATACAGATCTTTACCAACTTATAGGTGAAAATAACAGGCTTAGAACATAGGATAAGTCAAGAATGAATAGAAGTTTATGTATGTGTCTGTGTGTGTTGTTATTTTGTAGAATTACGTTAAAGTGCTTGATAGAGTATAATCTCAATTGGTATTGGGAGTCTAATTTTAGTGGATTTATAATGTTCAATGATGAGGCAGTGAGGAAGACACTCCCAGTGGCTTTAACACTTTTAAGTTTGTTTTTGGTGAGAAAGAGGATCAATATTTTTTAAATTTATTTATTTATTTGACAGAGATCACAGGTAAGCAGAGAGGCAGGCAGAGAAAGAGGGGGAAGCAGGCTCCCCACTGAGCAGAGAGCCCGATGTGGGGCTCGATCCCAGGATCCTGGGATCATGACCTGAGCCGAAGGCAGAGGCTTTAATACACTGAGCCACCCACGCGCCCTGAGGATCAATATTTTATTTTCAATATTTTATTTTTGAATTGTTTGTCCTTCTAAAATTGGGCCTATTCAACTTTATTCCTAGACAGCCTAGGAAGCAAATCTGTTACCTCTGGTATAAGGACCAAATACCCTAAAGACATTTTATTTCAAGGTGATGCTTTCACAAAGACCCAACTCTTAAAATACTAAACTCTCAAGGTTTCACACAGTATTCAAATATGATGCACGGTGAGGGTGCTAAATTTGGTAGGTTAATATGACAGCAATTAAAAAGGATCCGTATTGAAAAAGAACACATAGAAAAGTATCGATAATTTTTGACCCTAAGGATTACCTAAAGAGATTCAAATATAAAGGAAAAAACTTTTACTAGAAACCAAACGCAAATGTGGGTGATAGCCCTAGCATAGGTAGGGCTTCCTTCCGAACAAAAGATGTGTCATATGGTCACTCTTTAGAGAGGCCAACCTCACCCTTAATCACATGTCATACTGAATATTGTATATCGTATAGCAGAATGGTTAAGAGCACAGGCTCTGAAGCTACACTTCCGGATTCAAATTTTGTCACTGCTGCTTTCAGACTGTCTGAGCTTAGGCAAGTAACTAAAATGCTCAGAGCCTCAGTTCATCCACTGTAATATAAGGACAATAATATACCCATATCATTCCTTTTTCTACCTATTAAATGAGTTAAAACCTTTAAAGTGATTAGTGAATCCATAGCTCAATATTTGGTAAGCCATTACTATTGCTGGTATTGGAGTTTCCTTCTTTGATTTCAATTAAGAAGCATTTGAAAGCCAGTTTTAGAGAAAGCCCAAACTGAAGAACCAGACAAAGGGAGAAAATCATAGGCTAATTTTTAGAATTAAAACATTTGCTGTATTTCAACCATTTCCAATGTAAATGTCTTATATCTGTCTTTGCGATCATTGCTCAGGACTATTCTGTAATTCTGCTAATGCCTAAGTCATGGTTTCTCTTATTGCCTAACTTAGATCTGATGGACAGCCAAGAACTGTGGCATGAATGGTTTTTTCGGGGATAGAATGAATCCTGTAGCTGGATGAAAGATATCCTTCTATTTTTGGATTGTTTTATCCTGGTGTTTTAAAGGTTGGTTCAATTTGAAAGGATGTGAGTTGGGTGGCTTTTATAAAAAAGGTAAGCTTCTGCTAAGAGACGCTCAAAAACCTTTCTCCTGCCCTTTGCAGATCACTGGCTCCTTGCATTAGCTTATGCAAGTTGTGCCTCCTTTATCTAACTTTTGCTCCCATATCCTAGTCCCTTTTCATCTAATTTATAAGTTGCACAAAATATTCATCAGTTTGTAATGGTCCCTGTGATTTCAGTATAGATGACTACTCCTCATGCATTAAATAGTGCTCAATAAAACTATGTGTAAATGAAATAAAATGTGACTCTACGGGGGGATTTTAATACTTCAACTATTGCAAGTCTTCCCTCTTCCAATGTACTCTGTCTCACTTGTTCCATTACATCACGGAGATGTGCAAAGTGAAAATTGCCTGGTACATTTTCCCTTCTGAAATAGTAATGGAAAATCTTTGAATTGCTGAGATTATTGGAATGTCTATTACCTAAGAGCAGGTGTTGTCAGTGAGACCAGTAGGGTGTGTGTGTGTGAGTGAGAAGGGGGGTGTGGTGGGATGGTTTAGTGTCTAATTTATGTAACTAATTTCTATAATATGAAATCATGCTATATATTAGTTAAAAATTTTTGATGTAACTCCTGAAGGTTAGGGATCCACAATACTCTTCCAATGAATATAAAACCATGAAAAATAGGCAGGTTCTATAAATAACCTTGGAGGTCATGAGCACAGCTTGTCAGTACTGGCATATGCAGCATTTTAGAAGAGTGAGTAATGTTCTGTCTTATTTTTAGAATTCATTGACTTCAATGGAATAAAAGACGATTTAATAACTTTTCTTGTAGGCTGATGGGAAAAGGGAAATCTTTGTTGACTACAGAAGAAACATGAATCTGCGCATTTTAATGAGTTTAGGTAACCTATGGTTGTATAGTTGTAAACTTTTATTTAAACAAAGTAATACTAAGTTAAATAATTGTACCATTTTATGCAAATTAAGGGTGTCTTTTCCTTCCTAACATTTTGCCATCCTAATTGTCTAACTCCTTAATTCCTTCATACTAAAAATGTAAGGGCACCAGTCTGGGATACCCAGCGACTCAGCAGAATGAGACAAAAACCTTTATATCAAATCCAAGGTATGATATAAAGATCAAATGCCTCTCTATCCAATCCCACAAATATAAATGATATCGCACAGTATTCGAATTACATCCAGAAAAGGAACAGAAATGAGTAGCAGTGAGAAGACTTTTACTAAGGGAGAGCAACAGGTGTGACTGATAGCAGAACCTCTAAAATGACTGAATATAAATCCAAAGTAGTGTCTTAAACAACAATGGGGGCTTCAGAGTTAAAGAAAACAGTCAATTATATAGCTAGTCAACTATATAAATAATTACTTTTTGTACATCTGAGTCAATGGATATAAATAGGGACCCCCAGTACAGACAGAAATATTGACAGAACTTTCTTACAAGTGTTTCAGGTGGAAAAAGAACACTGGCTCTATCTATGAGATTTATAGAAGTATAAGTATCCAACATGGGAGGGTGACCAAAGACAGGATAATAGAAATGATTATATTGATAAATAGGAAAAAAAAAAGTCTGTGCTCTGAACAGAAATATGCTTGTATTTTCATGAATATGGTCAATAATTTTAAATAGAAATCTAGGAAGAGGAATTGAGTGTGGCTAAGTTTTAGCAAAATGTGACCAGTGCTACAGTATTTGTCTACTTGGTGGAAGAGAGAAAAATATTATGACCAGGGATTTCAAATGAAGAACTGTCTAGTAACAAATTGTTATTAAATAGAGCTCAAATAACGCCATAATCTAGGTCTTTAATCTAAATGGGAAATGTCTCACCAGCTATTTTTAGAACTCAGAGTGGGGGAATTTTTTTTTTATTCTTGAGACTTCTATTGATCCCGATTTAGTGCTTTGTACTCCAGGGCTCCCAGAGAGAGGTGACACTTAAGAGTGACGAGTAATGACATCATCTCCTGGTGGTGTCGTAGTTCCTATTTATTATAACTCTATATCAAGGGTTAGAATGATATATATATATATATAATTCCCTTAAAATCCTGACAAGCTCTATGGAAACCGATGAGCTGCTTTCTATTCCCTATTACAAACCAAATAGAAAAATAAAAGGCAAACCTCCAGGAATGAGGTTATTACCTAATTTGCATTTCCAATTTTCTTTCACCTTCAATATCTCTTACCTATTTGGCCCACTTCCACCACTCTTCTCTGTCTTAGGCCATCCTCCTCACAGTCAACACTGAACTTAAGCTCTTGGAGGTCTCTGACTTTCCTCTCTACCATTGCTTAGATGGGACCATTTTGCTTTGTATCAATTCAAGTAGAAACTGACTTTTACAAAGGGAGTTGTTTTTTTTTTTTTAAAGATTTTATTTATTTATTTGACACACAGAGAGAGATCACAAGTAGGTAGAGAGGCAGGCAGAGAGAGAGGGGGGAAGCAGGCTCCCTGCTGAGCAGAGAGCCTGATGTGGGACTTGATTCCAGGACCCCGAGATCATGACCTGAGCCAAAGGCAGAGGCTTAACCCACTGAGCCACCCAGGTGCCCCAGCAAAGGGAGTTTTAATAACATTTAAGAAGAGGGTATTTTTACATTGACCAAATGTATGGTTGACCAAAAGCAAATAGTATGGCTGACAGAGCTTGCAAGATCCGGCCTTATTTTCTTGTCTTTTACACTCTTTTCTTGTGACCAGATTAAATATTTGTATTGCTAGGCTAAGGCAGATAAGATTTCCTCCCTTTTTATAACCTCCTTTTTTACATAAGGTTCTTGAATTTTTGCTTGTTTGTTTGTTGATTTCGTATCAGAATGGCCATTTTGGTTCTGGGCTTTGCTGATCTCCTGGTCTACAATTATCTTTTACTGTTGACTATTATTTCTGACAGTCATCTGACTATTCCTTGACCATCTAGATAGAGAAGGGCCATCCCCTATTTGGCCCTTAACAATGCTTTCTGTGGTTCTGAAAGAAACACCCCACACTTATCATTGTTGTGTGACTTTTCTAAATATTATTTGGGTTCTAGAGTCATTGGTCTGGTCTTCTAGTCCAAACATGTGAATAATCAAACCTTCAGAGGTACTCAGTACTTCAGTACTCAAGCTGGGAGTCACTCCCAGCTTGCAAATCATCCCAGTTTCTGATGTACAGTATGTATGAGTATAATAGCATAGCTGTGGTTTTATGCCACTAAATTTGGAGTGGCTGTCACTCCAAATGGTAACTGAAACAACGGGGGGCAAAAATTTTGGAGATCCTAACACATATATTGCATTTAAAGCTTTGGGACTAGATGAAATTTAAATGTCTGTGCCCTGAGTAGAGGCTGAGCAGAGACAGACTAAGTACATCGGATTTAGAAGGAATAGCCAGGGAGCTAAAAGAGCATTCTAGTGTCATAAAAGTCCAAGGAAGAGAACTGAGATAGGAAGTGACACATTTTTTGGTAATGAGACCGAGAACATGATTGTCAATTTCCTCCCTTCCATCAGAGCGACTGACTTCTGCTGGTTGGTTTCAATGATTGACTTCAGTAGGAGTGGAGAAAAAAAGTCATTGAAGTGGAGAGGTCAAATAAAGAAAACTTTAAACACATTTTGAACTGAAGTAAATATTTAAAATAATTACTTAGACTTCAGATCATTAATGCTCACCACCGTATCTTCGAGCTGTCATTTCCATAATCAACAGGGAATCCAAATGATAGCCAGGTACTTCCCAATTTTTCCAGCCCCTTTCCTAAATTTTCTACATATTTGCTCCATAAAAGCACCTTGTGTTTATATTCTCATGGCTACCTTGGACTGCTGCTTCTTCAAGTGCCATCTCTGATCTGAGTCATATGTGCTTGGATATGGACTCTTCGGTTTACACACTCATTCATACAAACTGAAAAAAATTAGAAGGAAGGTAGAAGAGGAAATTAGATCATAGCAACCAAAACAATTTTGAGTAGAACAGTAGACACTAGACTTATTAATCCTTTGTCCATTCGATAACCAATGTCTCCACAATGACCTCTTACCCCATCCACTATCCAGTCTCACACCATCTTTCTTGATCTCTCTTCCACCCATTGTCTTGCTTTCTCCTCTTTCCTCCTGGAAAGCTCTAGGAACTCCACATGATTTCTCAATTCTACTGAGCAATTGTCCCTTCAAGGTGTTCAGCAAATGAAATTCCCTTCCACAGGAGGTGGTATGGTCATGAATAGATAGAAACTTTGTCCTTACTTTTGCTTCATTTTAATGTTTTTATCCCCAGGTTTTTGGTTACTTTACTCAGAAAGTTTTCCTGGTGTATGTTCTGACTTTTGCATATTTGAAAATATTGCTATTTTTGCCTTCATGCATAAGGATAACTTGACTGTTTTAGCATTCTAAAGTCACAGTCATTTTATTTACAACTCTGTGGTTGACACTCCTTTCCTTCTTTCACTTAGTGTCATAGAGAA
Source organism: Mustela lutreola (assembly GCF_030435805.1). Lineage (NCBI taxonomy): Eukaryota > Metazoa > Chordata > Mammalia > Carnivora > Mustelidae > Mustela > Mustela lutreola. The sequence goes on from NC_081298.1 coordinate 81,707,197, forward strand.
AAATCTCTGAGGCCGATCTAATTTTGCAAGGAAGTAGATTTTTGCACTGATATTTTTTGAATATTTTCCCTCATCACTGAAGTTCATTATCTATCCTTTCCTTTGAATTTTCAAAGAATTTTATAAGTTTATCTTCTACATAACTAATTTTGCTTTTTCAGATATAACAGATTGGGTAATTTCATCTTTGGTTTATAATTTAGAAGTATGTTTTTTTAATCTCTCTCTCTCTCTTTTTTTGGTATAAGAGATTTTTTTTTTTTCCCTAGAATATTTGTGGTTGTCAGAATGATGACCTCCATTCCCAAAGATTTCCAGGCTCTAATCCCTGGAAACCAAACTGAGAATATGTTACTTTATGTGGCAAAAGGTACTTTGTAGGTAATGATTATGTTAAGGATCTTGAGATTTGAAGATCATCCTGGATTATCTGGGTGAGCTCAATTTAATCAAAAGGATCCTTCGAAGAGGAAGCAGGAAGATCAGAGTCAGAGAGAAACATTGAAGATGCTACTACACTGCTGGCTTTGAAGATGTACCATGGGCCACAAGAGGATTTGGAGGCAGCCTGTAGAAGCTAGAAAATTCAAGGACATGGATTCTTCCCTAGAGCCTCTAGAAGGAGCAGAGACCTACTGAGACCTTGATTTTAAAATTTCTAACCTCCAGTCTGGTAAGAGAATACATTTTATTACTGAACTCATAATTTTGTGGTAGCTTGTTAAACAGTAACAGGAAATTATTACATATTATCTTTAATTTCATAGGTAAAAATCTCTCCTTTGATTTTATGGTACTTATGAATAAAAACATTTTAGAATGGTTTTCTGGTTGTTATAATCACTTTATTTTTAAAAGAAGGTAGTTTTGATTTTTCAGAGAAGGAATGGAGTCTAAATTATAGGATCTCTCTGTAAGTATGGTAATTTTTCTCAGTTTGGTCATCTACAGATGACCTCATCTTATTTTATAAGAAAAATAGTAACAGAAATAGTTTTTGTTGACCTGATATGATTTCCTACTAGTATCTTTCCTGTCTAGATTTAGTGATAAATGAAAAAAGTTACAATATAATAGTGTAATTCTATGTTGTCCCAAATATCAAGGTTTCTGGAATAACTTTTACCTCTAACAGAGAAATAAAGTAATTCAAGCTCTGATCCCATGTGAGTGTAGATAATGTAGTTGTTTCCCAAATAATTTCTGACGATTCCAAGTTAGTTCTTATAAATTTTACTGACCACTGACCATCTATCACTATGAACCATTTAGAGAATAGTAACTCAGTAGCTACGGTGATCTTAAAACATAGATAGTATCATGTCATTTCTTTGTTTAAATTCTTCAGCAGTTCCTCATTTCACTTAGGAGAAAGACAAAAACATTTAGCTCACAAACTGGAGCATTATTTGTCCTCTTCCTACGTCTCCAGTATCATCCATTGCTGTCGTCTCTTACCATTGTCCTTTTTGGGGCCTTAAACACACCTACTTCCTTCCTACTTCAGGACTTGGCATATATCCTTTCTTCCATGAAGTGTTCTTCTTTCCCCTTTCTGCCTCCTAAAAACCCTTCATCCTTTAGGTCTCATTTTAAGTGTCACTCCCTCAGAGGTTTCCCATGACCTTGCCTGCCAGTTGGAATGAGCTCCTCCTATTACAGCCTCAAATAGAATCCTATAAATTTTCTCAATGATTATTTAATACCTGTCCCCTCCAAAAGACTATGACTTTGAGGAAGGCAAGCATTCTGCCTTTTGATACAATCCATCTTCTGAGCCAAGCTCAAGTACTATCTGAGTAAGTAAATGAATCTGCATTGCTGTTTCTGGCTTCTCCATGGGGACTTCTGGCCATTTTATTTCACCCTCCTTTTATCCCATGAATTTGTCTTTGCTCCAGGGCATGACCACCACCCCTCATCTTTGTTTTTCATTCCCTAAGTCAGTGCTCAAGGAAGACTGACACCAGGTGGCAGGTTTACTGGGTTGTTTGTTTTTTTAAACTTCATTTATTCATCCAGAATATTCACTGAGCAGTTATCCACGAGGCACTATTAGGAATGTCCGGTGGTTCTCTCTTTGTTTGGGGAGCGAGTGGTAACAGTGCCAGCTCCCTGCTCCATGAGGCCTTTCAGCACCAATGATGTGGTCCAAATGTTTTGTTCCACGTGAGTGAAGTTGTGCTCCTGATGAGGCAATGCATGAATTTCACTTTTAACTCTAATACTTCTAAATTTCAAAGGATGGTGGTGTTAATTGACCAGTGTTTCCTTTATGGCATGATAGATACACTGCTCTTTTAAAAGGATGTTTGACGTTGATACTCCATGCTCTCCTTCAATATAAATCCATCTGTATAACTTTGAACAGAAATGCCTCCAAGTTTCTTTATGTGGCCAGTATTCATTTTTACTTTCTGGTATTAACGTAGAGTTGTTTTTCCTCTTTCCCTTTTGTAAATGTTGTATTGGGCATTGCAATCAGAATTAGAGAGCAGGGAGATAAAAGTCTGCTCTTGTCATTACCTTGCCCAGAAGCTTCCAGTGATTTCTTCACCAAACTATGGTCTCCATACATTCTCTCTTCTCCGTTCTCTATTTATCAGTTTATTTTTCTTATGAGTAGGAACTGCGTTCTAGGAAATTATTGTGTATATTAAGAACTCAAGAGTATCCACATGGCATAAAATATCCTGTAATAGATTGTCCAGATAGCTGCAGAGGAAGATTTCATGATGCTAGCAACATTTGCATTTCATAGTTGATTGAGTACCCTTGTGAAATTAAGGAGCACTGTCGTGAATACTTCACACTGTTGGTTCACTCCAATATATTGGCATTTGAGTGTTCATCACCTCTATCGAATCAATTCAGCATTACTAACTTCCCTTCCAGTGAATGGGATTTTTGTAGCCTTCTTCTCCATAACTTGGCAGAAGAGAAGAGAGAAAGCTCCCTGAGATATAAAAGTGTGCTAGAATTCTTCCATTTTATAAGTGAATTCAGGTAGCATCGAATGAAACCCAACCGCATATGTGTGGAAATATGAAACACCAGGTATGGATAACATTCAGGTATAAAATGATATTACTGTGTAAAAAACACTCTCCTCAAAATGGACTTTTTCTTTTGAACTGAATCATTGGAGAATAATCTTGGAAAGAAGAACTTCTGACACTGGTTAGGGCTGTTTTCCATTAGAATGACTTCATAGGAGTGGCTTATAAATATCCTCTTAAATATCCTTGATGCCAGACACAGGTAAATAAAGCATGGTCCTTCCAGAACCAAGACCAACACAATATATCATTAATTTGTGGTTCCAATTGTTACTTTTTCTCACCTACTATAGATCATAAACAAAAAGTAGAATATACGTAACACTACATTTCATTTTCCACCAAGAAAAGCGAATATCTTTGATTTAATTTTATTATTTTGACCCTTCATATTGAAAAAGAGAATATGTATCCCTTTTAAGTGCTTATATTCTACTGGGTACCTAATTATCTTCCCTTAGAACATTTTAAAAAGCAAGTGTGGTAAAGCAGTGGGTATACCATTAATTTCATTTTATAGAGATAACAGGCATGGAGTTTTCTTTGTTGTAGTAGATAAAACATACCATAAGTCTGCAGTGAAATATTAATCTACTCCTGGCTTTCCTATTCCACATGCTGAGTGTTATCAGTATCAGGATGGTATCTATCCTCCACACCTATTCTATGTTCCTACCAATAAAATTAATACAAACTGATATACATATATATGTGAAAGTATATGTGAAATATGTGAAAATATCTGAGATAAGATAAGAAATGAACTAAACCTATTATAAAATTACTGTAATCAAAAGAATGTGGTACGGGCTGAGGAATAGACCTTTCTCCTACACACCTCTCTAAACTCTGGGTGGCTAACACACATGAGCAGGTAGGGTTAGGCTCCTGCTTGAGTTGCCAGGGATTCTCCCATTTTTTGTAGGAGCACTGTCCAGCAGAACTTTCTATGATCATGGAAATCTTCTATAACTGATTCTGCCCAACAGGTTAGCCACTAGCTCCACGTGGTCACTGGGCACTTGAAATGTGGCTCGTAAAACTAAGGTACTGAATTTTTAGTTGTGTTTAATTTCAATTCATTGAAATGTAAGTGGTTGCAAGTGATTTGTGGCTATTTGATGGGACTGCACAACTCTATAACTTCAAACCCAAAGTCTTGATTAAGCATTTAAGATCCTCCATAATTTTATCTCAACCCGCGCTCAAAGCCTATAGGACCTAAGAATCCAAACCGAGGATGGTAGGGCTGCAGGTATGTGAAAAGCAAGCCTAAAAGCATGCTTACATCACACGTGGGAAAACTGTCCTCACCTCTCCGTTGAATACGTCATCGACTCTATTGTTACTGAAAACACAGCTTCTGCTTAAAAATCATTCAGCCAGTTCCCCTTCCTCTTTTTTCAGCCCATATTTGTGATTACTGCAGTCATATTAGTTAGAAAGAAGGATGTAAAGTGTGAATATAGTCTTGTGGCTAGTTAACCTTTTATGATGTTTGCATTAGGGAATGGACAGTGTAAGGCTAACATCATGTTGGCTAGCCATATCAGGTTTTACCACATTTAATTGTTTGAGAGATAATTTGGTGCGTATTTACTTCCGATTGTTTGGCAGCAGGGCCCTACTAATTAATATCTCTGGAAAAGAATTTATGAAGCCTGTTGACATTCTGACAGATGACATTTTAAATTAATTTTAAGTCCTTGACTTTCACTTATATGGACAATCAAGAACTATGATTTGGGGTCAGTAAGTTGAGACCTTGTAACGGTCTTATATGGAAAGAATGCAAAAGACATAGATATTTGGTATGATTGTATATCTGATAGCTTTGAGATTCCATTTATCTGAATACTATTATTTTCCGAATCTCTTTGTCAGTAACTGCTTAGCTCTCCAGGGATTGTGCGTTTATGAGTGTGAATGGCCTCCTGATTTTTATAAAACAAAAACTAGCTCTTCTTTGGCAGGCAAAATGCTTCCCGTGAAGTGATCTCTTTTTCTCACATTAAATTACAAAGATTGGATTTTTCTAAATGTTTTGTCTATGCAACATCTTTAACACTTTAATTGATTTGAAATGATCTTGGCCTTGTAAAGCATGCTCACTGAATGGCTAGGTTTTTCTTTTTTCTTTGAACCAGTACAAGCATTTCACAGCACCTGGTTCTTTGAAAAGCAGAACCCAAGCCATACCTACAATGTTGGCATACCGCCAAGAAAGTCCTTTTGTGTGTGTGTGTGTGTGTTTATGGTGAATCACTCATAGTCTCTAAGATCTACCAAAATAGCCTTGTTCGAAAACCTTGTTTTCCCTATTTTTTCTTCTTCAGATGACTCACGCTTAAGTGCTTCATGTCTAGATTCTCTTTTCTTTCTTGTTTCTCATCGTGTTCATTCAGAAGACACTCTTTCACTAGTTCCAAAATTTGTATTTCTATATTCTGTCAGTTTTCATCTTGAAACATACACACAGCAATATGCTCTGAATCATAAAATTCTGCATTAAAACCCAACACTTAAGAAAACCCCACATATTCTCAATACAGGTTTACCTGCACTTCTGTTCCCATTTTTATTTATGACAACTTTATTAACATTTTAAACTCATTGCTGCTTGAAACTTTATTTCATCTGTTAGGAAGATTTTGGCTGCAAGAAACATGAAAATCAATGCTAAGAGGCTTAAGCAATAAAGACACTTAACACTTCTCGGAGGAATCTGGAAAGTATGGTGGCTTCAATGTCAGTTGAATGAGTGATTCAATTAAGGTCTCAACAACTCAGATTCTTCCTGTCTTTCTCCTCAGACATTCTTTTCTTTTAAGTCAGTTTCGCTGTGGCATAATTTACATATAATAAAATTTATAAATCCTAAGTGTACAATTAGGTAAGTTTTTACAAATGTATACTTATGGAGTCACACGACAGTCAAGAAATTAATCATTTCTGTCATTCCCAAAAGTTCCACCAGCCCCTTTGCCATCCATTTACCCCTTCAAACGAGTCCCTGGGAATTTCAATGGAATTATACAATACGTACTCTCTTGTGTCTTCTTTCCTTTCTGTAACATCACGCTTTGGGGATCTATTCAGGTTGTTGCTTGTATCAGTAGTTTATTCCTTTGTTACTGCCGAGTGATATTCCACTTTTTATTGCTGAGTGATTATCTGTTTACTACTTGATGGGAATTTGAGCTGTTTTCAATTTTTGGCTATCACCAAAGAAGCTGCTATAAATCGCTAAGATAAGTTTTCATGTAGATACAGGTTTACATTTCTCTTGGGTAAGCACCCAGGAACATGAATGCTGGGTCATATGCTAATTTTACATTTGATATGATAAGAAACTGACAAATTGTTCTCCAAAGTGAATTTAACACTTGGGAGCCTCACAAGCGAAGAGAGTTCTTCTTATTCTATATTCTTACCAAAACTTGGTGTCTTAACAGGGCTTTTGAAGAGCAAACATTTTTAATTTTGATTAAGTTAATTTAGGAACTTCTTTTTTTAGGCTTTCAGCTTTTGGGGTACATTCTAATTACAGAAAGTCAAAAGATCACAAAGATTTATAAAATCTAAGAGCATAAAGGGTTTATCCCAGGTTTTCTTCCAAAAGTTTTATAGTTTTAGCTCTTGCATTTAAATTGAGGTCTATGATCAATTTCAAGTCAAGTTTTAAATGAGGTGTGAGGTAAGGGTTGATTTTTTTTCTTTTATTCTTCCTTTCTTTTTTTTTTTTTTTGGATATGTGAATAAGTATTCTAACCTCATTTGTTGGACATTCTGCCATTTCTGGTGTATTAAATTTGTAATTTGTACCCTCATGGTCATAAAATGACTGCAGAAATTTTAGGTATCACATCCAGAATGATATCCAGAAGAGAACATCTCTTTATAGAAAGTGTCCAGAAAACTTTTCTTTGTCTCTACCTATACTTCATGCATACATACATACACCCAAACCAATCACTGGGAAGGGAATGGTACCATGATGATTTGTGTATTCATTTAATAAGAAAATGATGTGTTTTCTCTATTTGCATCATAGGGACTGGGAATACAATAGTGATTTTCAAACTTCAGAAATGTTGCCTGTTCTCATGGAACATACAATTTGCTAAGGAGGACTATTTGTCTATTTTCTAAATAAATAAGTTACTTGTATAATATGTTGTTGTACAATGCTAAGTACTAGGACGAAGAAGGAAAGGGGGCTATAAAGTATTGTGGGTAGGTTAGAATTTGAGATTGGGTGGTTAAAAAAGTTCTCCCCAAGTTGACTTTTGAATAAAGACCTGAAGAAAGTGATAGGGTAGTCCATACAGATACAGAGTGAAGAATGGTCCAGGCAAAAGGAAAAGTGCAAAAGTCCCGAGAACAGCAAGGAGACCACGGTGGTTGGAGGGAGTAGTAGGAAATGGGGGAGGGGAGGACAGAACATGTTGATCATTACAGATAAGTCATTCTCAGCCAGGAACAACTCTGACATTTATAAAAATTGGTAATGGTTGATTTTGGCCATCATAACTGGGTGGGGTGGGACTGCTGGGGAGGCGAGATAGATGTTAAATCTCCTGCAATGCTGAATATCCTACGGGAGGTAGACCACCTCCTCCCCTTCTCGATAAAGGATCATCTGGCTCAAATGTCAATATGGCAAAGGTTAAAAAACACCATTTTAAGTCATAGTAAGGATTGGCTTTTATTGAATGACTCAAAATGACATAAAGTGTTTTCAATAGAAGAATGATCTGATTTAAGCTCCTAAAGAGATCATTCAGCTGTTTTCTATGAATAGACTGAAGGCCTGGAAGGGTAGAAAATAAGACAGCATTTAGGAGGGTACTATAATTGCCCTGGAAAGCCATGATGGTTATTGGACCAGGATGGTAGCAGTAAGGATGGGGAGGACAGATGGATTCTAGATATATTGTGAAGGTTTGAAGGCTAATAGATTTTACCAACTACTCTATACTAAATGTTTGTGTGCCTCCAACATTTCTGTCTTGAAACCTAAACCCCAATGTCATAGTCTGAGGAGATGGGACCTTCGGAGTTGATTATTAGATAATAACATTTCCAGCCTTCAGAAGTGTGAAAAATAAATCTCTGTTGTTTATGAGCCACCTAGTCTATGGTATTTTGTTACAGTGGCCTGAATAAAGACACAAATGTACTCCATATATAGGTATGAAGACCGGAGCCATGTATGACCCCCTAGAGTAATCTGTTGTAGCTGGTGCTGGAGCTGCATCTTCCCAAAGAAATTAACCTGGGGAAGTGGGTAGAAACCTGAACAAATTTGGAATGGGAGGAAGAATGTCCATATGGATGTTTGGCTAGGCAGCCAATAGCATCTGTCACATATGCATTTTACGGAAATAAGAATGGACATTGTTGGATTAGTGAATCACCACCTTAAATGATGCAATTATTCTACACATAGACTACTGAACTTCTTTAAAAAGTTCAGTATTTATTTGTTTAAAGATTTTATTTATTTATTTGAGAGAGAGAATGAGTGAGCAAGCGAGAGAGAGAGAGAGAGAGAGAGAGAGCGCGCATGCGTATGCAGATGAGCCGGGGGGGGGCAGGAGGAGAAGAGGCTCCCTGCTGTGCAGGGATATTTTTCCCCACTCCAGGATTTCATCCTGAGGATCATGATTTGAACAGAAGGCAGCTGCCTAATCTACAGAGCCACCGGAGTGCCCCTAAAAAGGCTTTTATATCCATAGCACCAAGTGCTTTAAAATGTTTTCTCATGCCATCTTTCATTTAGCGACAGATGTAGGAAGTCCTAAAACCCATTCCATCAAACTCATTAAAGGACTTTGATTTTCCTTTCAGTTTGCATTCCAAGTATTTACTGTCTTCCTGCATAGGATGTTGATATATTTAATTATTGCTTTTGGAACATTTGTTTTGTCTACCTGAAAATATTAGAAGCTCACTATGAGTCTTTATTACGTGTTAGAAAAATACTTAATAATTTATCTCACGTATCATCGTAATGTTTTAACTAATAACCTGCTGAAGAGCCTCCCTTTGACCAAATTCTACTTAGGCTTCCCAGAACTCTTTTTCACCAAGGGATGGCTATTGACGTCCATGTCCTCTCCACATTGTCAAGTTTCAGTAAGAATCCTGTTAAGTCAGTTTAGCCCAAATCCCAACTAACCAGAGCCCTCTGTATCTAATGGAGCTCCTCATCCTTCGTCATCCCCCAGGTGAATTCTGATCACCTGGCCCTGACTTCAGCAAGATTTCTGTTAACTCAGTTTAGCCAGAATACTCCCTATATCTCTGACATTTCTTCTTAATAATTTTCCATCCACGGGCCCCCACCCCTTGGCTATAAAGTCTACTTTTCTTTGCTGTCTTTGGCACTGAATGCAGATTTCTCCCACTGCAACAGTTTGGAATAAAGTTTTCTTTACCATTTTAATGAGTTTTGTTATAAATTTTTTCTCTAACACACCTTATAACCTAAGAAACTGCGGTTATTTCCAGTTGACAGACAAACAAATGGAAGTTTTGTGAAATAATTACGTTTAGTCAAGATTATCCAACCAGTCAATAGGTCTCGCGCCACTATGTGTCTGAGAACTGGAACTAGGAGGTCTCAGGCCTCCGGGCTCACACCCAGCTTCTTGCCCCGGGAGGGCCTGACTAGTGTGACTAGTTGCGGGTAAGTGCTCAGTAAAGACTCGCCCGCTGATTTGGAAACTTTGGGGACAGGGAGAGTGCACGAGGCCATAAACTCCTCCTACACAAATGCACGGAAGTGGTCTGGTGGCTCCAGACTCTGGAGGGCCAGGGTGTGTGTGCGGCAATCACACAGCCCCATTTCCCGACTGAGACCCCACTCGCTCTTCCCCTGCGCGTCTCGGGCGCGCGGGCCAGGCCGCCGGGCGGTCCCGCGGAAGCTTCGCGGGCCTTAGGCCTGCGTCTCCGGCCGGAGCCTGACGGCGCCGGGCTCGCCGCGCGCAGGCGGCGCGGGTGCAGGGACGTCCGCCTGGGCCCTTCCGAGGGCCGGCTCGGGCGGGGCCCGCCTCCCCGCGGGATTGGAGGCCCGCGGCCCCGCCCGGCCCCCAAAGCCCGCGGGAGACGCCTGGCGCGGCCTGGCGTTAGGGGAAGCCCGGGGCCGGTCCTGGGCGTCGGGCCGAGCGGCCCTTTTGCGCCCCGCTCTCCGCCTGCCCCGCCGCGCCGCGGGAGGAGCTGCCGTCGGAGTGAGCGCCGGAGCCTCCCCGCCGAGGCAGGCCCGGCTTACGCGGTTGGTCGCGCACTTTTTCCTAACTCGGAGCGAGAAGCGGCGCCCCCTCCAACCCGCGTTCGCCCCGAGCGCCGGCGGGAGGTTTTAGGCGCGGGAGGGGGTTGGGTTCCGCGTTCCGCCGGTGCAGGGAGAGCCGGGGGCGGGAAGGGGGTGCAGACGCCGCCGGCGGGCTTCGCGGCGGTTCGGGCCGGAGCCGCCGAGACGAGTGTCGGGGGCAGGCGGGTGGTGGGCCGCACTGTGCCCCCGGCCCGTGCCACGACCCGCCCGAGCCCGGGCCTGGCACGTGTTCAGGCCTCTGGACACCGGTTTGTCCCGGGCAACTCGTGTGGAGCGATTAGCATCGTAGCCCTGGGAGGAACCCCCAAGCAGAGGGGCTCCCTGCTGGGGCCGGCCTTGGGAGGGGGCCGCCGCTTGCTCCTGGGAACCCCGCCCAGGATGTGCAGTTTCAGCTCTCCAGTTCTGATGCCACGACTTCCCTCCGAAACTGTGTTTATGCCCTGCTGCAGAGTTGTTCTTTGAAGACTTTGGGTTTTAAGTTCGCAGATGCGTTTTGGACACCAGTACGTATAAAGTATTGGCCAAGGGGAACCACCAGAAAACTACTTGAGGCGTAGTTCACCGAGTAAATACCCTGCTTCCCTTGTGGCTGTGTTAGGAGGGCAGGAGACTGTGGTTACAGGTTTCTGCTGTGTTCCTTTGCTCGTTTGCTCTTGAGACACTGATGCTAAGTAAAAGAAAGCAGGACATTGGATTAAAGTCAGTGAAAGAGGGAAGCCTTATTAAAAGGAACAGAAACTTTATCATTCAGAAAATGGAAAAGATTATACAGCGAGAACTTTACATTAACTTCAAAGCACTCACCAGTTGAATTTTTTTTTTTTTTTAATACTTAGAGGATTGTAATTACCTTCACATGTAGATCAGTTTCAGGAAGATATGCTGCGTGTGTGTGTGTTTCCCTATGAAATTCTCTCTTCCAACTAAAAGTCTTTCATTGTGAAATCCACAAACCTTGTACACATGTAATTGATTAATCTCTAAAGCGGGGCAGTTTTCAGTTTGGTGAGGGTGGGGAAGAAACAAGGTATAGAGAAAGAGAAAGACAGGATCTAAAGAAACAGAGACTAGTGTGCTAACCCTGAAACTGCCCCGTGGCCTTGTGCTCTGAGAAGTTATGTATCCATGAAAATTCTGGGCTTACTTAACAAATATTTCCTGAGTACCTGCTCTTTGTCCGTGATGTGGCTTGCTGGCTTGGTGATACTGTTGCCGTTGTCCATGTTTTCCTAATCCAAAACTGTATTCTCTCCAAGTGACCAAAGACCTCATCTTTGATGCTTAACATTCTCAATGAAAGGAGTATTTGCATGTATATGAAATTTATTTTCTCTTTGTCATTGGGAGTTGTAAACTCATCTCTTAGGATGTATTCTGCACTGTTAGTGGGTATTATAGACTCCCCTAAATGAATTTTGGACATGTTAAGTGAAGTTCACAAGATTTGTTTGTTTTTTAATATCAATCTTTCTTGGATTTCAGCGTTGTAACGTATGTGAGATTCCGATTTGAATATAGTATGTGGGCTTTTTCAAGTCCAGCTGAACTCATAACCCTAGTTTGTAGGAACCTGGGAAAGTGCCCTGTGGAATGCATTTTGAGAAATGTATTTTAGTTGGACTTTTTGTTGTTTTTATTTTTAATTACTTATCTCAGCCTTTCTGCCAACAGAAGTGATGCCACCAAGAAGAAATGAGAAATATCGACTTCCTGTTCCACTTCCAGAAGGCAAGGTTCTGGATGATATGGAAGGAAAACAATGGATGCTGGGCAAAATGATTGGCTCTGGAGGATTTGGATTGATATATTTAGGTAAAATATAAGTTACCAGATATTCTTGTATATGTGACTGCAACTGTGATCATTTAGTATTTTGACAATTGAAACTTTGAATTATAATAGAATTCATAAATGTATTTTATTAAGTAAATGAGGATCATTAAAGTTTACCAGAATGTCTGGTTTAAGCCATGATTGACCCCACTTCTTGCTGTGCATGACTTCTGGAAGTCCTTCCAGAACCTAGTTAAACAAAGTCCACCAGACAAATGCTAGTGTTGTTTTTTGAGTGTGTCTTTTCCTGGAAACATTGCTTTTTATAGCTCAGAAACCACACTTTATAAATCCAGACACTCTGTGAATCTTTATCATTAATATTTAAGTATTAGAGGGTTGTGGTCATTTCTTAACTAGGCTTCACTAGAGAATTGAGTCTTAATACCTCAAGGCATCTGTTGTATGGAAGGAAAGAACTTCTCTCCTGTGCATCTAGATGGTACTAGTTATTTGCTATCCTTCATAAATGAGAAAATAGACACAAAAACAAAAAATTATTTTTGTGTTCTTTGGTATAGGTAAGGAATTCTAGTTGAATATATTTTTACACTACATTTAAAAAGGTTTAAATTACACTGAATTTAAAAGGATCGTTCAGGGCTACCTTACAACTGTAGTTTAATGATCAGAACACTCCATTACATGACTGGATTTAATGAATAAAATAAGATAAATATTAGTGATTAAAAAAAATTACCCTCAAGGATAAATTCTCCTAAATGGATTAACTCATTACATCTGTTCTTATAGGAGTTTAAGAAGCTGGTAAAAGACCTCCACTGGGGGAATCTTGGATTCCTCCCTCATTAAACATTTCAGACAGTAGGGAAGGAAAGACTTTCCCTCTACTCTTCCTACGTTCGAGAGCTGGATTTATAAAATTAACTGACAGCAGGAAAAAAGATACGCGAAATTTCTAATTTTTGATGTTATATGCATGGGGATATCACAGAGAAAAAAAAGTGAATACCCCCAAAAGCAGTGAGATATGAGATCTTCTATACTGTCTTAAAAGGGGAAAGGGACAGGGGATGGAGGTCACTTAAAGGACCGCAGATGATCTTTAGGAAAGATGAATGGGCCTTTAAGAGAATAGGTGGGGGATGTGATAGTTTGTGACAAAGCTTGTCTGGGAGTGGTGTTAATTTCTAATCTCTTTTGATAAGAGTAGTTTTATCTGGTTGATGAAACTTCCCTGGAGGGAACTTAGAACAATTGAATCTTTTTTGGAGGATCTGTCTTCACGTAAATAAAGGGAGTTCAGAGATAGCCTTTCCCTGTACTTCTTCCTCCTTGCACCCTGAGCCCCAAATAATCCTTATGCAGAAGAGGCCTAGTTTAGAATGGCGTATTTCACCACAGTTCACCAACATGTTCCATGGATCATGATGGATAAAGCTCCTTTTTTGATATAATTGTCATTTTCTAAAAAAGATTTTATTTATTTACCTGAGAGAGAGAGAGAGAGAAAGAGCGAAAGAGCAGAACAGGGTAGAGGGTCAGAGGGAGAAGCCGACTCCTTGATGAGCAGGGAACTCTGGGACTCCAGGTTTCCCGGGACTCCAGGATCGTGACCCGAGCTGAAGGCAGTTGCTTAACCAACTGAGCCACCTAGGTGACCCGTAATTGTCATTTTGAACAAATGAATGAAATTCAGTAAAAAGAGAACTTATTAATCATCTCAGGGTCTAATCAAGTTGGGAAGATGAGACCAACACACACAAAATTGTATGGCTTAGAGAAAAGTTACCTCCTCAAACGAGTCTGAACTTCCTCGAAAATTGCTGTGATTCTGAGTAGTAGGTTGAGAGTGCCATAAGCAGCACTGTTCTGGAGAAAGGTTATGCAAGCCACTTATGTAATTTAAAATTTTCTAAGAGAAACATTAAAAAAAAAGAAAAAAAAAAGATGAAACTTATTTCAATTATTTATATTATTTAATCCAATATATCTAAAATATTATTCCAATATGTTACCAATATTTTAAAAAAGAAATTATTTTAGTTACAGTCTTTAAAATCCAGGATTTACCCAGTCACATTTCAAGAGCACAATGGCTCCATAGAGCCAGTGGCTACCATGTTAGATGGTACAGGTAAAGACCATAAAAGTATATGTGGAAGTTCACAGAGAGTAGATTCCCCATAGAGTAAGTGTGGACTGAGACTTTGAATTAGAGAGTTCTCTTGTATAGCAAAGAGCTAAGATCTCTGGTATACTGTCTTGACTCAAAGTAGAGATAGGAAGTTGAATAAATTTTTGTTGTCACTGAGCTATATATAGCCTTGGAGCTCAAGGCTTATCAGTTATACTTTTAGATTTCTAATTGAATTATTTGAGTGATTTCTAAGAAATACAGAAAAGCATAGATTGTAATGCTTTTATTCCTTTTCTTTTTTAAAAAATGGAAATACATAAAATGTTAATATATATTTAAATTTAAGTGGTATTTTAAAAATTAAGTATAGGCCTATACACATATTCGTACATTCACTAGTTGTGTGGTTCCTGTTGTGAAAAAGAAATGTGCTCATGGGGCACCTGGGTGGCTCAGTGGGTTAAGCCTCTGCCTTGGGCTCAGGTCATGATCCCAGGGTCCTGGGATAGAGCCCCATGTTAGGCTCTCTGCTCTGCAGCGAGCCTGCTTCCTCCTCTCTCTGCCTGCCTCTCTGCCTACTTGTGATCTCTCTCTGTCAAATAAATAAAGTCTTTAAAAAAGAAAAAAAAAGAAATGTGCTCAGGCATGTGATCTATTTGTCCCTATTTAAATATAAAAAAGTCTTTGCTGCTTTTATTCTAAGTATATGTCATGTATCATTTACTTATTTTTTCTTACTACCAAAATAATATTTGTTTTACAACAATGTTGATTTTAAAATTTATTTATTTATTTTAGAGAGGGGAGAGAGAGAGAGCATGAACCAGAGGGGAAGAGAGAGAGAGAGAGAGAGAGAATCTTAAGCAGACTCCATGCTGAGCATGGAGCTCAACACTGGACTAGATCTCATGACCCGGAGATAATGACCTGAGCCAAATCTCAGAGTCCTATGGTTAACTGACTGTGCCACCCAGGTGCCTCTGTTTTAAAAACAATTTTTAAGACTCCATATATTAGACTGGACCCTCTACTACCTGAATGTTAGAACCTGGATCCTGGGAATGCGAGCAAGCGCACAACACTGGGGAAAGATTTGAAGAAATGTTTAGCTATTTTGAGGTAGAGGCTCCATACTTCAGAATATATAATAAAACTGCATGTTCCAGATTATTGTCAGCGTGCCATCTAGAGTGGCACTTGTGAATCATAGGAGCAGCTCTTTAATGAGATACCATCAGCAATCAGTTCATTCAACTTAGTTTTTACTGATTATTTTCAAAGCCATCTAAGCAAATGCATATGAAATTGTGTCATATTTTTGCACTTTACCAGGTTTCTCATCATTTCCTGTACATAAGTGAAGAAATTTAGGTTTTCCTTAACAACACCTTTGTGTGCAGCTACCTCCTTTCCATATGTTCTTTGTAGATAGACTGTTTAGGTAGACACTTCCTCAGGGTTTGTTGCCTGAGGCTGGGAAGAAACTCGCCACCTTATCTAACTCATTGTGCATGTTCAGCTGTCTTCTAGCTTTGAGATCAGGAGTCATCAGCTGAGAGTCAAGGGGAAGGGATGGGAATTTTGCTATTTGCTCTTGACTTGGACAAATGTGCCTATAGCATTAATAGAAATAGTTATAAGAGGGAAAAGAAAGGTCTGAATACAGGAACAAAGCCAAGGTTCTTTCTTTGTATATGAAAAGAATCAGGGGAGGAAGCTGGTTCAGGGAATGGAAAAATTGCTGTCATTTTAGTATCAATTAAGTGAAAAAGTTTCTAAACTTCCAGGGAAGGAGAGGGAACGGAGTCTGAATTCTTCTTTACTGCAAGGTGTGACACAGAAGCAAGCAAAAAAAAAAGGGGAGAATTGTATAAATGAGGACATGGGTTTTGATGTTAGGCAAATCTGGATTGAATTCTGACGTAAGACTGAAGAAACTGAGTGACTTCCACCTAGTCACAAGACTTTGTTTCTATTCTTTATCACTAAGATAGTAATAATTGTGAGGATTAAATGAAGTAATATTTTTAAAGAACTTGGAGCTTAGTAAGCCCTTAAGTATAATTTATTTTTTTATTTAGAAAATTCTATCCTCATGGATTACCTGAATCCCAGGTTCAGTGTCTGGTGCCACAGGGGATTAGGAGGTGACAAGGACACCCACTGGACGGATTTTCCATTTATCCTCCCACAGATTGTGATAGATTTAGCTACCGAAGTCATAAACTAAGAACATCGAGAATGCCATTGGAAGACTATGACATTTTACTTACTGACCTAAATATTTTTACCCTTAAAATTTATAATAGTAGCCATGGTGACATAGTAAAAAGTTCTCATTTAAGTTGTATCTCATGTACTTCAGATAGGGAAGATACTGGGTTTCAGAAATTAGTCAAAACAAATCCAGAAAAACAAAGTTATATGTAATAAACTTAGGCTGAATTCCTTTGAAGGCTTATATGAGTAAAAACAAAAATGATTTATCTGCGGAAGTTTTAGTTTTTTAACATGGTGCATAGCGATGACCAGTTAGCATCTTTGGAATGTCAGACACAGAATAGATGTTCGGTAGTTATTTGCCTGAGAGATTGAGACTGAGGTTGGGATATTCAGCCTACACTAGCCAGCCTTCTTTATTCCCTTCCATAATGACAGATGTCACCCCTTAATTCCAGCCTGTAATTTTACAGAGGTACTATTGGTTTCAAGAAAAGCCCAGACAATTATTATATCATCTGATAGAATCTATATATGTTTTTTTTTTTGCCATAAATCAATAGCATTATTTTTTATAAAGAGTACACATTATTATAACTAAAATTAAACTCTGGTGAGGCCTTAAGATCAAATCACTTATCCATGGATAAATGTATATATATTATCTAGGTGATAGTCACACATTTCTTGGGTCATGTTTTCAGCTTAGCTCTATTTTACTTTAGAAACCTAGAAGAAAAGCTTTTTTTGTTGTTGTATGTTTGGTGGTTTTTTTTTTTTTTTTTTGAGGGGAGTGAAGAACCAGAGTAGCCTGAGTAGGATTTTTAGAAGTTATCAAAGTTTAACTCACTTTTTGGTAAGAAAACAGGCTTCTATTTTTGAAGAAATAGAAAAGATAATTTATGCATGTGTAGTTTTTACTTACTTTACTTTTTTGTCTGTGGTAATAGATTCATTGTGAAGATACATAGAATAATGTTCAGAAGAGTCCAGTGAGGGCTGCCTGGGTGGCTCAGTGGGTTAAGCCTCTGCCTTCAGCTCGGGTCATGATCTCAGGGTCCTGGGTTCCAGTCTCACATCGGGCTCTCTGCTGGTCAGGGAGCCTGCTTCCTCCTCCCTCTCTCTCTCTGCTTGCCTCTCTGCCTACTTATGGTCTCTCTCTGTCAAATAAATAAAAATCTTAAAAAAAAAAAAAAAAGAAGAAGAAGAAGAAGAAGAGCCCAATGATAATGCAACAGAGTGGAGTTACTGGAATGCTTAGTGCTTTATTATACGTCGCTATATTAAGTGTTATTTTGGCAGTGTCTTATGGAGAAGGCTTTGGGATAAGCAGTTAGTCTTCTCTGACGCAATGCAATGTTATGGTGGCACTAGGATTGTAACTAGAAAATTTTGCCAACAATACTGTGGGGGGTGAAAAGAAGGAGGAAATAAACAGGAACACTGGAAACATGGTGTAGAAACATAGTATATATGGTAAAGTAGTTATCAGAGGAAGGTGTGGAGAGAGATACAAGAGGAGAGAATCTCTGGGATTTTACGAATTCAATATATTTGTTAGACCTTTATACAAGAAATAAGAGTCTGTAGGAGACATTTTAGTTTTGTATTTGCTATCCATAGGCTATCAATTTTGAATTTTTAGAGAAAGAGGAGTGTTTATGTGCCAATCAGTCAGGAAATCTAAATATTTACAGAAGTTTGGGTTCTTTGTATGAAAAGAGAAAGTTCTTCTAAGGCTTAGCTTTTGCTTTTTCATTTTGATAAGTGTCTGATCTTCTTTTTATCATATATTATGGTCCTTCATTTTCAGCATTTTTACTGTCAAACTCTTGTGCCTTCAGGGAAGGTTTACAAACTGCTGCATTCTTCATTGATTTATATATTATGTTTCTTCTACTGCACCTGTTACTATCTTGTAACTGTTTATAGTGGTCAAGGTTTTAAAATTTGAAACCTATTGCTATAGGGAAATTTCTTCTTCATGAAATGAGCTCACCTCTATTGCCACACAATAAAAGAATCCTCTGCTTTTGAGAGCTTCTGGCTTCCTTATGAAATATGGATAGATTTTGCTTCTGAAGTGTTTTGGTTTTTTTTTTTTTTTTTCCTTTCGACATGGAAGAAGAGGGATAAATAGTAGATACAGTCTTTCTTTTAAGACACAGGGATATCCATGTTTATAAAATACAGGAGAGGAAAATTAAACTCTGAAGTTCTAAGCATGAGAATCCACTAGAGAACAGTTATGGGATGATGGAAATTTGTCCACCATTCACACTTAACGATACAGAAGTCTTTATGGATTTTAGTACTTCTTAGGTTCTTGGTTTTGCAGTTAATCCTTCTTCAGAATGTTTGTCCCTTATAACTCCCATGCATGGACCAAATATACTCTACAATATTCTACACAAAGAAGTGTTTTAGGAGAAAAGACAGAAAATCTGGCAATTATTTCAAGACAGTTGTTGAAGGTTTCCTCTGTTTCTTTGAAAAGGATGGACTTCAGTCCGTTAGACTTTGCTGTAATGTCTCCAATCAAGTAATCCTTGAGGAAAATGCTTCTGTAGAAAGACATCCATTGAAGGCCAGAAACATCTACAGATGCAATGTGATCCCAAGCAATGAAGCATGTGGCCCTTCATTGGCATTATCTGATAACAGGAGGATCTTCTGGCAGAAGAGCTGACTTTTGCTGCGTTCTGCATGCTGCCCCTCCAAACCCATCTTTGATTGGCACCTATGCCCTATTGAAACTGGCATCACACCTTCTAAATGGGCACAGTGCCAGGCTAGCAGATGGGTATGGGCAAAAGCATGCCAGAAACCCAGTATGTGCATCAAGTTTAAGTATTAGGGGCCCAAACTCTCATCCAGGGATATAAAAACTGCAGTCTGTTGAGAGCTTTTTGTGCTTAAGGTTAAAGGACATGCCATTTCTACTCCAGCTTAGAGGTTGATTAATTTTGAAAGTCAAACAGGAGCTCCCGTGGCTGTGTCAGCCACAATTCTATCTTTGGTGAATGAGAATGACTACTTCATGTAGGGAAGCGAAAGTATTGTAATGAAGTTTCCAATGAGAGTTTCTCTCCTGCAAGTGCCTCCAGCACTTAAGCAGCATGCATTCAGTGGAGATGAATATTTCTATTCTCCAGCAGAGCCAGGTGCAATCAAAGCCAGATCTTCAACCTGCTGCAGTAAAGAACCCTAAATTTAGAAAGGGCAGGCAAAGTTTGGAAGAACTCCTTGGTGGCAGCTTTCACCGTGAGTTGATGAAGCTTCACGCAAGTGTTTAAAGGAGATGAAGGAAAAAGTCCAAACAAAAAACCTTTGGAATACTTGGACCTGAAACCAAGAGATCTTCAGCAAACCCAAGGAAAAAGTTTAGTCCTTTATCCTCAATGCAGAAATTCTCCTGAATTTTATATCAATAAAAACTTAGTTTACCAAAATGTTAGAATCAACTTAATGCATAAGTAACAAAGTTTTCTATTCTAACATTTATTTCATTGCATGTCTATCATGTATATAAACTTCACTTCTTGAATAATGGATTTTGCATAAAATTGAGTTCTAAATATCATATTCCTTATGATCGTCTCACACCAACTACAGAACTGGGCAAAAAAAAGTGGGGGGGCCATCATTCCTTGTGATCACTTTAATCCTATCCCTTAAATGCTCTTAAATTTACAGGAATGCCTCTAAGGCCAGCTGTGGCCAAGAGAAGCTTTTCCTAATTGCCTTATCGCCATTGCTTTTTCTTTTCCACTGTGTAAACTTTATCTATGGAACAGATTCCATGAGACCGTTGTGAATACTTCAACGTATTCAAAACATATAACTGCCACAAATTAAACTACTAAAACTAAAGCTGGTGCGTTGTAACTGCCAAGGAAAGCTGGCACGTCCCTCTGTCAGACTGCGGGAGAGTGTGCCATACAGTCCTCAGAAAACACAATTCATCCAGAAGCACTCTTGTCACTTGCTCTGATATTAAAACAGAGAAAGTGACATTAATTAAAGGAGTGACACGAGCCAACAAAGGCAATGAAATTCTAAGCTTTGGCTCATGTGCAGACCTTATTCCAACTTACTCCGCTTAGGTATTGTGGCCGTTTCTGGAGGAGCATGGCTACTTTCCCCCTTCCTCCTCACATCTCCCAGTTCGGAAACATCATTTGCAAGCAACTAAAATTTTATACCCAAGGTTGGACTAGCCAATCAGTGCACTGGTAGTTATTGCAGGGCTTCCCAAAATAGGAGCGTGATGGCATGTGCTGCATTTACTGCACTGGTAACTGCACAAGGAGAACAACAACTAGAGGCAGAGGAGAGCTGGTCTAACAAAAAGGCAAGCCACAGCTAAACGGAGCGGGGTACCTACGTTTGGTAGGCTGGGAGCTGGGGAGTCTGGTGCTCGGATGTCTGTGAAAACAAATGGTGGCTGGTGGCCCTTAGGAAAATGCTAACATGCGGAAGAGGCAAGCACAGCCTTCCTCTCTTTGTTTCCCTGATGTGTTCTTTCACAGTGCCTAACTTGTGGTTTCATAGGACTCTTTTCATAGGTTTCATAGTACTCTTCATGTACTCTTGTATTTGCCAACCCCCCCATTCTAGATTGTAAATTCCTTCAGGCCTTCTCTCTGAGTGCCAAAGTGAGGCCTTGCATCCAATAGTTTTTCAAAGATGATTGGTCAGATTAACTCTAGAAGTCTGTTTTGGGGGGAAAAATTGGCCCACAAACTGGTTATTGGAGATGATATTTTGTATATTGTATAGACTATAACATGCAGTATGTGTGTAAGGCCTGGACTTTTAGATCTGGAGACACTATTTTGTATATTTTGGCGGGGAGAGAAGTATCTGTTCGTTTTCTTTATAAGTATATTTTTAAAATATAAGGAGCCAGGTGCTTAATCCATAGATTATAGGATTTATTAGAAGAAGTCTACTTTGCTAATGCATAGTGTCAGGAGTTAAAAAATGGACCTTGTATTGAAGACGGTTTTGTATCTAGAACAAAACAATTCTGAGTAGCACTTAATTGAATTCATCCAGAAGCTCCTAATAGCAGATCTAACAGCAAGTATAAACTTTCATGGAGGAAATGGATGGATGTTGTTTGTTGTTAAATGGATTGATTTGTAGGCATGTAACATGCATAAGAAATCTGCTTTTCAAAGAATGTAAACACAACTTTAACAGAAAATAAATTATTGGAATTTCTTTTAATTCAAATGAATGAAAGGTTTGATTAAGAGTTTTGTACATAGTCAGAAGCTTTTGTTACTGTTTCTGGGTGTAGGCATTTTATATTTGAGATCAGGAATTTTCTGTCTGTGTAATTAGTCATGAGGTTTAATGTACATTTTTCATATCAGGCAGACAATGGCTTCAAAGAGACAGCAATGCTGCAAAGGAGCAAGAAAAGAAGGCCAAAGTTGACACACACAGAGGCAAAACAGTGTAAGAAAAATCAACACGTTTTGCAAAATCAATCATTGAAAATGTGTCAGTGTTCAGGAGACTGTCTTTAATTTGCAATCCAAGTGAAAAAGAGTATTTAAATATGAGAGGCAGTATTATTGAGCCCAGCATGCCTGCTACCACTTGTTTGACTAGCTCAGAATAGAACACTGAGAGGCAAGGGCTCAAAGTTAAATGAACATTTATACATTTTAAAATCAAATGAAAGATTCAGAGTATATTCATGAATTAAATTTTTTTTCAGAACCCTAAATTTAATCAGCTGGAATTACTTTTAAAGTGTCATTCTATTTAACTTTTGGGAATGATGAATTTGCCTTCTAATAGGGATGCTGTATTTTATCATGAAGATGAAACAAACTGTCTTTTGTTAATTATTCCCCAGAGACACTGGCCATTTTTCTCATCTATGCTTAATGTGGAGTTAAAGCAGCTTTCCCCAAATTTATTTCAAGCAAGAGCATTTGGAAGCTACAACATGTATGAAAGAGGTTCATGGAGAGCATAGCTTCCATTGTAGGTGTTCTGAGTGCCACCTAATGACATTCTTAGAGGTAATGTTACCAAAGCCTCACTCGGCAGAGAACATAGAAAAGAAGAAAGAAAGAAAGAGGAAATCTGCAGCAAAGAGTAGCAGATGAGTCCTAATGTGTCTGTGGCATCCGATATCTGCCATGGATAGTTCTTGAAATCCTTATTAGGCAATCATTGTCAACATCAACTACTACTGAGATATCTCACGTAGTGTGTGCCAAGCTCTGTGTTAAATGCTTTACATGCATTATTTAATTTAATTCTCCCAATAAACTAATAAGGAAGATAGGGAGGCTTAGGGGGAGGTTGAGTAATTTACTTGCATGCCACAGTTTTAATAATTGTCTCCATCTGCATTTGAACTCAGGTCTCTTTGCTCTACTGATTGATGTCCTTTGTCAAAGAACACTTTGAATTTATTGCTAGCCAGAGAAAATAGTTGCAAACGACATGCTTTTGACATACTTATTTCTAAAATAACCGTGAAATATCTAATTGATAGTATTGGCAGCTAATTTAAGAAATCTGTTAGTGGTGATGCTGATAATGGTGTCATTTTCATTCAGATTGACAACTTGAGGTGTAGAGCGTCAGTGATATGTTTTTAATATTAAGTTCACAAAATCTGTGGAAGAACATCTGATATTTATAGTAAATCTAATCCTAAGAACTGGAAAAATACATTAAAAATGTCCTATACTTAGGTCAAACAATATTTTTGGGGAAAAAAAAGTGAGGATAGTCAACCAGTAGTGCATACAAATTAGTTAGAAAGATTTGGTGGATTTTTTGCTTTTTGAAAAATGAGTAATTTTAGGCATTTATTTCAAGTCTAATAAGCAGCAGGAAAATCAAAAGAAGACTCTTTAAATCTCTGTGATACAATTTTAAATAGCACCATGTAAAAATAGATATTTTAACAAATTATTCATGACCATGTCTCTTCATTGGAATAATAAAGATATAGTATTGAGAAAACTATGTCTTTTAAGAGTAAAAGAAAACAAAAAAATAATATTTAGATAAGTGGAATCTTGATAAAGAATATGTTTTCATATAGAATTTGTTCAGATACCAAAATATGTAATTTATAATAGTTTTTAGAAAATCATTTAATTCCTTCAAGATATTATTATATGATAGTGATTTATTACAAATCTATAAATGACTTTATTAAAAATTGTAACATTTCATGCAGTGTCTTATCTTTAGGTATTTTTGGTGGAAAAAGGTATTTAAAAAGTATTGCAATGCTGGTTTTTATGCTAGGATCCCCTTTTCTTTGGAGTATATACATAGCAAGGGAAAGAATAAACAAAATATAATACTACATTAGAATATTTGTTTTTGAGCACTTATGGTGATAGGGGTTATTAATTTCAGTTTTTTTAAAATGTGAAGAAAAGCCATTTATCCTGATCTTGTTTCTATTAGAAGATCACGTGCTCCAATGCTAGCATAGATCTCCAGTGTCAAATGTACTAACAGTTGAGAATGAATATTAGTTATGTAAACCTTTCATCTTACAATGTGTTAGGAAGACAGTAAAGGAGAAGTAGTAAGACCCATTTAAAAAATCCCTACATGATACATTTCAAGAAAAAAAGCAAAAGAAAGTTGTATATCTAATGAGCAAATTTTGCCATGTGATGAAAAGCGGAAGAAAAAAATTATGTAGACTATATAATATCAGAATTTCTATTCCAGCAGAAAACTTCTGAACAAGTATAACTGTTCAGAAATTTAGTGTAACATAAATTGAATGCATTATGGAATATTTTTAAAAATAGAGGTTTTTACTGGGAAAAGGACATTTAAATTCTTTCTGACCCTGGAATTCTGTGAGAGCCTAAAAGGCTGTGAAAGATACTGAGACATGGATAGAGGCTTTATAGAAAGAATTGACTTAACTGAGCAGAAATTAGTTGTACTATTAATGAACAAGCAAAGCAAATCTGTATTAGACAAAAATGACCTAAAGAGATCCTCAAGAAGAAAAAATAATAACACTATTATCTATGTAATATATCTTTGGATGATAAGTATCACATGAAAAGGTAAAGACCTGCAAGATAGAGACCATAATTAAAGAAAAGATTTCCCTTATTTGAAACCTAATTGCAGCATGAATATTGGAAAATGTTTCAAAGGGACATCTGGGAGGCTCAGTCATTTAAGCCACTGCCTTTGGCTCAGGTTATGATTCCAGAGTCCTGGGATCGAGTCCCGCATTGGGCTCCTTGTTCTGCGGGGAGCCTGCTTCTCTCTCCACCTTTGCCTGCTTGTGTGCTGGTGCACGGGCATGCTCTCTGACAAATAAATAAAATCTTTAAAAAAAAAAAAAGTGTTTCAAAAAGTGAGGGTGGTATTTTACATAGTTCTTACATAGTAGGTTTTTAAGCTAAATACAAATTTTACAATATGATTTTAGGAAAGGAAGACAAGAACTATGTTAGCCCTTAATTCATAGGCTGAAAATACAAAGACTTTATAATAACTAAGAGAAATATGGCTATTATTCCAGTGTACTATCTGGCCAAATTAAATGTCTCTTAAGAGATAAGAGGGAGCATTTGAAATCTGAGAAAATCTGAAATCATTTTATAACAGGTTAGCATGAAGGTAAACTACACCTGAGAGTACATAATTGAAAGAGACTTATAAGAAGTAAATGAATGAAAATATTAGATTTGATGATACAAAGTACAACCAGTTTAGTAAAAATCGTTAAAAACATAGAATTTTATAATGTAATCCACATTTCTAAAGTAGCTTAATAAACCACGGTTAGGAATTGTGGAGTTAAAAGTCAAAGTTAAATTGCATCTCAATCCTTCAAGTTCAAAATGTATTTACTTAGCAATAATGAAAATATCTCAATTAGAGTATATCAGTGTTGGGTATTTGAGAAATAGGTAAATGTATTGAAAAAAAAATCTACCGTAAAATATGAAGTATGTACCACTACCAGTAAGGAACTGGCAAAGGAGCACAAAGTAGAGTTATGGAGCATTGGATTGTAATACAGTTGCCAGTTACTATATTAGATAAAAAATAGTCTGAAATCCTTTACAGAGTATCATTGCCAGAAATACATTATCAGTTGTCAAAAGAGAAGTACTTTTTTTTTTTTTTTAAAAAGAATTTACTTATTTATTTGACAGAGTGAGTGAGCAAGCGGGCACGGGGAGGGGTAGAGGAAGAGGGAGAGGGAGAGAGAGATTCTCCAGCAGATTCCATGCCAAGCGTAGAGCCTGATGTGAGGCTAGATTTCACGACCATGAGACTCCATGAGATCATGACCTGAGCTGAAATCAAGTCAGGAGCTTAACCAACTAAGCCACCCAGGTACCCCACTCCAAAAGAGAAGTAAACAATGAAATATACCTTAAAAGATCAAAGTTTTTCATGCACATGTAAATAAAGAGTAAAATAAGCAGGTTTTTTGTTTGTTTTACATTCAATAGTAAAACCACTAAAAGAGCTAAACAGGGACATTATAGAATGGCAGAAGTTGGGGCTCCTGGGTGGCTCAGTTGTTAAGCATCTGCCTTCGGCTCAGGTTATGATCCCAGGGCCTTGGGATGGAGCCCTGCACTCGGCTCCCTGCTCAGCAGGAAGCCTGCTTCTCCCTCTCCCACTCCCTCTGCTTGTATTCCCTCTCTTGCTTCATCTCTCTCTGTCAAATAAGTAAACTAAAAAAAAAAAAAGGCAGATTTAATAAAGCCAAGTGAAAATGTAATGATAGAATTTAATATGACCAGAATTCCACTGTTTATGCTCAAACAAAAGAGAGAAAAGAAAATCTAGCAGACATTTAGTAAGAAATTATTGCAAGTGTAGTTATGACTAATGGTGTTCTAAACAAACTCAGGAGATGACAAGTCAGTTACCAGTGGGTCTTCACAGTTATCTGTAATGAAGCCCCGCCCACAGATGAGATGGGTAAGGGCTCTGGTCCCTCCACCCATGTTTCAACCTGAGCATTTCTGCTTTGATCTGTGTGTCAAATTTTTGAGGAACATTCTATCACTAAAAGAGTTTGAAAATAACTGTGCTATATAATATTTAATAAGCTATACTGTTGAATATGCAGTTAATAATTTATATTTGAAGAAAATTTAATAACCTTATAGAGAATAAGCTTTTTTTTTTTTAACCGACTATACAGGAACTCATTTAGAAAATTAAGTGTGTAGTGATAAGTAAGAATTTTAAAATTTTTATATGTCATAGTCTTGGGATTCACTGCTGAAAATAAATACTAAGGATCAACTTGTTTGTTCTGTTTTGTTCTTCTCACTTGTATTGTCTCCAGTTTCTATATATTCAAATTGTGTTTATTTGAAGTCTCACCTTCCACTTGAAGCCTGCTGTTGTTATCCCTTTTGTATTTTCTGCCAGTGTTGTACACTATATATTTGTTTTCAAAATCATCTTTTGCCTCTTTTTGTCATTAAGCATATTCTACTTCATGTTATGATTATACATGGTGTCTCTGTTAATATTTTAAAATTGATATAGAGAAAAATTGAAAAAAATTTCACCTGTGTACATCTCTATGGATTTTACCATTCCACAACAGGGTAGAGAACAGGTTCATATCCCAGGGTGTACCCTTTCCTTTCCTTAGCTCTAACCAGTGGCAACCAATGATCTTTTCTCTGTCACTAAAATTTTATCTTTTGAAGAATGTACAGAATTCCTACCAGTGGGATCAAACAGCATGTAACCTTATTTTTTTTTTAAAGATTTAATTTATTTATTTGACAGAGATCACAAGTAGGTAGAGAGGGAGGCAGAGAGAGAGAGGGAAGCAGGCTTCCCGCTGAGTAGAGAGCCCGATGTGGGGCTCGATCCCAGGACCCTGAGATCATGACCTGAGCCGAAGGCAGAAGCTTAACCCACTGAGTCACCCAGGCGCCCTGTAACCTTTTGAGATTGGATTTTTTTCACTTACCTTAGTGCCTTTGAATTCATTCACATTGTATATCTATACTTCATTTCTTTTTTTTTCCATTTAATTTTTTTCAGATTGAGAAAAATCTTTTGAGAAATTTTTTTCACTTACCTTAGTGCCTTTGAATTCATCCACATTGTGTATATCTATACTTCATTTCTTTTTTTTTTTTCCATTTTATTTTTTTTCAGTCTTCCAAAATTCATTGTTTATGGGGGTCCCTGGGTGGCTCAGTGGGTTAAGCCTCTGCCTTCACTCAGGTCATGATCTCAGGGTCCTGGGATTGAGCCCCACATTGGGCTCTCTGCTCAGCGGGGAGCCTGCTTCCCCCCCTCTCTCTATGCCTGTCTCTCTGCCTATCTATGATCTCTGTCTGTCAAATAAATAAAATATTTTTTAAAAAAATTCATTGTTTATGCACCACACCCAGTGCTCCATGCATCACGTACCCTCCATAATACACACCACCAGGCTCCCCAACGCCCCACCCTCCTCCCCTATAAAACCCTCAGTTTGTTTCTCAGAGTCCACAGTCTCATGGTTTGTCTCCCATCTCCCTTCTCCTCTCCATCTCCCAGTGTCTTCTATGTTATTCCTTATGCTCCACAAGTAAGTGAAACAATATGATAGTTGACTTTCTCTGCTTGACTTATTCCACTCAGCAAAATCTCTCCCAATCCTTCCATGTTGATATAAAAGTTGGGTATTCATCCTTTCTGATGGAGGCATAATACTCCATTGTATATAAAGACCATATCTTTTCTTTTTATTGCCAAGTGGGATTGTACTGTATGGATGTACCACAGTTTGGTTATTCTGCCATTGAAGGACTTTTGAGTAATGTGATTTCTTCAACTTTGTTCTTTTTCAAAATTATTTTATCTCTTCTAGTTCCTGCCTCTCTATATACATTTTTAAATCAATTAACCTGTATTTATTTAAAAAAATAATATAGAACTTTGCTGTGATTTTGGTTGGCATTCAGTAAAGTCTAAAGATAAATTTAGAGAGAATTGACATTTTTTAAAAAGATTTATTTATTTGACAGAGGGAGATCACAAGTAGGCAGAGAAGCAGGCAGAGAGAGAGGGGGAAGCAGGCTTGCTGCTGAGCAAAGAGCCCAATGCAGGGCTGTATCCCAGGACCCTGGGATCATGTCCCAAGCTGAAGGCAGAGGCTTTAGCCCACTGAGCTACCCAGGTGCCCTGAGAATTAACATTTTTACTCTGTGGAGTGTTTCAATACAGTATGCTTCTCCATTTCTTTAGGTCTTTCATTTCTTTCATCAGCATTTTAAAGTTTTTAGCATAATTGGTCCTGTACATGTACTGCTAGGTGTATATGAAAATTTTGTTTTTCTTTCTAAATTTTTGGTTCTTTAGAAAGTGGCAATGTTATTATAATTTTGGTTTCCAGTTGTACATTATTAAGATATATAAATACAATTGGTTTTTGCACATTGACTTTATCTGCCCCTCCCCCCCCTTATTTATTCTAGGATTTTCTTTCTTTTTTTTTTTTTCAGATATTTTTTGGATTTTCTATATGGATAGTTGTGTCTTCTGCAAATAGGGATCACTTTATTTCTTCCTTTCCAATCTATATGTCTTTTAATTATTTTTCTGGCCATGACTTCTAGTACTTTATTGAATATGAATGATAATAATGGCTGTCCTTGACTTGTTCCCAGTTCTGGAGAGGAAGTTTTCAGCCTCTCATCATTTAATATGATGTTAACTATAGGTTTTTTTTTTTTTTTTTTTTTTTAATTTGACAGAGAGAGATCACAAGTAGATGGAAAGGCAGGCAGAGAGAGAGAGAGAGGAGGAAGCAGGCTCCCTGCTGAGCAGAGAGCCCAATGTGGGACTCGATCCCAGGACCCTGAGACCATGACCTGAGCGGAAGGCAGAGGCTTTAACCCACTGAGCCACCCAGGCGCCCTATAGGTTTTTTGGTAGATAGTCTTTATAAAGTTGAGGAAGGTCTCCCCTAGCATACAGAAAGGTTTTTTAAAATTTGTTTTTTAATTTTTTTTATGGTGAATGGGTATTAAATTTTGCCAAATGCTTTTTCTGCATTAATTATTATTGTGTGGTTTTTCTTATTCATATGGTGGATAACAGTAGTTTCCTTTTTTTTTTTTTTTTTTCTCCATCAGTGTCACGTGGACCTTTGGTCTGTAGTTTTTTTCCTTCTTTCTACTGATTTTGTCTGGTTTTGATTTCAGGACAGTGCTGGATTCATAAAATGAATTGTGAATTATTCCCTCCTTTTCTGCTTTCTGGAAGTGAATATTTGGAATTGGTATTATTCCTTTTTTAAATGTTTTATAGTATTCAGCAGTGAAGTCATAGGGCTTAGGGATACTTTTTTTCAGAAGTGTTTTTGTTTTATTTTTAACTTGATTTTACTTGCATTAGTAGTTTTAGCAGTAATTTGGTTGTTTTCATCTTATGTAACTTTTGGTAGTTGGTGGTTTTTAGGGAATAGCTCCATTGAATCTAAATTGTCAAATTTATATCTGTAGAGTTGTTCATAATTATACTTTTATTTTTAAAATTTTATTTAAGTATTTATTTATTTGTCAGATTGAGACAGAGAGCACAAGCAGGTAGAATGGCAGGTAGAGGCAGAGGGAGAAGCAGGTTCCCTGCCGAGCAAGGAGCCCAGTGTGGGACTTGATCCCAGGACGCTGGGATTATGACCTGAGCTGAAGGCAGACACTTAACGACAGAGCCACCCAGGCGCCCCTCATAATTATACTTTTAATCTCAACAGGTTCTATAGTTATGTTCCCTCTTTCCTTCCCGATATAGATTATTTTTATCTTTTCTCTGTTTTTTTTTTTTTTTTTTTTTTTTTTTTTTTTTTTTTTTTTTTGCCAGTCATGATATGGGTATATCAGTTTTACTGAGCATTTCAAAGAAACAGCCCTTGGGTTCATTGATTGATTCCATTGTTTTTCTGTTTAAATTACATTGATTTGTTTTTTCTTTATTATTACCTTCCATTTGCTTTGGGTATAGTTAGCTCTTTTCCTAGTTTGGTTAGGTAGAAGCTTATTTGAACCATTCTTCTTTTGTAACCTAAGTATTTCATGCTACAGTTTCTTTCTAAGCCCTTTGTGGGTGGCATCCTAACATTCTGATACTTTGTAATTGTCTTATATATTACCACTGTATTCACTGAAAATCCTCCAGACTATAATATAGTTTTTATTTCAACTATGAAATATATTTTAACTGAAGAGAATCATAATCCATTACATTTCCCCAGGTGTTTACAAATTTTTATTTTCTTCTTTTCTTAGTAGTGTGCTTTTCTTTGTACAATTGTCTTTTTTCTGAATATCTTTCTCTAGCAATTCTTATATAGCAGTTCTGTTGGCTATGGATTCTTTCAGTTTTTCTTCACTTGAGAATGTCTTTATTTTGCCTTAATTCCTGAAGAAGTTTTTGGTGGATATTGGAGTGACAGCTTTTTTTTTTTTTTTTTCCTCAAGACTTCAAACGTGTTGTGACACTTCGTTCTGGTGTTCATGGTTTCTGATGAAAAATCCAGTCATTTGAGTCATGTTCCTCTCTACTTAATGTACTGTTTTACTCTGGCTCCTTTCGTTTTCTTTGTTTTTAGCTTTCAGCCATTTGATTAGATGTATCTGGGCATTGATTTCTTTAAGTTTATCCTGTTGGGGATTCACTGCACTGTCAGTTTTTGTATATATAAAACTTGGAACGTGTCAGCCATTATTTCTCAAATATTTTTTCAGCACCACACTCCTCTTTATGTCTGGGACTCCAACACCATGAATGTTAAAATGTTTTGTTGTGGGACACCTGGGTGGCTCAGATGGTTAGGCGTCTGCCTTCAGCTCAGGTCATGATCCCAGGGTCCTAGGATGGAGCCCCACATTGGGCTCCCTGCTTGGCAGGGAGTCTGCTTCTCCCTCTCTCTCCCAACTGCACCCCCCCCCTGCCTTGCGCTCTCTAGCTCTCAAATAAAGAAATAAAATCTTAAAAAAAAAATCGGTTGTTGTTGCCACCTACAGGTTCTTGATGCTCTGTGCAGTTTTTCTGTGTTCTAGCTTGCTGCTTTTCAAGTTGGATAAATTTCTATTCATCCATTATCAAATTCAATGTTGTTGTTAATGTTTTTTCACTTGTCTCCATAATCCTATTTGGGCCCATTCATGAATTTCTTTTTTCTTTTAATATTTGGTCATTATGTTTTTCAGTTCCAAAAGTGCCATTTGTCTTTCCTTTGTATCTTCTATGTTTTTACTACACTGGTATGTGTCCATTTGTGCCAAATGTATTTGCCTTTACTTGGTAGAGCATTTTTGTAACAGCTGCTTTAAGGTCTTTGTCAGTTCCAATATCTGTGTATAATTTTGGCATTGTTGACTTGAATTGGTGTGGTTTATTTGTTAACTAAAGTCCATAATTCACATTAATATTCACTTGTACAGTTTTATGGGTTTCGACAAATGCACAGTTCATGTATCTACCATTACAGTATCATAAAGAGTAGTTTCACTGCCCTGAATCTCCCCTGTATTCCATCTATTTATCCCTCTTCCAGCTGCCCCTAAACTCCTGGAAACCACTGGTTTTCTTACTGTTTATAGTTTTCCTCTTTCCAGAACTATGTATATATGGAACCATACATTATGTAGCTGTTTAGAACTGGCTTCTTTCACTAAGCAATATGCATCTAAGTTACCTTTGTATCTTTTCATGGCTTAGTAGCATGTTTCTTTTTATTGTTGAATATTTCATTGTGTGGCTGTATCGCAGATTGCTTATCCATTCACCTGTTAAAGGGCATCTGTGTTGTTTCCTATTTTGGGCAATTACAAATAAAGCTGATATAAGCATTCATGTGTAGGTTATTGTGTAGACATAGTTTGCAGCTCCTTTGGGTGAATATCTAGAAATGTGATTCCTGGATCATGTAGTAAGACTGTGTTTAGCTTTGTAAGAAACTATTAAACTGTCCTCCAGAGTGACTGTACCATTATGCATTTCCACCAGCAACGAGTGAGTTTTTCTTTGCTTTGCTTTGCTTTTTCCTTGTGAATGAGAATTTCTATTGCTCCATATCCTTGTCAGCATTTGATAATGGTTAGTGTTTTGGATTTCAGCCATTTCTAATAAATGTATAATTTTAATCCTACTGTTGTTTTAATTTGCAATTCCCTAATGTCATATGATGTTGGTCATCTTTTCATAAACTTGTATGCCATCTGTATATCATCTTTCTGGAGATATATTTTTCAGATCTTTTGCCTATTTTTAAGTGGATTGTTGATTTTCTCATCATTGAATTTTAGGAGTTCTTTGTCTATTTAGGTTATGAGTACTATTTATCAGGTGTGTGTTTTGCAAATATTTTCTGTCAGACTGTGGGGTTTTTTTTCATCCTGTTAATGGTGTATTGCAGGGCAGAAATGTTCAGATTTAATGAAACCCAGCTAAACAGTTTTTTCTTTCCTAAATTATGCTTTTGGTGTTGTATTTAAAAACATATCACCCTAGTTCACCTAGATGTTCACCCATGTTATATTCTAGAAGTTTTATAATTTTGTGTTTTATATTTAGGTCTGTGAACCATTGTGAGTTAATATTTATGTAAGGCCAGTGTCTACATTCATTTTTTTTGCTTGAGGATGTCCAGTTCTAATGCTGTTTGCTAAGACTGCCACTCCTCTATCGAGTTGCCTTTGTTCTTTTGTGAAATCAGTTGGCTGTATTTGTGTGGGCCTATTTCTGGACTCTTTATTCTGATCTGTTTATGTCTTTGTCAATCCTTATGAAACAGACACACTGTCTTAATTATTGTAGCTTTACAGACTGTTTTGAATCTTTTGGTTTTCCATATAAACTTTAAAATCAGTATATGAGTATTCACAAAATAACTTGATGATAATTTCATTAGGATTGCATTGTTTCTATAGGTACAGTTGGGAAGAACTGATATTTTAAGAATATGAGTCTTTTATCCATGAACAGGGAATATTGATCCACATATTTTATTTTATTTTTTTTAAAGATTTTTTATTTATTTATTGGACAGAGAGATTACAAAGTAGGCAGAGAGGCAGGCAGAGAGAGAGAAAGGAGGAAGCAGGCTCCCTGCTGAGCAGAGAGCCCGATGCGGGACTCGATCCCAGGACCCTGAGATCATGACCTGAGCCGAAGACAGCAGCTTAACCCACTGAGCCACCCAGGTGTGCCATGATCCACATATTTTAGATCTTTGATTTCTTTTACCAGATTTTATATTTTTCCTCATATCAATATTGTACATATTTTGTTAGATTTATACCTAAGTATGTTTTGGAGATTTTTTCAGCTGTATTGAGATAGAGCTGACAAAATTATAATATATTTAAAGTGTACAATGTTAATGTTTTGATATCATACAGATTGTGATATTCATACAGATTCCCACAATTGAGTTGATGCATATATCACCTCACACATTTGCTTTTTTGTTTTTGGTGAGAACACTTATGTTCAGCTTTCTTGACAAATTTCAATTATACATTACAGTGTTTTCAACTATATTACATATATATAATATATATTATATGTTGCATATATTATATATCAACTGAGTTATATATATCACTGTATTATACATTAGATCCTCAGAACTTATTCATTTATAACTGAAAGTTTATAATATCTTGCCAGTCTATCCCTACTTCCTCCACTTCTCAGCCCCTGGCATCTCTCATTCTGCTTTCTGTTTCTGTGAGTTCAACATTATTATTATTTTTTAAAATTACACATATAAGTGATAACATGTAGTATTTATCTTGCTCTGTCTTATTTTACTTACATAATGCCCTCCAGTTTCATCCAAGTTGTCATCCACGGCAGGATCTCCATTTTATAAGGTTTAATAATTTTATAAGGCTGAATAATATTCCACTGTATATATATTTTTAATCCATTCATCCATGGATAGACACTTAGATTGTTTCCATGTTTTGGCCATGTGAATAATGCCCCAGTGAACATGAGAGTGCAGATATCTTTTCAGGATAATTATTTCATTTTCTTTGGATATATACCTAGAAATGGAATTGTTGGACCACATAGTAGTTGTGTTTTTAATTTCTCAAGGAACCTCCGTACTGGCTCCATAGTGGCTGAACCAGTTTACATCCCTACCGACAGTGTAAAAGGGTTTCCTTTTCTCTATAGCCTCAGTAGCAAGACTATTTCCTGGCCATTCTAACAGGCATGAGGTGAAATCTCATTGTGATTTCAATTTGCATTTCCCTTATTAATGATAATGAGCATCTTTCCTTGTATCTATTGGCCATTTGGATGACTTCTTTGGAAAAAAGTTTCAGCTCCTTTGCCCATTTTAAAATTGGGTTATTTGGTTGAGTTGTATGAATTCTTGTATATTTTGATATCCCTCTTTGAATATATGGGTTTAAAATAGGTTTGCAAATGTCTCTGCCATTTCATACCTAGCTTTTCCATTTTGTTGATGATTTCCTCCATTGTGCAGAAGTTTTTAAGTTAGATGTAGTCCCACTTGTTTATTTTTGCTTTTATTGACTTGACTTTTGGTGTGAAATCCAAAAAAAATCATTATCAAGATGAATATCAAGGAACATACACATATATTTTCTTCTAGGTATTTTATGATTTCAGGTCTTACACTCAAGTCTTTAAATTCATTTTGAGTTGATTTTTGTATACAGTATAAGATTGAGATTCAGTTTGATTATTTTTCATGTGGCTACCCAGTGTTCCTAACACCATTTATTGAAGAGCCTATTATTTCCTCATTATATATATTTGGCTCAAAATATAATTTGGTCAAAAATTAATTGACCATGAATGCCTGGGTTTATTTCTAGGCTATCTGGGCTAGGTACCATTGATTTATGTGTCTGTTTTTATGCCAGTACCATGCTGTTTTGATTAATATAGCTTTGTAATGTAGTTTGAAATCAGAAGTGTGATGCCTCCAGCTTTGTTCTTTTTACTCAAAATGCTTTGGCTATATAGGGTCTTTTGTGGTTCCATATAAATTTTAGGATTTTCTATTTCTGTGAAATATGCCATTGGAATTTTGATAGGGATTGCACAGCAATCTGTACATTCCTTTGGGTAGTGTGGACAGTTTATTCTTCCCATCCATTAGCACATAATATCTTTCCATTTATTGTGTCTTCTTCAATTTCTTTTATCAGTGTTTAATGGTTTTCAGTGAACAGATTTTTCATGTCCTTGGTTAGATTTATTCCTAAATAATTTATTCTTTTTGATGTTATTGTAAATGAGATTTTACATTTCATCAAAATGAAAAAAATTCATTTCATTGAAATTTAGAAATTTCTCCTTGAAATTTCAAGGAGAAATTTCTAAATTTCTCTTTCCAATAGCTCATTGTAAGTGTATAGAAACACAACTGATTTTTGTGTATTGATTTTGTATCCTGCAACTTTACTGTGTTTATTAGTTCTAGTAGTTGTTTTGAGGAGTCTTTAAGGGTTTCTCTATATATTATCATGTCATTGACACAGACAATTTTACTTTTTTTCTATTTGGATGCCTTTTATTTCTTTTTTCTTGCCAGTTGTTCTGGTTAGGATTTCCAATACTAAAATGAGTAAAACCAGTGAGAGTGGGCATCCTTGTCTTGTTCCTGATCTTAAAGGAAAGCTTTATGCTTTCACAGTTTGGTATGATGTCAGATATCTGCTTCTCATAATTGGCCTTTATTATTTTGAGGTATGGTCTTACTGTACCCAAAGTTTTGAGAGGTTTTCATTACAAAAGGGTGTTGAATTTTGTCAAATGCTTTTTTGGTATCTGTTGCTATGATCTTCTGACTTTTATCCTTCATTTTGTCAATGTGTGAACTGCATTGATTGATTTGTATATGTTGAACCATCCTTATATTTCAAAAATAAATCTGACTTGATCCTGGTGTATGAATCTTTAATGTACTGTTGAATTCATTTTGCTAATATTTTGTTGAGTACTTTTATATATATGTAAAATATGCAGGGATATTGGCCTGCAATTTTTTTTTCTTGGAGTGTCCTTGTCTGTCTTGATCTTTTCTATTGTCTTCCCAATCTCTCATTTATTTCCACTTTGATCTTTGTTATGTCCTTCTTTCTACTAAATTTGAGGTTGGTTCTTTTTCTAGTTCCTTGATGTATAAAGTTAGGTTGTTTATTTTAGATTTTTTTTTCTTAGGGTACAAGCTGATTGTTATAAACTTTCCTCTTAGAACTGCTTTTGCTACATTCCATAAGTTATTGATATGTTTTCCTTTTCATTTGTTTTAAGTTTTTTTTTAAACTAGAAAGTATAGTTTATTTTTTATTTATTAATTTTTTTTTATTTGAGTATAGTTGGCAACAATGTTACATTAGTTTCAGGTGTACAACATAGTGATTCAACTTCTTTATAGGTTATGCTATGCTTACCACAAGTGTAGCTACCATCTTTCAAGATACAGTGCTATTACAGTACTATTTACTGTATTCTCTATGCTTGTCTTTTATTCCCAGGACTTAGTCATTCCATAACTGGAAGTCTGTTATCTCCCACTCGCCTTCACCCATTTTGCGCACCCTCCCACCCATATTCCCTCTGGCAACCATTACTTTGTTTTCTGTATTTATATTTTTGATTCTGCCTTTTGTTTTATTCATTTTTTTATATTCCACATATGAGTGAAATTACGTGGTATTTTTCAGTCTGTTATTTCACTTTCATATCCTCTAGGTCTATCCATGTCTTGCAAATAACACAATCATCCTTTTTTATTGCTATGTAATATTTGTGTGTGTGTGTATGTGTGTAGGTCTATACCATATCATCCTTACCTATTCAGCCATTGATAGACACATAGATTGCTTCCATATGTTGGCTATTGCAAATAATGCTACAATAAACAAAGAGTTGCATATACTTTTTTTGAATTGGCGTTCTCATTTTCTTTGGGTAAATACCCAGCAGTGGAATTATTAGATCATGTGGTATTTCCATTTTTAATTCTTTGAAGAACCTCCATACTGTTTTCCACAGTGGCTATACCAATTTACATTCCCACCAACAGTGTCTAAAAGTTTTTTTTTCTCTCCATCCCTGCCAACATTTGTTATTTCTTGTTTTGATTTTAGCCATTCTAACAGGTATACAGTGATATTGCATTAAGGTTTTGATTTGTATTTCCCTGATGATTAGTGATGTTGAGCATCTTTTCATATGTCTGTTGGACATCTGTGTCTTTTGGAAAAATGTCTAAGTCCTCTGCTCATTTTAATCAGATTGTGTGTGTGTGTGTGTGGTATTGAGTTGTATGTTTTTTTTTTCCTTTTTTAATTTTTTAAGCTATTGGTCATTCAGGAGCATGTTGGCCAGTCTCCATATTTTTATAAATTTTCCAGTTTTCCTCTAATAACTGATACCTACTTTAGACCATTGTGGTCAGAAAGGACACTGAATATGTCAGTATCATTATCACATTTCTTAAATTTTTTAAAAGAAATTTAGTCTTTTTATGTCACTTAGCTTGATTTATCTTGAAGAGCGTTTCATATGTGCTTGAGAAGAATGTGTATCCTGCTATTGGAAGGTCTGTTCTGTATATGTCTGTTAGGTCCATCCTGTTTAATATAAGATTGAAGTCCAGTGTTTTTTAATTGACTTTTTGTCTGATGATTTATACATTGCTGGAATTTAGGATATTGAAACCCCCTAATATCCTTGTATTGCTGTTTCCTCTTTAAGATATGTTAATATTTGCTTTCTGTATGTTGGGTGCATAAATATTTATAGTTGTTATATTCTCCTAATTGATCCTTTTATCATTACATTGTCTTGTTATAGTTTTTGGTTTAAAGACTCTTTTGTTTGCTAGAAGTACAGTGTTTCCTGCTTTCTTTTAGTTTCCATTGACGTAGAACATCTGTCTTTTTCATCCTTTCACTTCCATTCTCTGTATATCTTTAAAGCTGAAGTGAATCTCTTATAGGCACTATATAGTTGGATCTTTTTTTATATATATATACTATTCAACCATTCTGTGTGTTTTGGAAACCATTTACATTTAAGTCCATTTACATTTAAAGTAATTATCGATAGTTATGGACTTAACTACTGCCATAGTTGTTTTCTGGCTCTTTTATAGTTCTTTTGTTTCTTCTCTTTCTCACCTCTCTTGTGAATTGACTTTTTTCATAGTGCTGTGCTTTGATTGCTTTATGTGTATCTACTATAAGTTTTTGTTTATTAGTTACCATGAAATTTATGTAAAACATACTTACAACTCTCTGTTTTAAGCTGATAATAACTTTGAAAATATTGATAAGATGTACATTTTACACTCCCTTTCCCCAGATTTTATGTTTTTATTGTCAAAATGTACATGCTTTTGTTGTTTTTATTCATTAACAAATTATTATAGTTTTTTTGTACTTTGTCTTTTAATGTTTATGCTACAGCTATAAGTAATTTACCATCTATTATTATAATCTTAGCATATTCTGAATTTATCTGTATTTTTTATCAACTAATTTTATACTTTCATATATGTTCACTTTGAAAATTAATGTCCTTTTGTTTCAACTTAAGCACTCCCTTTAACATTTCTTGTAAGATGAGTCTAGTTGTTATGAACTCCTTTAGCTTTTGTTTGAGAAGTACTTTATCTCACCGTTAATTATGAAGGACAAATTTGCAACTGGAGGATTCTTGGTTGACAGGTTTTTGTTTTTGTTTTTTCCCTAGCACTTTGAATATATCATCTCACTCTTTTCTGTCCTGCAAGACAGGATGCTATTAGATTTATGGGAGTTCTCTCATACATAGAAAATTGTTTTCTCTTGCTGTTTTTAAGATTCTGTCCTTATCTATAACTTTTGACAATTTAATAATAATGTATCTCAGTGTGGGTCTCCTTAGATGCATCTTGTTTGGTATTGTGCTATTTGGGTATGGTGTCTGTTTCTTTCCCCAGGTTAGGGAAGTTTATGGCCACTTCTTTGAATAAGCTTTCTGCTCCTTTCTCTTTTCTCCTTCAGGGACCCTTATAGTGCATGTAATTGTCGGCTTAATGGTATCCCATAAGTCCCTTAAGCTATCTTCACTCTTTTTCATTCTTTTTATTTTCCCTGTTGCTTCTCCAATGTTATGACTTCAGTTGCCCTGTCTTTGAGTTCATTGATCCTTTCTTCCATTTGATCTAGTCTGTTGTTGAACCAACCTCCCTATTGAATTTTTTTGCACTTGATTTTAGCCAAAAGGCTGAGAAGCGATGTCTATTGAAGTTTTTGTTGTTATTATATTCTACAGCTCTATAATTTGTGTTTTGAAAATTTTTTTTGTTTTTTTTTTTGTTGAAATCTTACTTTATTCATACATTGCTCTCTCTTGAGATCATTAATCATTTTTATGACCATTATTTTGAACTATCAGGTAAACCACTTATCTCCTTTTCAAAAAGATCTGTTTCTGGAGACTTGTTTTTTTGTTTGGAAAGTTTTCCACTGTTTGTTTGTTTTCTTTGATTCTCTTTGTTGGTTTCCCTATGTTAGACAGAACAGCTATCTCTTCCAAATATGACAGAGTGGTCTTGTGTAGGAAATGAATCTTGTTAGTCAGCCCTGCTCAAGTTCCTACTTTATTGTTCATGCTGATTGTCCTAGCTGCTGTTTTGTTTGTTTTTAGTAGCCCCCAGTACTTGTGAGTGTGCCAAGACCTGTCAGTGTTCCAGAGGGGAGGATCACAGCGAGGGTCCCTTATGATACATTTTTCTCATTACACTGATGTGTAGAAGTAGCTCAGTGAGTTTCTGAATCCCATACATTTGCATTCTTGGTTGGAGGGGAGCTCAGCAGCCTCCTATGTCACCCTCTTGGGTACTCCTCCATTTTCTTAAAGTAAAAATTTAATTTCTTAAAAAAATTTTTTTTTCTTCCAAGGTTTTATTTAGATTCAAGTTAGTTAACATATATTGTAACATTAGTTTCAGGAGTAGAATTTAGTAATTCAACACTTATATAGTAACATCCAGTGCTTATCACAACTGCCCTCCTTAGTGCCCATCACCCATTTAACCCACAGTCCCCCAGCAATATTCAGTTTGTTCTCTATAATTAAGAGTCTCTTATGGTTTGCCTCCCTCTCTATTTTTATCTTACTTTATTGTTCCTTCCCTTCTCCTGTGTTCATCTATTTTGTTTCTTAAATTTCATATCTGAGTGAAATCATATGGTATTTGTCTTTCTCTGACTTACTTTGCTTAGCATAAAACACACTAGTTCCATCCATGTTGTTGCAAATGGCAAGATTTCATTCTTTTTGATGAGTAATATTCCATTTGTGTGTGTGTGTGTGAGAGAGAGAGAGATCGATCTTCTTTATCCATTCATCAATCGATAGACATCTAGGGTCTTTCCATAATTTGGCTATTATTATATATTTGGCTGCTATAAACACTTGGGTGCATGTAGCCCCTTTGAATCAGTGTTTTTGTAGCCTTGGGGTAAATACCTAATAGTCCAGTTGCTGGGTCATAGGGTAGTTCTATTTTTAACTTTTTGAGGAACCACCATGCTGTTTTCCAGAGTGGCTGCACCAGTTTGCATTCCTGCCAACAGTCCAAGAGGGTTCCCCTTTCTCTGCCTCCTACCAACACCTGTTGTTTCTTGAGTTGTCAATTTTAGCCATTGTGACAGATGTGAGTTGGTATTTCATTGTGGTTTTGATTTGTATTTCTCTGATGATGAGTGATATTGAGCATTTTCTCATGTGTCTGTTACCATCTGTATGTCTTCTTTGAGGAAATATCTGCTTCATGTCTTCTGTCCATTTCTTAACTGGATTGTTTATTTTTTGGGTGTTGAGTTTGGTAAG
Organism: Mustela lutreola; assembly: GCF_030435805.1. Classification (NCBI taxonomy): domain Eukaryota; kingdom Metazoa; phylum Chordata; class Mammalia; order Carnivora; family Mustelidae; genus Mustela; species Mustela lutreola. The sequence goes on from NC_081298.1 coordinate 81,748,634, forward strand.
TTCTTTATATATTTTGGATACGAGCCCTTTATCCAATGTGACATTTGTAATTATCTTCTCCCATTCCTTAGGTTGACCTTTAGTTTTGTTGATTGTCTCCTTCACTGTTTTTTTTTTTTTTTTTTTTTTTTTTTTTTTTTTTTTTTTTTTTTTTTTGTCTCCTTCACTGTTAAGAAGCTTTTTATCTTGATGAAATCCCAATGTTTATTTTTGCTTTCATTTACCTTGCCTCTGGTGATGTGTCTGGTAAGAAATTGCTATAGTTGAGGTGAAACAGCTTACTCCCTTTGCTCTCCTCCAGGATTTTGATGGTTTCCTGTCTCACATTTAGGTCTTCCATTCATTTCTAATTTACTTTTTATTTAGTTTTGCAAAAAAGTAGTCCAGTTTTCTCAACACCATTTATTGAAGAGACTGTCTTTTTCCCATTGGATAGTGTTTCCTGCTTTGTCAAAGATTAGTTGATCATATAGCTGTGGGTCCATTTCTGGGTTCTTTATTCTGTTCCATTCTATGTGTCTATTTTTGTGCCACTACCATAATACCTGATGATTATAGTGTTCTAATATAGCGTGAAGTCCAGAATTGTGATGCCTTCAGCTTTTGTTTTCTTTTTCAATATTGCTTTGGCTATTTGGGGTCTTTTCTGGCTCCATACAAATTTTAGAATTATTTGTTTTAGCTCTGTGAAAAATGTGTTTTTGTTTTGTTTTGTTTTGTTTTGTTTTTGTTTTTGTACAGATTGTTCTGAATGTGTAGATTGATTTGGACAGACTTTTTACAATATTTGTCCTTCTGATCCATGAGCATGGGATGGTTTTCCATTTCTTTGTGTCTTCCTCAATTCCTTTCATAATTGTTTGGTAGTTTTCAGAGTACAGACCTTTTACCTCTTTTGTTAGGCTTATTCCTAGGTATCTTATTGTTTTGGGTGCAATAGCAAATGGGATCAATTCCTTGGTTTCTCTTTCTGCTGCTTCATTATTGGTGTGTAGAAATGTAACAGATTCCTGCACATTGACTTAGTATCCGAGACTTTGCTGACTTCATTGATCAGTAGCAATTTTTTGGTGGAGTCTTCCAAGTTTTCTACATAGGGTATCATGTCATTTTCAAATAGTGAAAGTTTGACCTCTTCCTTGCTGATTTGGATGTCTTTTATTTCTCTTTATTTTCTGATTGCTGAGACTAGGACTTTCAGTACAGTGTTGAAGAACAGTGTTTGAGTGGACATCCATGTTCAATTCCTGACATGAGGGGAAGATTGCTCAGATTTCCCCACTGAGGATGATATTAGCTGGGGGTCTTTCATATATGACTTTTATGATACTGAAGTGTGTTCCTCCTGTCCCTACTTCGAGGGTTTTTATCAAGAAAGGATGCTGTATTTTGTCAAATGCTGTTTCTACATCTGTTGAGAGGATCATATGGTTCTTACCCTTTCTTTTATTAATGTGGTATATCTCATTGATTGATTTGCAGATATTGAACCACCCCTGCATCCCAGGAATAAATCCCATTTGATTATGGTGAATAATCCTTTTAATGTACTGTTAGATTCAGTTAGCTAATATCTTGTGAGACTTTTTACATCCATGTTCATCAAGGTTATTTGTCTATAATTCTTCATAGAGGGATCACTGTTGAGTTTTGGAATCAAGGTAATGCTGTCTCCACAGAATGAATTTGGGATTTTTCCTTCCATTTCTAGAACAGGTATTAATTCTTCTTGAAATGTATGTTAGAGTTCCCCTGGGAAATAGGGGGATTCTTACTGGGAGATTTTTGATTACTAATTTATTTCTTTACTGGTTACAGATCTATTCAAATTTTCTATTTCTTCTTGTTTCAGTTTCATGGTTTATATGTTCCTAGGAATTTATCCATTTTTCCATATTGCACAATTTGTTGGTATGTAACTGTTCATAATATTTCTCGTATTTCTGTGTTGTTTGTGATCTCTTTCAATTATGGTTTTATTTATTTAGGTCCTTTCTGTTTTCTTTTTGATAAGTCTGCCTAGGGGTTTATCAGTTTTGTTAATTCTTTCAAAGAACCAGCTGCTAGTTTAATTGATTTGTTCTGTTTTTATTTCTATAGCATTTATTTCTGCTATTGTTTTTATTTCTATAGAATTTATTTCCTCTTAAATATAGAACCTAACCTTACACCTACAGGAGCTAGAAAAAGAACAGCAAATAAAGCCTAAAACCAGCAAAAGTGAAGTAGTAGCAGAAATAAACATATAAAATATATGTTTCAGAGGTTTCAGACTATCTTGTTTTCATTTTCATTTGCTTCCATGTATTTTTTTTTAACTTCTTTAATTTCCTGGTTAACCCATTCATTCTTTAGTAAGATGGTCTTTAACCTACATGTATTTGAGGCCTTTCCAAACTTTTTCTTGTGATTGACTTTGAGTTTCATAGCATTGTGGTCTGAAACTATGCATGATATGATCACAGTCTTTTTTTTTACTGGTTGAGAGCTGACTTGTGACCCAGTATGTGATCTCTTCTGGAGAATGTCCTATTTGCACTCAAAAAGAACGTGTATTCTGCTGCTTTAGAATGAAATACTCTGAATATATCTGTAATGTCCATCTAGTCCAGTGTGTCATTCAAATCCCTTGTTTTCTTGTTGATCTTCTGCTTAGATGGTCTGTACACAGCTGTGAGTGGGATGTTAAAGTCCCCTACTATTATTGTATTATTATTAGTGAGTTTCTTTAAGTTTGTTATTAATTGATTTATATATTTGGCTGCTCCCAAGTTGGAGGCATAAGTATTTACAATTGTTAGATCATCTTGTTGGATAGACTTCTTTATTATGATTTAGTGTACTTCATCTTTTATTACAGTCTTTGGTTTAAAATCTAGTTTGTCTGATATAAGTATGGCTATTCCAACTTTCTTTGATGTCCGCAAGCATGACAGATGGTTCTCCACCACCTTACTTTCAATCTAGAAGTGTCTTTGAGTGTAAAATGAGTCCCAGCATATCAGTGGGTCTTGGGTTTTTTTTTAATGCATTCTAATTCCCTTTGTCTTTGATTAGATCATTTAGTCCATTTATATTCAGAGTAATTATCAATAGGTATGAATGTATTGCCATTGTATTACCTGTAAAGTCATTGTTCCTATAGATTGTCTTTGTTGCTTTTGGTCTCTTTCCCACTCAAAGGGTCCCCTTTAATAGTTCTTGCAGAGCTGGTTTAATGTTCATGAATGCCTTTAAGTTTTTATTGTTTTGGAAACTCTTTTTCTCTCCTTCTATTCCAAATGACAGCCTTGCTGGATAAAATATTCTTTTTTTTTTCAAGTTTTTTAAAAAAATTATTTATTTAACAACAGAGATCACAGGTAGGCAGAGAGAGAGAGGAGAAACAGGCTTCCCACTGAGCAGAGAGCCTGATGTGGGGCTCGATCCCAAAACCCTGGGATCATGACCTGAGTGGAAGGCAGAAGCTTTAACCCACTGAGCCACCCAGGTGCCCCTGGATAAAGTATTCTTGGCTGCATATTTTTCCCATTTAGCATGTTGAATATATCAGACCACTCTCTTATGTCTTGCCAACTTTCGGTGGACAGATCAGCTACTAACCTTATTTGTCTGCCATTGTAGGTTAAGGACCTTTTTTCTCTAGTCATTTTCAGAATTCTCTATCTTTGCATTTTGTAAGTGTCACTATGATAATATTTTAGTGTTGACCTGTTCTTGTTGATTTTGAGAATTCTCTGTGCCTCTTAGACTTGAATGCCTGTTTCCTTTCCCAGGTTAGGGAAGTTCTCAAATATAATTCATTCAAATAGACTCCCCCCCCCCCCCCCGCCAACTCCCTGCCTCTCCTTCTTGCTCTTCTTCTTCTGGGACTCCTGTGATACAGATACCATGTTTAATGGATTTGCTGATTTCCCTAAGCCTGTAGTCATGACCTAATAGTTTTCTTTCCCTCTTCTTTTCAACCTCATTTTCCATAATCTTATCTTCTATATCACTTATTCATTCCTCTGCTTCTTCCATCCTCATGATTATGTATGTTCTGTTTTACATCTCAGTTATAGCTTTTTTTATTTCAGCCTGACTAGTTCTTATGTCTTTTATCTCTACAGCTGTTTTGAGCAAGGCCCTGTTTATGATTTCTTGTTAGTCCTTTTGTGGAGAATTCCTCCATCTTGTCATGTCTAGGTTTCTGTCTTTTATGTGTTATGAAAGCTTGTTGTGTTTCCTGCTCCTCAGAGTAATGGAGCTCATTACTCATTACATAAATTAGTAATTTATGTAATGAGCTCCATTACTCATTACATAGATTACTCCTCAGAGTAATTTTTGCTTTATTAAAAAGGGGTTATATGCTGTCCAGGTCTTGGCACTTTAGGAAGTGTTTCTGGTGTATGCTGTATATACTCTGCTGTTAAGTTTTGGCTGTTATTTCCCACAGGTTAGTCATTTGCTGAGTTCCTCCTTGCAGTGGGGATGTTTGGGCCTTTAAAAAAGTGCCTGTGCCTGGGTTACTGCGTTGGTTAAACAACTTGATTTCACCTCAGGTTGTGATCTTAGGATTGTGAGATTGATCCCCATGAGGGGGTTCCACACTGGGCATGGAGCCTGCTTGAGATTCTCTCTCACCTTCTCCCTCTGCTGTTCCTCTACCCCTCTTAAAAAAAAGGAAGAAAGAAAAAAAAAAAAAAAAAGAAAAAGAAAAAGAAAAAAAAATCCTGGTTCCAAAAAAAGAGAAAAAGAAAAGAATAAAGAAAATAAGCTGACAAAGACTTATAAGTCTGCTTCCAAAGAAAAAGCAAAAAGCAAAAAGAAACCCAATGCATTAAAAAGGAAGAAACAAAGATAAAACTGTAAGCTTGAGTCCAAAGAAAAAAGAAGGGGAGGAAAGAAGAAAAGAAAGAAAGAAAAGAATAAAAGGAAAGCCTGGTCTTATTTTCTCTAGAACTGAAGCCGATGCTTTGGAACACTGTGATCAGTATACTTGGTACATGCAGGGGGCTTGTGTTGGTCGTCTGGGGGAGAGGCCTACTTTGCTGCCTCACAGTTAGACCTGCTCTAGTAAAAATGCCCCTGCAGAGCTCAGGGAGGCAGAGTTTGGTGTAAGTGGCTCCACCCTTCACTGGGGGTGCCATGTTGCTCACTGAAGTTGGACTTTGCTTGTTGGTGAGGGGTGGGTGGAAGATGGCGTAACCCTGCTTTTAGTCCTGGGGAGGGGAACTCACAGCCCCTGCTGCTCAGGAAGCCCTCACAGAAAAGCAAACAATCTCCCCTCCTGTTCCCCAGACCTCCTTCAGATGCCTACCTTCATCTGTCCATGCCTGGGCCTTCAGCAAGCCCCACACCTCAGTTCTCCTGTGTTTTATCTCTGGTGCACAGCTGGGATCCAAAACTCCAAATCTTAAAAGAACCCAGCAAGGTGTGGACCTGCTCCCCTCCCCTAAGAGAAGAACCTCTCAGTGCTGTGCCTGGAGCCACTGTCATAGAAAAGCAGTACGATGGGCATCCCAGTGCCTGGAGTCTATGCTAAAGTCCTGGAGAAAGCTGCAACCACATTATCGGCTGTCTATATCCTCTTCTTGTCCTCTGCTGAAGAATGGCCACTCAGTGGTGCCCACTGGGTCCCTTGTCTTTGGAGAAACAATATACCCTCTTCGAACTGTACCCTAGGAGAGGGAATGTTCTCTCTCAGTGCCACCCAGGGCACCCCCACACTGCACTCCCAGGCCACTCCTCCCTCTTCCCAGAGTACTACTGTCTGCCTGGCTTGACTCTGGCAAATGGCATAGACTTCTAAAACCTCAGAATTTGAGCTCCAGTGTTAGCAAAAAACGTGCTATAATCAGTTCCTCCTAATTACCCAGTTAGGGGTCCTGGGGGAGTTTTTCTTTGAACAAACCTGTTGTGCTGTTGTGTCTCCCCTTCTTTCTCTGTCCTCTTTCCACAAAAAGGTCTCTCAGCCCCTACCTGGCAATGTGGCTTTTCTCTCCCCCAATTCATCTCTCTGAACCTTGCAGCTTCCACATTCTCTCCTTCTAATTGTGCAGACTTTTCATCCTCAAATTTATTTCCTAGTTGCTCAAAATATTTTGATGCCAATCTAGCTGTGTTTGAAGGACAAGGCAAGATCAGGGTCCCCCTGCCAAACTACTCCAGCATCTTAATTCCACCTTAAAATTTAGTTTCTAAGTACTGCTTTCATTCATTAAATTATTCATCAAATATTTAATGAATGCTTACTAGACCCTATTTGAGGTGCTTGGGACACATCTAAACTAAACCAAGTTTTTCTTTTTGCAGTTTTCATGATCAGAGAAAAACAACTAATAAATATGTAACTATATGCTAAATAGTTTCAATATGATATTTTTAGTATTCAGTCCTGTGTATTTTCTAAATTCCTTTGTGATTTCTTCTTTGGCCTAGGGTCTAGGCAATTATGGTCACAGAATGTAGCTTAATAATCTTTATTCTTTGATAACTTGAGGAAGCCTGCTTTCTGAGTAAAATTGTGGGCAGTTAAAAAATTGTTTTATGCATAAAACAGTTGAAAAGAATATATATTCTTTAGTTGTTATTTTTATGTGGCCTTTAGATAAAAACTGTTAATTGTATTATTTTAAGTTATTTTTGTCTGCTTGACTATACATTATGGATTTGTTTTAAAATATTCCATGATTTTTGTGCTTTTTAATTTTTTCCCCTGTACTTGTAGTGGCTTTTGATTTTTATATTATGAAGGTACATTATCAGATGCTTTCAAGTTCATAAATTTAGTTTTTCTATTGAATCTTTTTTTTCCCTTGAATTATTTTTTTTAATGATTAGGTTGGACTACCTTTATATCTAGTAATTCTTCTTTGCTGAGATTTCTATAATTTTGTGAAAATAAATATTCTAGCCTTTTTTTCACCTGTTTTGAGTGGTTTACCTTTTTATTTTCTCTGCATCACTCGGTTTTAGTTGTGTTTCATAAATAGTATACATTTATTTATTTTTTTCATGATCTTATCATTTCTCATCTGGTGAATTTAGTCTACTCAAATTACTGGTTTTTCACACCTAAGGTGTCCATGATTTTAAGATACATCATTTTTTTATATGTTGAGTCTCCATTAGGTGCTTAAAATTGCATAATTTTCTTCTTCTTGAATCATTCTTTTTGTGTTTATGTAAGATCTGCTTTATATCTAATACCCATTAGTGCCCCTTAAACTATGACATGTACTTTTAAAATAGCCTTACATATGCAACTCATAGAGCATTCAGTGTTGCAGTCCTATCTTAAAGAACATTTTTTTTTCACTACTATCAAGTTTATATCCCATTTTTCTGTTTTGGGCTGGTTAACTAATTTTTCTTCATGCACAAATCGCTATATATGACCATTAAATGTAACATTAATACTACCAGCAATGTGCACGACTCAATTGGAGTAAAGACCAATAGACATCTAGGTCTAGATGTGTGACTTGTGTGGGCGGTGAAACTGCTATTTGGTCAGCAGCAATCATATGATGTCCTCAGTTAGTAGGTGCATTCAAATGTCAGAGGTAATAATATATGAAAAACTGGTGTAAAATTGTTATAAAATAATTTATTTCATTTTATATTACCTTTTTTTTAGAGAGCCTATTCTTTCCTGGTCTTCTATTAGATTTTTAGGTTTTCTTTATTCTTTTTTCTTTACTGATTTTGAAGTTCTGAATTATATGTCTATTATTTTAATGGTTACCTGTAAACTCAATACACTCTCTTAATTTAATAAACTAAGAAGCTAATCAGTGTCTTCACTTTTCTCCTGGATAAATACATGGCATTACAACACTATACCTTTAGACACCATTTTCCTATTTTGAACATTATTTTTGTCCATTGTTTTTAGTGTACCTTATTCTAGGTTGATGGTTATTTTCTCTCAGCATATGAATATGATGTAATTCAATGTCTTCTTACTGCCTTGTTTCTATTGAGAAGTCTGTTGTCACTTCATGTGTCTTTTGTATGTAAACTAATCTCTTCTACTGAGTTGTTTGTTAGAACTTTGTCTTTAATGTTCTGCAGTTTGACTATGGTGGGCTGGAGTACAGATTTATTATTTATCTTGCTAGGGACTTACGATTCTTAAATCAGAGGATTCATGACTTTTATCAGTATTTGAAAGTTATCAGATAATATTTATTCAAAAGTGCCTGTCCTGTATTCTCTAGTTCTGGAGGTTTTTTGTTTTTTTTTTTTAAGAAAATTGTGTTTCTGTCACGTATTACATTGATATTTCATAATCCCTTCTTCATATTTTATGTCTCTATATTTCTGTGTGGTGAATTCAAGATTATTTCCTCAGATATAATCTGTTTCATTGTTCTCTTAGGTTTTAAATATTCACTATTATATATGTATTGCATATATTAATATTTAGAAAAGTGCATACAACATACACATATAGTTTATTAAGAAAATATATCTAATAGCAAGATACAATCCCCATCTGGGTCAAACATATATCAACATAAACAGCACTCTAGAAGCTCTGACATCTCTTTTCCACCTAAGGTAGGAACACTGTCTAGACTCTTTACGATTTTTGTTTTACTGTTTTTCATTATAGTTGTGTGTGTGTGTGTGTGTGTGTGTGTATCCATAAGCAAATATGATTTGTTCGTCGTTTTTAATTTAAATAAATAGAATCTAAATATACATTCTGTTTTGTGTTTTTTCACTCAACATTGTATCTAAGAAATATCTGTATTACTACTGCATCTGTATTTCATTCATTTTTTCCTACAATGTATTTCATACTATGACTGTAATACAGTTTTTTACACATTCTACTGAAGATAAATGCGTATGTAATTTCCAGCATTGGACTATTCCAAAGTCATACTTACTTCCATATTTCTTCTTGGAGTTCTTTTTTTTTTCTTTTTAAAATATTATATTTATTTATTTATTGGTCAGAGAGAGAGAGAGAGCACAGTTGGGGGAACAGTAGGCAGAGAGAGAAGCAGGCTTCCCATTGAGCAAGGAGCCTGATGTGGGACTTAATCCCAGGACGCTGGGATCATGACCTCAGCCAAAGACAGACACTTAACCAGCTAAGCCACCTAGGTGTCTTGAAGTTCTGATGTATTTCGTGTTTTTGGTCACGGTCTCTTAGATCTCGGATGTTTTTTGAATTACAACCAGTTCATTTTTTCATAGAATGTTTTGCATTGTTTCTTATGCTACTGCTACTTTGTGTCTGTTACCATTTCAAGCAGATATTTGAGCTATATGGGAAGTCTGAATTTCTTGGGATTTATGCCTTTTGTTTGCTTTCTTTCCTGTTTTGTGGTGTTGGACCATTGACTCATCTTTATCCATGCTGTATCTCTGGTAATCATGTGGGTCCAGTGCGTCTCTTGAAGATTTGTTTCTTTTGCTTCTGCAAGGCTTCTGGGTTATCATTTGGTTTCAAATCCTTGTACCATACTGTTTTGTAAATTTGAGCCTCAAATTCTTGAAGGCAGCTTCGGAGTAACAAGTTATCAGGAAAGACTCTACTTTTCCTCATACTCAGGGTCTATAAGCTTCAGAAGGTAGGGTTTTTCATAATTGTTTTTCTTTCTGTGTTTGACAGTGGTGAACTCTTGTCTGTCTTTTTTTCCTTCTCTTTTCCTTCCTTCCTTCCCCTTTTTCCTTTTCTCCTTCTCCCCACATCTCGCAATTTCTTTCTATCTCTTTTTTAAATCTTTCATACTACTGAAGATGTAGGCCTTGGAAAATCTGACTTTATGTGACCAACTAAACTTCAAATCTCTGCCTATTGAAGCCCCAAGGACTTGTCTTTTCCCAAAGAGGGCTTTAACACTAATATCCTTGGCTACCCTGAGTGGGCAGCCTCTTTGGGACCTGTAGCATGGCTTAGAACATTAGTGCTCAGGTACATTTATTTCTCTCTGGTTTTTATTTTTTTATTTATTTTATTTTTTAAAGATTTTTTAAATTATTTATTTATGTGAGAGAGTGAGCACAAGCAGGGGGAAGTGGGAGAGGGAAAAGCAGGCTCCCCACTGAGCAGAGAACTGAAGTGGGACTCAATTCCAGGATTCTAAGATCATGACTCGAGCTGAAGGCAGATGCTTAACCAACTGAGCCACAGGCGACCCTTCCTCTGGTTTTCAGATTTCTCTTTGTTTTGAGCTTCCTATTTATTTATTTAACTAGGTCAACTCTTCATTTATAAGAAAGTTTGACTTATTATTTTTGGCATCTTCTTTATTTTATAGAAGAAGGTTTTCATTTATCTAGCGTGCTACTTTATCGACATTCTTTATCAGATGCCATCATATTTTAGTTTTTCTAGTTGCCGTCTGTGTTGTCTTTGGTTGCCAGTGTCAGAAACTCAAATGTATTTAAGCAAACGAGGGATTTATTAACTCATAAAAGAATTATAGGGCTTTTTTGGCTTCAGGTATGGATAGTCTAGAGCTTAAGCATGGTCAACAGGGCCCTTTCTTCCTGCCTTGACCTTACATTTTTCAGTGTTGGATTTGATTCTCAGACTTCGTTTTCCATTTAGCTGAGGAAAATGATTTCTAGGATTTGGTATCCTTACAGCTTATGCCCTCCTTGAGTTACATAGGATATATATAGGAAATAACTTTTTGCCTAGTTGGGGCGTGTTGCTCCTTCTGAACTGGTTACTGTGGCCAGTGGGCTTATATATTCCAATTAGCTAGGTTTGGTCATCTACCCAACTCTGAGATGTAAGGGCAGCTTTACTGTGTTAAGCAGCCCTCCAAGGTTGACATGGGTAGAGGGAGGTTTGATTCCTCAAAGGAAAAACCAGACAGAGTTCCCAATGAATAGAAAAAAGTGCTAGGAGGACAGATATCTTAAATGTGCAGTATGTGTTTTTTAGCAGCTCATCAGACCTCAGGTTAGAAATTTAAATGAAGATGAGACTGCTATAATTTCAAAACTATCCCTATCTGTGATTGATCATTCTTTTCAACCCTGAATGGATTAATCAGCAGTAACCTACCAAGCAAGATCCCTTTCCCTCCTTTATCAAGTCCTAACAATTTCACTTTCTGAAATCTCTGCATCTCTGGAATCTGCTCATTTTCTATCTACCACTGATAGTGTGGTCCAAGCTATACTCCTCTTTCTTCGGATCTATCGAAATTAAGTCCTTACTGATAGGTCAGTATCTACTCCAGTTCCCCTTCAGTGTGTTCTCCACACTGTGGTAATGGGATCTGTTTAGAATGCAAATCTAATAATGTGTTTCCTGTCCTCCAATGACACCTCAAGTCTTTAAAACCTTTCATTTGGCAGAAATTATTAACTAGATTTACATCTGGCCCATCATCACTTCTCCAACTATTCTTGCTCAGTGATTCCCTTTTATATAAATTAAATTATATATTCTCTTATTACTGTCTACCTCTCCCTTTTACATTTATTATAATTACAGTTTTGCACTTGTGTGTGAGTATTTGATGAATGTCTGATTTCTCCATTAAACTATAAAAGCAGATACCATGTCTGTTTTCCATTATCTTTTAATTTCACTAGCTAGAACGTGGCTTGGCTACAGTAGAAAATAAATATTTATTTCATTAATTAACTGATTGATTACCATAAAGAGATCTCCACTGTAACTGAGACAATTTATTTGTTCAACATCCATCTCCAAGAGCTTTCTAGTCAACTGATTTTGGATTTAGGCCCTCCAATATAATCTGACTTAGAAGTTTATGGAGAGTATCACATAGTTATCAGAACAAGTGTTGGGGGGGCACCTGGGTGGTTCAGTGGGTTAAAGCCTCTGCCTTCAGCTCAGGTTGATCCTAGAGTCCTGGGATCAAGCCCTGCATCAGGCTTTCTGCTCTGCGGGGAGCCTGCTAACCCCTCTCTCTCTGCCTGCCTCTCTGCAAACTTGTGATCTCTGTCTGTCAAATAAATAAATAAAATCTTAAAAAAAAAAAAAAAAGAACAAGTGTGGGATGTTTTGAGTATCTGTCAACACATAGTTAGGTTCGTGCAAAATAATGCGAAAGGCTAGAAAGTAGTAGGGCTATAAGGATTGAAATCAACAAGGAGTAGCCCATTGCACTGGTTAGATATCTCCTTTCCCATTAGCACCCAAATAAGTTACTTATCTAGTTGAAAACCCCAATTTTTCTTTTGTGCTTTTCTGCTTGTATCTGTTGGGCTTGATGATTTCTTTCCTGCTGGGGCCACTTGCTTTTAGGCAAGAAGCAGGAAGTTTCTACCAACTTATACCTCAGGAAACCAAGAGCCTTGCCCAGAGTCAGTACTGCAGTAAGTGGACCGGGATTGGGGCAGGGCGGTTTCTCCCCAGGCTTGGGTACCATCCCGGTAAAAATAATTTGCCATAGGTAAGAAGAAAGGCTTTTCTTACCCCTTCTTCTTTAACAGGACTGGACCCCTTCTTCTATGTACACTCTCTTTAGTTTTTTCTTGCCTAAGATATAGATCATCCATTCCTTCTGCAGTTCCCTTGGGACTACTGCATGGGTGACAGTGGAATGACTTTACGTGGATCAAGGTGAAAAGGTAAAAATTAGTTGATATAAATAAGTTTAGTTTCTTGGAAAGAGCTCTGGGTTCATAGTTTACATCTAATATCAGCTGAGACTTAGGTAATAGTTTCTTCAAATGGTTGATAGCAGGCAGACATAAAAATGTTTGGAGAACAGTTAAAGTTGTGCATGAGTTGGCACAACCGTAAAGTGGGATTGGTATGTTTTGGTAAATTTGTGATTTTTTAATATCTATCATGTGAAAAAGAGAAAAGCTGATGGAGTTAGGAGAAATGGGGAAATGTTAGCGATAATCATAACCAGATAACCATAACCATAACCATAACCAGAGGACAGGTCTGGTAAGCTTACTGAAAATAAACTTGAAGAATTGATCTTATTCTCCATCTGTTAGGTGCTGATATTTAATCATATTGAGGACTAGTTTCACATTCCTTTCAATCTCCTTTAAACATCCTACTAACCCTTGACACAGTGCCTTGCAAATTCTGGCCTCATGATAAATAACTGTTGGTTAGTTGAAGGAATAAATGGAAGGAGAATGAAGAGATGAATGACAAGACTGTCGACTTTCACAGTACAAATAAATACATGCATCAACTTACCAAGATTTGAAAACTGTGACTTCTTAATAATTTAGATAATATAGATGAAAGGATTGATTTGATCTAAAAATTTGAACAGTGGAATTATCAGAAGTTTGATTACTATATCTAAAATACAAGGGGTACCTGGCTGGCACAGTTTGGTAAATCATGTGACTCTTGATCTCTGGGTTGTGAGTTCGAGCCCCATGTTAGCCGTGAAGCCTATTTAAAGAAAAAATAAAGAAATTTTTAGAAATGCAAATAGCATATAATAAAATGAAGTTAGATAACTTGAAATGATGCTTTTTAGGAGATAATGTATTCCTTAATGTAGGAATGATTGATTGCCATGTTCAGAAAATGATTTTTTAAAGATTTATTCTCATTCTCATTTGATTTTTTTTTTTTTAGAATTTTGCCACATAGAAATTGTTTTGAACTTTCCAGTTAAGATGAATCAGTTTTCATTTCTGAATTATAGGTTTTAGTTTAATAAAATGGAATTTAATAAAATTGAAATTGATTAATAAAATTTTATTATTTATTATATATGGGGGTTAATGCTACATATCTAGAAAATATTTCTCCCTACATTTGGATTTTTATGTTTAATATATGTCAATTTTCATGTTTAAATATTTGAATATGATGTATGGCAAAGTGTGGGCTATGGTATCAGAGTTTCAGTCCCCAGTTTGCACTTCTTAGTGAACAAATTACTCAATTTCTTGAACTTTAGTAGTATCTTGTGTAACATGAAAATGATACCTACCAGAAGAGGTTCTTGGAAGGATGTAATAAATGAAGATATGTAAAGTGCTTATTAGCACAGTATCTGGGATATAGTAGATACTCAGTAACTGGGAACAACTACTTCTCTACTCCACCCTGTGTCTTTTTTCTGCAGCTTTCCCCACAAATAAGCCAGATAAAGATGCAAGACATGTAATAAAAGTGGTAAGTATTACTCTTAAATTTATATTATATTATATATATATATATATATATATTTCACTTTTTTGTTTTCTACTTTATTCCTGGTATCTTTGATTTAGCTTTTATGATCTTATCAACAAATGTAGTGTTATGGTATATTTTCACATTATTAAAATGTAAAGACTGGAGAACTTTGTTTTTCTGTGTTGGCATTTATCATTTTTGTATCCTATCTAGCTATCTCTCCTTTTCTTTCTCCCTTTCTTTCCTCTTTATTCTAAATGGTAAGGTCCTTAAAGGCAAGGATGAGGTTTTACTTTTGTTTGTATCCCCTATGCCTAGTACAATGGATGAAATATAGTAGATGCTTAGTAAAGGTGTCTTGTGTGAATAAACCCCAGGCTAGTTTGTAGTATATCTACCCTGATGTCCACGTTGGTAGACACTGACTATCTGTGTATATGTGTGTATACAATATTCATTGCTTTTAGTAAGTTTTTTCCATGAAAAGATTACTTTCATGGCTGAGATTGTGTATATAGCATTACAGTATATTAAATTTAAACATGAGATTCTCCAAGTTTATTTAGTGCTTTTCTGAGATTTTTTAGTGGAAATTTGATGCCTGTGTTTCTAATAAATAATTCAAGCACTATTTATATACTATAAATATATACTGATATTTTCATAGTTGAAATACCAAATCTATCCTTAAGTTTGTTTTTACCTAATAAAATTATTCTTTTCTTTTATAGGAATATCAAGAAAATGGCCCATTATTTTCAGAACTTAAATTTTACCAAAGAGCTGCAAAAAGAGACCATAGTAAGTAAATTTAGCAAAGCAAGCTACTTCCATATGCATATATATATCATATATATATGCGCTAAAGTGAATGTTAATTTTTTTTTTCTGGGCTTCTGGAAAATTATTTTCAATTAGAAATTTTATTATAATTTATATAATTAACTGTTACATAAAAGTAGGATAGATGCTTTGTAAATGTTGGTATTATATACCCAGTGAATTATATATTTGATATCAATATTATTATTTTTTTAAGATTTTATTTATTTATTTGACTGACAGACATCACAAGTAGGCAGAGAGGCAGGTAGAGAGAGAGGAAGGGAAGCAGGCTCCCCATTGAAGAGAGAACCTGATGCGGGGCTTGATCTTAGGACCCTGGGATCATGACCTGAGCCGAAGGCAGAGGCTTTAACCGACTGAGCCACCCAGGTGCCCCAGAAATCAGTATTATTTCCAATACTTTATATGCAATGTCAAGTTCTTGGTCTAAGCTACCAAGAGTTCTCTAAGTATAAAGATAGTAGAATGAAATAATTTGTAGGAAACCATTTGCAGTCAAAGATTGTAAAGAAAAGATATTAAAATGGGTGGTAGATATATAAACAAAAGGGATGTCCATAGAATGGATTAGTGTAAGATATGTGGAAATGTTTAAACATTAAAATGATTTAGACCGTGAGTTAAAAGTGTTAGAAACTTGATTGTTGGGAAAGTAACTGGAGCTGGAAATCACATGTAAAAACCACCAGTTAGAGGAATTGAATGTAAAATGAATGTGAGCAAGCTGAAGAACAGCAGTAGCATTTTATAAATAGATCTCTCAGGAAGTTAATATAAATAAAAATGATAATAGTCAAGGTCTTCTGCATTGTTTTGGAAGAAGAATGATAAGACTAGCCTCAGTAATTAACTTTGTTTTCCTTAATAAAACCTTCTAAATGTTATGACAGTAGTCTTTACTAACTGTTTAAACTATGTCAGGGTGACAAATAGAATCCATTAAACTTGATTGTTTATTGTAGAGCTGTCATACTTATTAAACATATATGGTAGAAAAGTGGGAAATAAGCTACCTGATGGTGTCAGTGGATTTGATTTCTTTTTAAACTAAATTAATCAAAGCAGTTTCTGTATAATAATTTCATAGTGAGATGATTTTTTTCTGCCCAATTTCTATTTTTTCAACTACCATAGCTTTAAATTTTTAAGTAATGGAAAAGAAAAAGCTATCTCTTTACTGATTCTTTGGTACTTAACATATGTTCTATTTCATTTTATTTTAATTTTTTGAACATATGTTATATTTTAAAATTTAACATATAAGGGAAGGAATTTTTTTCATAAATAGAAACACTTGTGTATATGATGCTAATGCATTTTATGACCATGACTACTTTTGTTTTGGTTATAGTTGCTTTAATTAAGAATTTCTGTATATGTTTTTAGGTTAATTAAAGTGATAAATAGAATTTGAAGCCACTAGATAGATGTATTTGATTCCTTAAAATATTTCCTAGAAAGGTCTGATTTCTGTTTAGGTTAGCTAACTAAGTTTTAGGATCTATGAAAAAGTAAGAAATAACATTTCTAAAAATATATATCTTTTTTCCTATTAAATTTGCCTTTATAGTCGAAAACTGGATAGAACTCAAACAACTTGATTATTTAGGAATTCCTCTGTTTTATGGATCTGGTATTACTGAATTCAAGGGAAGAAGGTAAAATGGAATTATTTTTATCGAGTTTCATTCAATGGCTATGTCTTATGTGCCCTAATACCTTTGCTATGTAACAGATTACCCAAATCATTGTAGCTTATAACACTACTAACATCTTAGTTTCCATGGGTAGCCAACATGGAAGTTACCCATGGAAGTTTTGGTTTCCTCAGATGGTTCCAGCTCAGGACATCTGAGGATGCAGTCAGCTGTCCTTTGGGTTGCAATTATCTCAGGACCTGACTGGGGACGGATCTGTTTTCAAGGTCACTCGTGTGGCTGTTGGCAGGTCTAAGGAGATCTGCTTCTAAATACACTCGTGTGATTGTTTGCGGGCCTCGCTTTCCCAGGCCTCTCAACAGGTCTCTCAGTAGGCTGCCTCAGTGTCATAAAGACATGGTAGCTGGCTTCTCCTAGAGTAAATAATTGAAAGAGAGTGGGAGACAAACACACACACACACACACACAGGAGCATGCATCCAAGAATAAAGCCACAGTCTTTTTTAAATTGAATCTTCAGAATTTAAGTAAAAATTTGGAAAAAAAAAGTTAACATTCAGTGCAATATTGGTTTCAGGAGTAGAGTTCAAAGATTCATGACTTATGTAGAACACCCAGTGCTCATCAAAGGCGCCCTTCTTAATCCCCATCACCTGTTTAGCCCATCCCCTGCCCACCTCCCTCCATCAATCCTCAGTTTGTCCTCGTCATTAAGAGTCTCTTATGGTTTGCTTCCCTCTCCCCACCCACTTCCCCTGTGTTCATCTGTTTTGTTTCTTAAACTCCACATGAGTGAAATCAGGTGGTATTTGTCTTTCTCTGACTTATTTTGAATCTTGCAGTGATGTCACATATTTCCACTATAGTCTCTTTGCTAGAGGCAAGTCACTAAGTCTACTCCACACACGAGAGGAGATTTAATTAAGCTTTGTCTCTTGAGAAAAGGCACAACAAAGAATTTGTAGAATATATATTTTTTTAATTGCCACATATGGCTAGTCCTCATATATATAAATAATTGACTAGTGATTTTTAAAAAAGAAAAAAAATCAGTTTGTTAGGTTCCCCTTTTTAATAGCCTTTTAAGAAAGGTGGTATCTTTTTCCCTAGGTGAGGAGATAGGCTCAATGGTCAGTGCTTTGTTCAAATGGTCTTTAAATGCTGTCAATAAAAATAAAATGAACGATCAATAATCTTGGAACCAAGTAAAGGGCTGTTAATAGAGGACTGAGTGGCTGAGTGGATCGAGGTATGTCCGTATCATGTAATATTACGCAGACCATTAAAGAAACCGGTTAGAGCTATACCAGTTGGTTGGGGAGGATTTCAGCGAAATACTAATGAAAAAAGTATGATGCAGTAAGGTGCATGTAGAATCACATTTTTGTAAAACAAGGACAAAAATTCCTTTATGTCTGTCTTCATGTTTCTATCCATAGATAAATGCAGACTGATGTGGGCATGTAAGTGAAAGGAAGGAAAGGGACAGAGGTGCCAAACAGAAAAGAAGTACTTTTTTTTAAAAAAAGGTTTATTTATTTATGAGAGAGAGAGAGTGTGTGTGTGTGAGTGTGGGAAGGAGAGGCAAAGAGAGAGGGAGAGAATCTCAAGCGTACTCCATGCCAAGTGCAGAGCCTCAGTCTCATGATCCTGAGATCACAACCTGAGCCAAACCAAGAGTTAGACTAGACATTCAACCAACTGAGCCACCCAGGGGCCCTGAAAAGAAGTACATTTTAAAAAGTCATGTTTATAAGCATGTAGAGAAAGTAAAATATGATTTATAAGGTCAAGAAACAAATGTTAATAATATTCTGTGTATGGGCAGATAATTTGTTCAAGGTCATAGTGAGAGGATGATGAAATCAAAATGAATCAAACTGAGGACTCTTTAATTTAGAAAGAACATTCTCTTTACGCAATCTACGAGTGAGCGTGTTTCAACATAGCGTTTTCTTCTACTAGAAACTAACTGCAGAGTAGATACTGACTTGTATCTTTCTTAAAAGAACAGCAAGATTATTAATGTACATTCGTTCTTTAATGGTTTGGATTGCAGTGTTCTTCATTGTTAGGTTGGGGGTGTTTTTCCTTGTTTCAGATTCATAAATAGGCAGTTTCAAGCACTGCTATCTTAAGATCTCTTTTTGACGTCTCCTTCTTATAGTTACAGATTTATGGTAATGGAAAGACTAGGAATAGATTTACAGAAGATCTCAGACCAGAATGGTACTTTTAAAAAGTCAACTGTCCTGCAGCTAGGTATCCGAATGGTAAGAATGAATGACTTATTTCACATGCCTCATTTTCAGATTATTTACTTGTTACAATATACAAATCGTTGCCCTTTGTGGAATTATCAGAGAATGAAGGATTATTGCCCTAGAAATGTCAGTTATTTAGAGTAGAGGCTATTTTGGTGAAATTGATAACAGTGGGCTCTGTAAGTGACAGAATGTGCTGTGTTTGGCACTACAAACTCAATTAG
Organism: Mustela lutreola; assembly: GCF_030435805.1. Lineage (NCBI taxonomy): Eukaryota > Metazoa > Chordata > Mammalia > Carnivora > Mustelidae > Mustela > Mustela lutreola. The sequence goes on from NC_081298.1 coordinate 81,767,727, forward strand.
GCATTGGTTCTACAGTCTGATTTTTTTTTTCCCCTCACAGCTTTGTTTAACATATCAGAACAAACTTGCATTGCTATAAGAATAACCTCTCTTTTGTCGGTTATATTTATAACAATGCAAACTATGGCAAAATATATTATTTTCCATACTAAACATGTGATGGTATGGGGGTGCTATAAAGTTTTTATTATGAGTTTGGGATGGTGGCAGTAATTAGTATGGCAATGAATAATACATACTTTGCCAAATAAGAAGCAATGAAATCTTAATAGCACCCACGCACACATTTTGTTTATACCACATATTTGTCTTATCTTGTTTGTGTTTGGTTTGCCCAAGCTCCATTTTCTTTTTCCATTTTAAATAGAATGAAACTGCTCACGCCAGGTCGGGATGTGGCAAATAGAACTCGTTAATTTTCCCGTTCATCCATTCATCCATTTAGGCAGCCAGCACATGTTTATTGAGCACTAGGCGTAGGTAACATGCAAGGCTCCAGGGCTTCAAAGATGAAGCTAAGGTATTTTCTGTTATGGTCCAGAGGGAGAGTGCCTTTCTGTGTGTTCATGGACATGCTGTTTTGTTCTGGGGTCTCCAAAACTCGATTTATAACCATTGCTTGGCTGAGGAACTGCTGAGGGAACTTCATGGTTATTTTATTTTGCATCTCTGATTTTGTTGTGTTTCTCCTCTTTGCACAGTGTGATTTGGCCACCAGGCTGTCAGGGCGTAGGCACAGGCATTGTTGAATCTTGGTTTCCTTCTCTCAGAAGTTTAATTAAAACAGTTGATATTTGCAGATCATGTTATTCAGCTTTTAAGTGACCAGTACATGTGATAAGTGGATAAATACCTAATTATGGACTATGTCAGTTTGTTATTGTTAATATGAAAAAATATTATTCTATATTCAGAATGTTCAAAGTTGATCATGAGTTTGAAATAGTTGCCAATATATATGTATTTCTTTTCGTAGTTGGATGTACTGGAATATATACATGAAAATGAATATGTTCACGGTGATATAAAAGCAGCAAATCTACTGTTAGGTTACAGAAATCCAGATCGGGTGAGTACAGTATTAAGCTTCTGTTTCCAGGAGGAATCCTCACAGTATTATACGGAGACATTCAAAAATCAAACTCCTAACATGAAGAGTTTACAAATGAGGAATAATAACATGTTGTGATTTACCTTACCTTGTTCATCTCATTTAATGCACTAAACTAAGAAGTAATTCGGATGGGGAAACTGAGACTCAGAGGGGGTTAAATAATTTATTAATGGACAGATAGTTAAGTAGCTGAAATTTGAACTTCTGAGCGACTATAAATAAAGAACCATCAAATCCAGTGGGAGATGGGATGGATTTGTGCAGAGAAAACAAATTAAAAGTCACAGTAGCTCCTCTTTCACTGTATAAACACGTAGCTTTGAAACAGAGCAGCATTCCAGTGGAACTTTTTCTGAGGATGGAAGTATTCAGTACGTTACTGTGCAGTATGGTAGCCATCAGCCATGTGTGGCTATCGAGCCATTGAAACATTGGTTGTGTACCACCAAATGCTGAAAAAGATGTGGAGCAAGTGGAGCAACAGGATCTCTCATTCATTGCTGCTGGAAATGCAAAAGGGTATGGCCACTGCGAAGACAGTTTGGCGGTTTCTTTAAAAACTGAACATATTCATAACATATGATCTGCAATTACACTGCCTGGTATTTACCCAAAGGAGTTGAAAACTTACATCCACACAAAAAGCTACACACAGATGTTTATAGCAGCTTTATTCATCGATGCCAAAACTTGAATCAATGAAGATGTCCTTTAATAGGTGAATGGAGAAAAAAACTATGGTACATCCAAACAATGCGATATTACTCAATGTTAAAAAGAAATGAGCAGTCAGGACATGAAAAGACATGGAGGAAACTTAAATGCATATTACTAAGTGAAAATCTGTATAATTCCAACTCTACAACATTTTGGAAAAGGCAAAACTATGGAGACTCAAAGAAGATCAGTCAGTGATTGCCACTGGGTAGAGAGGAGGGAGAGATGAGTAGGCAGAGCACAGAAGACTTTTAGGGAAGTGAGAGTGTTCTGTGTCATACTGCTCTGGTAGGTACATTGTTTTACACTTGCCAAAGTCCATAGAATGTTCAACACCAAAAGCGAACTGTAATGTAAACCAAATAGACTTCTGGTTACAAGGATGTGTTGCTGTGTCATGAATACAGGTTCATCCATTGCAACAGGCATAGTACTCTGGTGTGGGATGTCGACAGTGGGGGAGACTGTTGGAGGGGTGGGGGCAGCCGTGTATGAGAACTCACTGTACTTTTTCACTCAGTTTTACCTAAATTTCTCTAAATTTACCAAAAATTGAATCTAACACTGCTCTAAAAGAATCTTTTAAAATGTGACTAGTGTGACTGAGAAACCGAATTTTAAATTTAATTTAATTTTGGTTATGAATCAATTATTTTATTTTACCTTGCTTCCCTCCCACCAGCTTTATTGAGGTATGATTGACAAATAAAAATTGCATATATTTAGGCTGTACAACATGTACAAAATGATGATTTAACATAGAATACGTTGTGACACGATGACCACCATCAATTTAATTAACACATTCATCACTTCATATAGTTACTTTTTTTTTGTTTTGTGGTGAGAACATGTAAGTTCTATTCTTAGCGAATTTGAGGTACACAGCATTATTTTTTTTTAAAGGTTTTATTTATTTATTTGACAGACAGAGATCACAAGTAGGCAGAGAGGCAGGCAGAGAGAGAGGAGGAAGCAGGCTCCCCACTGAGCAGAGAGCCCGATGCGGGGCTCGATCCCAGGACCCTGGGATCATGACCTGAGCTGAAGGCAGAGGCTTAACCCCCTGAGCCAACCAGGCGCCCCGGTACACAGCATTATTAACTCTAGTCACAATGCTGTACATTCAACCCCTAGAACTTATTCATCTTCTAACTAAAAGTTTGTACCCTTTGGCCAACATCTCCACGTTTCTCCACGCCCCCACATCCCCCAGTCCCGGCAACCACTTCTCTACTCTCTGGTGCTGTTTCACTTTTTTACATGCCACATGTAAGTGAGAGAAAACAGTTTTTGTCTTTCTGTGTCTGGTTTAATGTCTTCCACGTTCATCCATGCTGTCATAAATGGCATATTTCTTTTTATGGCCAAATAATTATTGCACATATCTACCACATTTTCTGTCTTCATCCATCTACCAGTGACCATGAAGTTTATTTACATATTTGGGCTGTTGTGAAAAATGCCCCAGTAATGTGGGGAGTGCACATATCTCTTTAAGATAATGATTTCTTTTCCTTTCAATGTACACCGAGAAGTTGGATTGCTGGATTGTATGATAGTGCTATTTTGAGGAACCTCCATATTGTTTTCTATTAAGACTATACCAATTTCCATTCCCACCAAGAGTTTACAGGATTCCCTCTTCTTCACACCCTCACCAACACTGATTGTCTCTTGTGTTTTTTATAATAGCCATCCTAACAGGTATTGAATGATATCTCATTGTGGTTTTCATTTTCATTTCCCTGATGATAATAAGTTTGAGTACTTTTTCTTACACCTTTTGGGCATGTGTATATCTTCTTTGGAATAGTGACTATGCAGGTCTTTTGTGTATTTTTAAATCAAGTTATTTTCTTGCTAGTTCTTATATATTTTGGATATTAACCCCTTATCAGATCTAGGGTTTGCAAATATTCTCTACAGTTTGGTAGCTTGCCTTTTTATTTTGTTGATGGTTTCCTTTGCTGGGAAGAATCTTTTTAGTTAGATGTAATTCTAATTTTTAGTTTTGTTGCCTGTGCTTTTGGTGTCAGTTGAAAATAATCATTGCCACAACCCATGTTTATGGAAGAATTAATGGTATTAAAATAGCCATACTACGCAAAGCAGTCCCTATCAAAATTCCAAAGACAAAATTCATAGAAATAGAAAAAACAATCCTCAAATTTATATGGAATCACAAAAGACCCTGAATAGCCAAAGCAATTTTGAGAACAAAGTTGGTGACATCCCACTTCCTGATTTGAAACCATATGACAACACAATAGTAATCAAAAAAGTATGCTATTGGCATAAAAACAGACACAGACCAGTAGAACAGACTAGAGAGCTCAGAAACAAAGCCATACATTTACTGTCAACTAATCTTTGACAAGGGCATCAGTAATATACAATGAGAAAAAAAAATAGTCTGTTCAATAAATGATGGTGGGAAAACTGGACAGAGACATGCAAAAGAATAAAATGACTCAACCTACACCCTACACAAATATTAAATCTTTAACCCACTGAAGATTTAAATATAAGACCTGAAACCATAATACCAGAAGAAAATGCAGGGGAAAAGCTTAATTTTAGTTAATTTAAATTTAAGTAATTCCAAATGGCTAGTGGCCACTCTATCAGACAGGAGAGAGTTAAAAAGTGAAAAAAAATGAGTCTATGAAAAGTATATAAATCATAGTTGAATATTTAACAACTCTAGATGAGGAAAGAAATTTCTGAGTAATGGTACAGAAGAAAAAAATTTAGAAAATATTGAGAAATTTCAAATTTTAAAATGTCTATATTAAAAAATTGAAAAAATGAAAGAAAAAGAAACTGGAAAGTATGCTTGTGAAAAATATTTAGGGAGATATATATATGTGTATGTGTGTATATATACACACATATACACACACACACACAAAATATAGCACAAAGCAAAAAATTAGTAAGAAAAAACACCAGGTAATTTTCTTAAAATAATGATTGAAAGGAATGAACAGACAGAGCACAGAAGAACACAGAACACATCCACTGTCAGAAGTGGATGAGAAAAGTTTACCATCGCTGGAAAGAAGAGAGTTGCAGATAAAACAGTGAAGTACCATTTTAAAAGAACTTATCAAATTGGAAAAGCCTAAAATAATAATCTGATGATATTGAGGCTGAAGAGGGTGCAGGCTTTTGTAGAACACCAGGGGGAATGTAAATTAAATGGGAGTAGGAGAAGAAATTAAGTTAATGGAAGGGCAGTTTGGCCATGTATATTAAAATCCTTTAAAAGTCTGCAAACTTTTTGAAGGTGAGGTTTATTGAAATATAATTTACAAACAGTGAAATTCACCCTTTGCACTGTACAGTTTGATGTGTTTTGACACATGTGTGTCGTACAACCACCACTACAATCAAGATACAGGGTATTCCTGTCATCCCCAAACTTTCTCTCCTTCCGCCCCTGCATTCAGTCCCCTTCTCTCATCACACTCCAAACCCCGGCCACTGGCAATGATCTCTGCCCCAGTAGTTTTTGCATTTTTAGAGAATGTCATGTGAATGGAATTATGGGATATATTCCCTCATGTCTGGCTTCTTTCACTTCCCATAATGTTTGTGAGATTAACCCATGCTGTAGTTCATTAGTAGTTCGTTTCTCTTTAAAGATAGAGTATTCCATTGGCACTACTACAGTTCATCCGTTTACCTGTTGAAGATTTATGTTATTTCTAGCTGGGGAGCAAATATTAGTAAAGTGGCCATAAGCATTCACGTAAGGGTTTTTGTGAAGATACATGTTTTAAGAACTGCTGGATACATAACTAGGAGTGGGTTTCTGGTATCATAAGGAAGTATAAGTTTAATTTAAAAGAAGCAGCCAAACAGGTTTTCAGAGCGATTGTACTACTGTTACCCATTTCTACCAGTGATGGGTAGTTCTCCACATCTTGCCACCACTTAGTTTCATTAGTTTTAAAATTTTACCCGCTATAGTAGATATATTGTCATATCTAGTCTTAATTTGCAACAGCCACGTAATAACTAATGATACTGAGCATCTTTCATGTGTGTTGTTTTTTTTTTTTAAGATTTTATTTATTTATTTGACAGAGATCACAAGTAGGCTGAGAGGCAGGCAGAGAGAGAGAGAGGGGGGGAAGCAGGCTCCCCACTGAGCAGAGAGCCTGATGTGGGGCTCGATCCCAGGACTCTGGGATCATGACCCGAGCCGAAGGCAGAGGCTTTAACCCACTGAGCCACCCAGGCGCCCCTCTTTCATGTGTTTATTTGCCATTTTTCTTTAATGAATCAAATGTGCCCATTTTAAAATCAGATTGCCTTATTTTAAGAGAGTTTATGTTTTAAGGACAGGAGCCTTCTGTCAGATCTTTGCAGATACTTTCTGCATCTGTACCTTACCTTTCTCTCATCAGTGTCTTTTCAGAAGGCAGATGTTTTTAATTATGAGGAGGCCCAATTTATGATTTTTTTCTTTCATCCTTTCTGCTACTTCTGTCCAAAGCCAGGATCATAAAATATTTTCTCAAGAGTTTTCTTCAGCAAGTTTTATAGAACTCTCATGTTTAAATACCTGATCTGTTTCAGGTTTGTATTTGGTGCAAGGTTAGGGTCAAGGCTCTTTTTTGGGGTAAGGGGAAACATGCACATGTGCAGTTGCTCCAACACTGTGTTGAAGTGAACATCTTTTTCCCAATGAATTGCTTTGGCTCCTTTGTCAAAATTATTGACCATCTAGGAATGGGTCTATTCCTGGATTCTTTATTACAGTATCAAACAGACAATATCACACCTTCATGGTCTTGAAGTTAGATAATAGGAGTCTTCCAACTTTGTTCTTTTTTTTTTTTTTTCTCAAAATTATTTTGACTATTCTAGCTGCTTTGCAATTGCCTATATAATATTTTAAAATAAGTTTGTCAGTTTCTGCCCCAAAACATGCTAGGATTTTGACAAAATTATTGACCATCTAGGAATGGGTCTATTCCTGGATTCTCTATTACAGTATCAAACAGACAATATCACACCTTCATGGTCTTGAAGTTAGATAATAGGAGTCTTCCAACTTTGTTATTTTTTTTTTTTTCAAAATTATTTTGACTATTCTAGCTGCTTTGCAATTGCCTATATAATATTTTAAAATAAGTTTGTCAGTTTCTGCCCCAAAACATGCTAGGATTTTGACAGAGATTGTGTTGAACTATAGATTAATTTGAGGGAATTGAAATCTTAACAGTATGAGTCTTCTGACTAAGTGCCAAGCTAATTCACTGGAGAATGAATGATCTTTGTAGTACTCATTTTTATTTCTTTTGTTTTCACATTTAACTTCAAAATATTTTTTAAAAGATTTTTATTTATTTATTTGACAGAGCACAAGCAGGGGGACCTACAGGCAAGGGGAGAGGGAGAAGCAGGCTCTCTACTAAGCAGGGGCTGGATCCCAGGACCCTAGGGTCATGACCTGAGCCAAAGACAGATGCTTTTTTTTGTTTGTTTTTAAGAGATTTTATTTATTTATTTGACAGAGAGGGAACAGAAGCAGGGGGAGTAGGAGAGGGAGAAGCAGGCTCTCCACTGAGCAGGGAGCCTGACACAGGGCTCGATCCCAGGACCCCGGGATCATGACCTGGGCTGAAGGCATATGCATAATGACTGAGCCACCCAGGTGCCTCCAAAATATTTTTTTAAAGGTTTTATTTATTTATTTGACAGAGAGAGATCACAAGTAGGCAGAGAGGCAGGCAGGGTGGGGGTGGGAGGGAAGCGCTCCCTGCTGAGTAGAGAGCCCGATTCAGGGCTGTATCCCAGGACCCCGGGATCATGACCTGAGCTGAAGGCAGAGGCTTTAACCCACTGAGCCACCTAGGCACCCTCCAAAATATTTTTTAAACTTCCTATGTAATTTGTTTTTGACCTTAGGGTTATTTAGAAATATGTTGTTTAATTTCCAGGTATTTGGAAGTTTTCAGATTCCTCTCTGCTATTGATGTTAATTTAATTCTCTTGTGGTCAGAGAACTACTCTCTATGATTTCTGTACTTCTAAGATTATTGAGAGATACTTAATGCCTCAACATAGGAGCTAACTTACTGAATATTTCATGAGCCCTTGAAAAGAATACGTTGTCTGTCTTGGGGTGGAGTGTTTAATAAATGTCTGTTAGGTGCAGTTGGTTGCTTGTTGAAATTTCCTACGTCCTCACTGAAGAGAGTATGGAAACCCCCAATTATGATTATGGATTTATCTTTTCTTCCCATCAGTTTTTGTTTCATATGTATTGGAATTCTATTATTGGTATACATGTTTGGGATTTTTATTTCTTCTTTATGAACTGTCTCTTTTATCATTTTAAAATAAGAGTTTTTTTCCCTAAAATATTTCTTGTTCAGAAATCAACTTTGTCTGAAATTAGTATAGCCATACCCCCTTTCTTTTGATTAGTGTTTGCATTATATATCGTCTCCATTCTTTTAATCTATTTTTGTCTATACATTTAAGTTAAATGTCTTGGAGACAGTATGTTCATTTTGAGGCTATTTTTAAGCTTTGCTAAGATAAGTCTGTATGTAGCCTATTCTCTATGGATATTTTATTCCTACATCTATGCTGTAAAGCTTTGTGACTTCTGTGGAATTCTGTGTGAGGACTTAACTCTGGTTGGTCAGAACTCAACTCCCAGAAATCCTTGTGCAGATTTTTCTGGACGTTCCCCCACCTCACACACTTCCCTGCTACCTTGTAGCTCCCTCTTCTTCTGAACTCTCCGGAATTTGGGGCTCTTTAGGAGCCTCCCTAAATTCAGTCACTGTCTCAGCGGGATTGCTGTACTCCAGTTAGGAGTTCCTACCTGTTCTTGAGTTGGGAATTGTCACCAGGCAGAAAGCTGGGGCATCTGTGGGACTCAACTAATCTTTTTCCCCCCATTTTCTCAAGGATCTCAGTCTTGTGCTGCCTAGTTAATATCCAAAAATATGTGTATCTTTCATTTTATCCAGTTTCTCAGGGGCAGTAGAAGTGTAAATCCAGTCATTGTATTCCCTTTTGCCCAAAGAAAAAAGGGTTAGTTTTTAATAATTTGTGTGTGTATGTGTGAATTATCCACTCCTATCTTTTGCCCATTTTTATCTTTTATTTGTTTTTATTCCCTCAGTTTTAAAATGTTCTTTAAATAAGTGTTATATAATCCCTTTATCTATTACAGATTTTGCAAATATTTTCTTTTAATTTGCCTCTTGTCCTTTGATTATACTTGTGATGTTTCATTGCCACGTAGAAGGTGAAACTTCTATTTTTAATGTGGTCATATTTATCAATCTTTTATTTTCTGGATATTGAGTCATGGTTAATAACATTGTTCTACAGATAGATTCTGTATGAATTTAATTGTATAGTTTCATTTTTTACCTTTAAAATCTCTTATTAATTTAGAGGTTTTTTTTTTTTTTTAATTTCTTTTCAGCATAACAGTATTCATTGTTTTTGCACCACACCCAGTGCTCCATGCATGCCCTCCTTAATACCCACCACCTGGCTCCCCCAACCTCCCACCCCCCACCCCTTCAAAACCCTCAGATTGTTTTTCAGAGTCCATAGTCTCTCATGGTTCACCTCCCCTTCCAGTTTCCCTCAACTCCCTTCTCCTCTCCATCTCCCCATGTCTTCCATGTTATTTTTATGCTCCACAAATAAGTGAAACCATATGATAATTGACTCTCTCTGCTTGACTTATTTCACTTTCATATGACAACAGGTATGAACCCAATTTTATCATTTTCTGATTGATTTTCCAGTTTTTCCAACACTATTGGAAAACAAAAGTTTGGTCCAGTGATACTAGATGTCACCTTTGTCATATACTAAACTTCCATATGTACTTGAGTTCATTTCTATACTTTCTACTGAATCCTTTTGGTCTAATTATGTTTCATAATTATACTAGCCCATTAATTGCTGAGGCTCTGTAATGTATTTTAATATCTGGTGATGTTTAGTGCCTTGTAACTTTTCTTTTTCAATATTATTGTAACTATTCACATTTTTCTATCTTCTTTTGTTTAGCTTCATTCACAAATACTTGTTGGCATTTTTATTGGAATTTTGTTAAATTTCTAAATTAACTTGGAAGACCTGGCATCTTTATGATGTAAAGTTGTTCTTCAACAACAAGGAATGTGTCTGTATTTCGTCAGTTTTACATTTATATCTTCTTGAGTATTTTCGCTCTTTCCTCACATTAACTTTTTCATGTTTCTTGCTATACTTATTCCTTCCTACATTTATTCTTTCTATTTTATTTTTATTTTTTAAAAGATTTTATTTATTTGAGAGAGAGAGAGAAAGCATGAGAGGAGAGAGGTCAGCAGGAGAAGCAGACTACCTGCCGAGCAGGGAGCCTGATGTGGGACTCAATCTTGGGACTCCAGGATCATGACCTGAGCCAAAAGCAGTCACTTAACCAGCTGAGCCACCCAGGTGCCCAATTTTTTTTTTTTTTTTTAAGATTTTATTTTTTATTTGACAAAGAGAGAGACAACAAGTAGGTGGAGAGGTCGGCAGAGAGAGAGGGCGAAGCAGATTCCCCACTGAGCAGAGAGTTCGACGTGGGGCTTGACCCAGGACCCTGAGACCATGACCTGAGCCTAACTCAGAGGCTTAACCCACTGAGCCACCCAGGTAGCCTCCCACCTACACTTACTCTTGCTGCACTTATCGTCACTGCTGTTTTACTCTACTGTTTTATCTTCTAAGTGATTATTGTTTGTGTATATGAACATTATTGATTTCTCTGCATTCACTTTATATCCTGTTAATTTACTGACTTTGAAATTGCTTTAATAATAATTCTCTAGGGTTCTCATAGGAAACATTTCATATGCAAGTAGATACAATTGTCTTTCTCTTTCAGTTCTTATATCTCTGACTTGTTTTGTCTAATTATATTGCTGGTACACCCAGTACATAGGAAATAGTAGTGAAGGTAGTGATTATCCTTACCTCTTCCTGATCTTAGTGGAAATTCCTGAAGTTTACCCCATTAAAAGTGATGCTGGCTTTAGGACTACGTTTACATGTGTGTATGTAAGTGTGTACATAGGTGTGTGTCCTTATAGTCATATTTGGGAAATCATCAATTCCTATGTTCTTTTATTTTTAAAATTTTATTTCTTTGTGAGAGAGAGAGAGAGAGAGAAAGAGCACAAGCCAGGGGGAGGGGTAGAGGAGAGGGAGAAGCAGACTCCCTGCTGATCACGGAACCTGACATAGGGCATAATCCCAGGACCCCAGGATCATGACTTGAGCCGAAGGCAGACACTTAACTAACTGAGCCTACTCAGGCACCTCACCTATGTTCTTGAATGGATTTTTTCTTTTTATGGAATGGAGATTGAATTTCATTAAGGATTTGTTTAGAATGTGTGGAAATAATCACATTTTTTCTCAGATCAATTAATATGGTGTGATATATTGCTGTGCTTTTAATAGTGAACTAACCTTACTTGCCAGGAGTAAATCCTACTTTGTTATAGTATATTATTTACTTAATATGGTATAGAAGTATGTTCGCTAAGCTTTATGTAGTATTTCATATAGGTATTTGTAAGTGAGGTTGGTCTGTAATTTCCTATTTCTGTACTATTTTTATCAGATTTAGGTATCAACATTCTGTTTCATAAAAAGAATTTGGAAGTTTTACTTCATTTCCTATGTTCCAGAACTATTTCTTTAAATTGATACCATTTGGTTTTTGAATATGAAACCATCTGGTTCTGCTATTTTTCTGTGAGGCAGTTCCTTGTAACTCAACTTTTTCCCATGGAAATGTTTAAGCTTTTTATCTCTATTTAGGTCAATTATATTAGTTAACCATTTTGTCTGGTTTTTCAAATTTATTTGTGTGGTGTTATGGGTTGTAGCCACTTGTGACTTTTAAATTTCTTCTACTTCAGTGGCTATTTTCTTCTAATTATTTTTTATTTTTGCTTCCTTTTTTCTGCCTTAGTAAAGGTGTTTATTTTTCAACACACCTGGATTCTGATTTATTAATGAGATATCTTTTCCCTTATCTATCTCATTAATTTTTGATTTTTCCTTAATTATGTCATTTCTTGTGCTTTTTTAATTTACCCATTTGTTCTTTCTTTTGGTACTCAGTTTCTGATCTATTTCATTTGTTTTCATTAATTTTTTTTTTTTTTTTTTTTTTTTACTTCCCTAGTGTTTAAGGCTGTGATTTTTCCTCTGGTCACAGCTTTATGTTGTACTCATAGATTTTAATATGTTATGTTTTTTAATATCTTTATTTTTTTAGAAGGTTTTTATTTTTTCTTCACCAAAAGGTTGTTCAGTAGATTTTTAATTTTTATGTAGAAGGACCTTTTTAAAATTTTTCATTATTAAATTCTAGACCTGTGACAAGATGATCAGGATATTGTTTATGATACTTTTATACTTTGAAATGCACTGAAGCTTTCAGTAGTGACTGAGAATAACAGTTTTTGTCCATATTCCATGCCCGTTTGGGCCCTGCATTAGGCTCCATACTGGGTGTGGAGCCTACTTAAAAAGAAAAAAAATCAGTTATTAGTGTGGGTTTTTTGGCCTCAAGGGTCAGAATCAAGTTCTCCTGTAGTTTTGGTTTCACAAAGAACATTGCTCTGCTACTTGGTAAATACTCATTATTTATATTTGCTGCACTTCATATGTGTTTTCTTTGATCTTACGTTCTTTAAGGTTTCTTTTTTTTTAGGAGGGGGTACTATCTATGAAAGTTCATATTTTTGTTGTAGTGATTGCCTTGGTATCTGTGCTTTTTAAAGATTCTTTTTGCTCCTTTTGTCTGTATTTAATCTTTTACTGCTGTCTTTCATGGTAGTTGCTTACTTCTACCTACTACTAATTCACTATTGCTTATTTTATCTTCCTCTAATGTTGTCACCTTAGTTTTTAGTCATTCTACTTTACCTTGTCAGGATGTGTATTATTTGTATATTCTTCATTTATCACCAGCCTTGTTTTGGTCTTAGATATAGTTAAATATATTAAATATTTACCTTTCTGTCCTTTTGCCAAAGTTACCCACTCATCTTTAGATTGGATGAAACTAATCTTGTAGATTGCTCAAGAAGTGCCCTTGCATGTTTAAAACTTTGTCAGTAGCCTAGATACTTGAAGGATAACTTGGATGGATGTGAAATATTTAGTTCACAATATTTGTCCTTGAATTTCTTTTTTTTTTTTTTAAGATTTTATTTATTTATTTGACAGAGATCACAAGTAGGCAGAGAGGCAGGCAGAGAGAGAGGAAGGGAAGCAGGCTCCCTTGCTGAGCAGAGAGCCCAATGTGGGGCTCGATCCCAGGACCCTGGGATCATGACCTGAGCCAAAGGCAGAGGCTTTAACCCACTGAGCCACCCAGGCGCCCCTGTCCTTGAATTTCTTGAAAATGCTGATCTGTTGCCTTCTTTTGTATGTTGCTTTTAAGAAGTCTGCTGCTGATTTTATTTTCTTACCAATGTATGTTATTTTCCTTTTTGCCTTGTTGTCTTTGGGATTTTTTTTTCTTTATTAATAATGTCTAATGGTTTTACCAGGATGTGTGTTTAGAGTAGATCATCCTGTATTGGTTTTCCCAGATATGTGGTGGGCCCTTTTCATATGCAGACTGGGCCTTTCATTTCCCAAAAGTTTTCTTGGATTATAGTTTTAAGTATTATTTCACTCTTCATATGTATTTTGAATTAAAATTATAGAGAAAGGAACTTGAGCAATAAGGTGTCTTAATGAAGAGAAAAAAACAAGTGGAAAAAGAGATTCAAGAGTAGAGAGGAAAGAATTGTTGAATGATTTGGCAAGAGAAAAAGGCAAGAAAAGTTGACATTCATATAGCCTTTGTCAAAGCACTAGACTTGCAAGGACTGAGATAAAAATAGGAAATAGAGGGCGCCTGGGTGGCTCAGTTGGTTGAGCGACTGCCTGCGACTCAGGTCATGATCCCAGACTTCCAGGATCGAGTCCCACATCTGGCGCCCAGCTCCTTGGGGAGTCTGTTTCTCCATCTGACCTTCTCCTCTCTCATGCTCTCTCTCATTCATTCTCTCTCAAATAAATAAATAAAATCATTTAAAAAACAACAACAACAACAACAACAACAAAATAGGAAATAGACTCTAAGAAGTGTTGGATGGAAATAGCAGCCATCTTAGTTAAGGTGAAATGAAAGGGTCCTGACAGGGATGATAGTCAAAGTAAAGTTCTGGATAGCCCTTTGGAGGCACACTTGATGTTCTGGGCCATTTCCGTGTGTGTGTGTGTGTGTGTGTGTGTGTGTGTGTTTAATTCTCCAAATACTATTCAGACTGGGATAACTATTTTTATCTATAGTCAGGTAACCTCATTGAGAGTTGAATTAGATTGTAGATTATTTTAGTCTTCTTATTCCTTATGTCTTCATTGCATTTCGGCCATTTCTTGGTAACCCATCTCATACTCTCCAAATTTGGAATTTTGCAAACTTGCAAAGAGTATACCATTTGCCCTCTTTCTTTCATCATGTTTATCATTTTTTTGTTGAAAAAATATCTGTGGAAAAGTCTCATTTAAAGAAAACCCATTATTTCTTTGTACTTCTTTACAACATCTCCATTTTAGAAAGATTTCTTTTAAAAATCTTTTTTAAACAGAAGACTAAAGAAAATGCTTCAATGGTAATATTGTATTCAGTAGAAGAAGAAAGAAATTGAGTGTATTGATTTGGTTAAAAAAATCCTTTAAATCAAAAATTAAAATTATGTTAAGAAACATCTGCTTAGGGGCGCCTGAGTGGCTCAGTGGGTTAAAGCCTCTGCCTTCGGCTTAGGTCATGATCCCAGAGTCCTGGGATCAAGCCCCGCTTCGGGCTCTCTGCTCAGCAGGGAGCCTGCTTCCTCCTCTCTCTCTGCCTGCCTCTCTGCCTGCTTATCATCTGTCTGTCAAATAAATAAATAAAATCTTTAAAAAAAAAAAAAAAAAAGAAACATCTGCTTACATCTTCAGAAAAAACAATGTAAATCAATCTTGTCTATTTTGAACGTTTATTGTGTACTAGACATTATAACTATATATTTTTTTTTGTTATTGTTGTTTAAAGTATTTATTTATTTATTTGAAACCAAGAGAGAGGGGTGCCTGGGTGGCTTAGTGGGTTAAAGCCTCTGCCTTTGGCTCAGGTCATGATTCCAGGGTCCTGGGTTCCGTCTTTCTCTCTGCCTACCTCTCTGCCTACTTGTGATCTGTCTCTCTGTCAAATAAATAAATCAAATCTTAAAAAAAAAAAAAAAGAAAAGAAAAGAAACCGAGAGAGTGTGTGTGTGGACACAAGGGGTGGGGCAGAGGGAGAAGAAGAAGCAACTCCCTGATAAGCAGGAAACCCAATGTGGCACTTGATCCCAGGACTCTGGGATCATGACCTGAGCCGCAGGCACTTAACCAACTGAGCCACCCAGATGCCCTTGTGCTATATTCTTTTAAGTAAAATAATGTTTCTAAATTTATGCTTCCCTGATAGATAAGTAGGGAACATCCTCTTAGACTACACAGGTTTTCTAGCTTTTGTTTAGAAACCAGACTGATGTTGAAATGTGATATGGTAATTGCACAGTTGATTACTGGAAAGTTAGGCTTGTTGGGTGTTGTTTTGATATTTGGAAAACGAATGTGCCTTTCTGATTTCATTACTTATAACGCCATTACTAGAAATGCTATCCAGTGGTGGTTTTGCCCCTGAGTACCACACCCTTGGCTATATCTCCCAGTGTCACTAGTGAAGAAAGGTGAGGCAGTTTAACTAAAATCAGGGTTTGTGCACCTTTTTAAATTTTCTTGTTTCAGAGGTGCATTTATTCTCACCTATAAAGGCCACTTTGTTGATCAAATGAATGTCATTTTTTAAAATTTTTAATTTAAATTCCAGTTAATTAACATACAGCAAGCGTAATACTGGTTTCCAGTGGACAATACGCTTTATTCAGTACTTCCATACATCTCCTGGTACTCATCACAATAACCGCACTTGCTTTTTCAAATTTTTTTAACTATTTATTTATTTATTTATTTATCATAATCATTTTTTGTTTTTTGTTTTTTGTTTTTTTTTTTTGAGGGAGAGATTAGGGGAGGGGAAGAGAGAGACTCTTAAGCAGGTTTCATGCTGGGCATGACCATGAGATCATGATCTGAGCCAAAATCAAGTCAGACACTTAACCGACTGAGCCACCCAGGCACCTAACAAGGGCCCTCCTTAATCGCCATCACCTATTTCACCTATTTCACCTATTTCCCCACCCACCTCCCCTCTGGTAACCATCATTTTGTTCTCAAGTGTTAAGAGTCTGTTTTTTGGTTTGCCTCTCTCTCTTTTTTATTCTTTTGATCATTTGTTTCTTAAATTCCACATATGAGTGAAGTCACATGTTATTGGTCTTTCTCTGACTGACTGATTTCACTTGGCATAACACCCTCTAGTTCCATCCATGTTGCAGATGGCAAGATGTCATTCTTTCGGATGGCTGACTAATATGCCATGTATATCTGTACCACATCTTACAGCTGCTATAAACATTGGGGTGCATGTATCCCTTTGAGTTAGTGTTTTTCCATCCTTCGGGTAAATACCTAGTAGTGCAGTTGCTGGATCATAGGACAATTTAATTTGTATCTTTTTGAGGAATATACTTAACTGTTCTCCAGAGTGGCTGCACCAGCTTGCATTCCTGCCAGTGGTGGAGGAGGGTTCCTCTTTCCCCACAGCCTCACCAACACCTGTTGTTCCCGTGTTGTTGATCTTAGCCATTCTGACAGGTGTGAGGTGCTACCTCATTATAGTTTTGATTCGCATTTCCCTGATGACCAGTGATACTGAGCATGTTTTCATGGAAGCCCATCATTTTTTTACACAGCAGCTTTTACGTGAAGACTTTCTGGATGATTCTGGTTTATACTGATTTCCTTTGGCTTCTAATTCGTATTTTAAATGCAAAGGCCCTCAGTCTCAGTTGTCTTGTGTTCTGAACTAAGATGGACTCCTTGAGGCTTTTGTAGATAGGTTTATTTTGCTGCCTTCTTTTGTATTCCTCACAGTACCTAGGTTAGTGTTGCTTTTGTAATTACCCTTTAAGAAATACTTCATTGACTCAGGAGGTTAAGGCTGTCTTGATCTCACTTAGTGCCCAGATTGACCTGATTACTCAGGTCCCTCACCCCGCCACACTCCATGTGTTTCTGCCCCAAAGCTGCCTGCTAAGTCAAAGAGAAGGGCCCCCACAGGTAGAGAAAATAGTTCCGTGTATCAGCAAATGGAAGGATAAGTATGGCTTAGGAAACCTAGCATTTTAAAACACTTACTTGACTACAGGGAGTTGTATTGGACTGAAAGTCAGGAGCTAAGGTTCTAGACTTACCGCCAACCCTGAACAGCATTGCAACCTTCAGCGCATGTTTTAATCTGTGAGGACTTTAGTTCTCCAGTTGATAAAATATGAAATGTTGAGTGATTTCAAAAGTTCCTTGTAACTCTAAAATTCTGTGATTCTCTAAAAATGTGTTTCTGAATGCTTAGTGCTCGTTGCATAAGGTAATGTTTCTTATAATGTTTCCAAAGTGTCCACTTATTGTTGCATAATGAAGGAACTTAAAAAGCTTAAATTTAGAAAAAATTTAATGATCTGGGAGCAGGAATTGAAGTACCTGACCTGTATCTGGTGATAAAATGCTCACTTTCATCCATAGGGTAGGGTCATAAGCATCATTAAAGCTGCTTGTTCACTGTTTGCTAGACGGAATTCTAACATAAGCCGTTTGTCAGTTACTTGTAAGATGGAGTGTGAATGTGTATTTATAAGAATTTTGCATGGTATATGCACATATATGGTACCATTTTTAGAGGTGGCATTTCCTTTGTTGAATATATATAAAATTTAGTCCCAGTGATACCTCTGTACTGCATTATCTTTGGAGTAGTATGATATGTCTTATCTTGATAATACCAGAATATTACTGGATAGTACCACTGGTAAGGCTTCTTTAAAGTATTTTGGTGTCACGGGGTTAGGATTATACTGTAGATTAAATAACGTGGTAGTGTTTACATCACTTATAACATGGAGTAATGTGTACATCATTCTTCCTTGTGAGGTTCTGATGTACACTTTTAGTTGAGCAAAGGGACTTTGAAATTTATTCCTATGATTTTCGATATTTGAACTTTTAAAATGTTAAGAGTTTTATATTAATGGAATTGTTTGTTAAATACACACTTCCACTGAGTTTTTTGTCTCAATACAATTTGTCATATGAATATGATTTTAAGATTTAATACCTTGTATGTATCTCTACTCATAGATCAGTTTTATAAACTTACTATTTGGGGATTCTTTTAGTATGATTTGTCAAATAAAAATAAAGTCAGCTCCGAATTTTATTCCCATCTAACATTCTTTAATGTGTTAATACTGCTATGTTTTATTGCACTCCAATTTATTAAATTACTTTAAAATTGTTGAAGTAATCAAATGTATTTTAGCTCTGTTATCTGTTAGTGAATGGTGTTTCTATTATCAAAATTTATTCTTAACATGTGTATATTAAAATGTCTGATTTTAAATCAGATTAGATCCATATAAAAAGGAAAAATTCTTATTCAAAATACTATGCAAATGACAGTAATATGAATATAGGCTACCAGAGTCTTATTGGAAGGTGATGATGAGTGGAAAATATTGAAGAAAACAGCATAATAATTATGATTTAGAAGCCATGGTCTCCATATTTAAAATTAATATTTTGTGAAGCTTATTTCCCAGTGCTGGGACTCTGAGACGGGTAAGAATCTGAAAAGTAGATAATTGTGCCTCTAGGAGGATACAGTTTTTTTTAACCTTTTATTTGGAAAAATTTGAAACATACTGAATAATAGAGAACTCCCGATACCCATGACTTTGATTTAAAAATTAACATTTTGAAATTTTATGTATTTTTTGGCTGAAATGTTTTAAAACAATTATATATATCATGACACTTTATCTAAATATTTATGTATGCATTTCCAAAAAACAAGGATAATTCACCATATTATCTCCATGCTCTTACTTAACAAAAGCATCACTCCTCATTGTCAGGTACAGTTTTATGTCTTCTACTTTCTTTCTCCATTATCCTAGCATTCATTAGAAAACGGAAATACAGACAATTTGTATTCTAATTGCACTTAAGCTCTTTTTACTTTTTTTTAAGATTTTTGTTTATTTATTTGAGAGAGAGAGTAAGAAGGAACACAAGAAGGGGGAGTAGGAGAAGGAGAAGCAGGTTTCCCTCTGAGCAGAGAGCCTGATGCGGGGCTTGATTCCAGGACCCCGGGATCATGACTGGAGCTGAAGGCAGATGCTTAATGACTGAGCCACCCAGACATCTATGTGCTTAAGCTCTTTTTTCCTTTTTTAAAAATTATTTATTGCCCAAGACTTCTCTATTATAACTTCCCTTTCTATAATTGAGTCACCTAGATCATGTGATCTCTTTGACCCTCTTTTAGCTCTCATAGCCCCTGACTTCGTGGGTAGAACTGGTTGTGAGCTACAAATTTGACTTGGGAAACTACTGGTACAGAACTAGGTGAGCGTGATTTCTCTCAGTTTAATGTCCATCGGGAGAGCAAGTCTCTAGTCTTGGAGAAAACAAAGATTGTATTTTATTCACTGATGTGTATCCAGCAGCTGGCACAGAACATGGTATACAATAAGGACTCAATAAATAAATGATGAGTGAACAATGAGTAATTGAATAGGTTAATGCATAAATGAATTGATTAATTAGCCATTCAGTGTTCAGTAGTAACAGATAAAGCCAACCAAGAGGAACTGGATATAGCAGACCCACATATAGTAGTTAAGGCATTTGTACATTTCTTAAATTCCTATTGGGAGAAATCTATCCCATGTCAAGACATCAGTAGTACTTTATATAGCCATCGCCAGTGGTATTTTTTTTTTTTTTTAATGGATAGAGCTCTGCCAGCATGTTCATGAAGAGAAACAGGAATAGGAAGTGCTGTAGGTTAAATTGTATCCCCTTAAAGGATGTTGAAGTCCCAACCCCCAGTCTCTATAAATGTGACCTTATTTGGAAATAGGGTCTTTTTGAGTTAGGATGAGGTCATTTGGGAAGGCCAGGATCTAGTACAGTTGAGGTTATAAATAAGAAAACCTGGACATAGAGACAGACCAGACATGAGTAGAGGAAAGATAAGCGAAGAGACAGGAAGAAGGCCTTCTACGGACTTGGAGCACCTGAGATCACCAGAAGCTAGGAGAGAGGCATGAATAGATCATCTCTCCCAGCCCTCAGCAGGGACCAACCCTGAGAACATCTTGAGGGGAGGCTGGGAGCCTCGAGGACTAGAAGATGAGGACTAGAAGGACATTTCGGTGATCATTTAAGCTACCCAGTTTGTGGTACCTTGTTAGAGCAGCAGCCCTGCAAAACTAATGCAGGGACCTAGACAAATCTTCACGTGGAAGTTGAGATTTTCCAAACCATTTTAATAAAAACCTCAGGAAAATGTTCTGTTTCATATAACTTACATGAAACAGAACATTCTCTTGAGCATGAATACCAGTGTATTTTGGACATACGTGAGCACCAGGATAGGGGAAAAAAGGTGGGGGGAAGTGAGAACAGAGGGGAGAGAAAAGTACTCTCTTTTACTGTTCCTAGGGCCACTCTGGCCAGGTCAGATCAGCTAGTGTTTCTAACGAGATTCGTTCTTACACATGGGATCTCTGGGCAGTTAATTCTTGCCCATGTGTGGTGGGATTTTCTGTTTATTCTGCAGCTAAATGTCCTCGTTCGAAATTAGAAGATATTAAAAAAAAAAAAAAAAAGGTTGTGGGGGCACCTGGGTAGCTCAGTGAGGTTAAGCATCTGCCTTCAGCTAAGATCATGATCTTGGAGTCCCAGGATCAAGCCCCACGTCAGGCGTTCTGCTCAGCGGGGGCCTGCTTTTCCCTCTCTCTCTATGGCCTTTCCCTCTCAAATAAATAAAATCTTCTAAAAAAATTAAAATTAAAAAAGGGTGGTTTACTTTCTCCTGATCCCAGGCAAAAGGTTTAATGGAGAAAGATGGCAACTATTTGCATACTTTCAATAGAGACTCAGTATAAAAATAGTTAAGGAAGTGAGCTCCAAAAACCTTCCTGGTTTTGCCTCTTACTAGCTGTTTGCTTTGCCATATCATTTCACCTTGTGTTTCTGTTTCCACATCTGAAAATAAGGATAATAGTATCTCCCTCACAGAGGGAGAAGAAGTGATTCAAACATGTGAAAGAGTTAGACAAATAAGTGGCACATATCAAGCACTCAGTAAGTAATAGCCAGATGATAATTTCATTATTTTAATACTTATGACAAAAGATAACCATATCTTACTTTGCTTTCCAGGAATTCTTTAGACATGATGATGTTCTGGTTAGATATTAAGAAGATGGTAATGAGTTGGATTTAATAAGTGTCATTCTCCCCAGATGTGTAGGTTAATGATAGACTTCCCTCCAGTTGTAGGGACCAGAACATCCAGGGTCTGTTTTCTATATAAGAGAAAGAGTTCACATTTTAGGAGTGTATGTGCAGTGTAAATATAGGATGGCCCATTTAGCAAATTACCTATCCTCAAGAAGGTGGCTCCCAAGAGAGTTAATGCTGTTAAAAAATTAGTGTTTTTCTATAATCAGTACAGGCTTATTAAGTGTCTACTGAGTGCCTACTGGTCATATCATTTCTAGTTCTGAAGGCCAGATGCGTACATGACCAAAGAATATTTGAGCACCCTGTGTCACAAAAGGCTATATATATAAGGTGTGTGTGTGTTTGTTTTTTAGTTAGTTAGTATGGGAAAATGGCATTTCTGGATTCTGAATCAACTCACTAAGCTGCATAAATTGGGTGGGTTAAGATGTACCCCTGTCTAGGGGCTGTTAAAAAACTGTGTGTGTGGGCTGCCTGGGTGGCTCAGTGGTTTAAGCCTCTGCCTTCAGCTCAGGTCATGATCTCAGAGTCCTGGGATCGAGTCCCACATCAGGCTCTCTGGTGGCCAGGGAGCCTGCTTCCTCCTCCCTCTCTCTCTCTTTAAAAAAAAACAAAAACAAAAAACAAAAAACTGTGTGTGTATGAATGGCATTGGTGCTGGAAACCTCAAATGCCGTCTCTGAAATCAGTGAACTGTGTGGTTAATATGGAACAGGACAGCTAGTTTGAATGTTGGTTAGCTGTGTTTTATGTAGATGTGACTTCCACTTGGTGAACCTATTTATAAGATTATAGCAATGGCCATCAAATTCTGTCAGCTAACATTTTGTGAGTATCTGCTATGTACAGATACACCAAACTCTGAGAATGCTGATCAGTCTCAAGTTCCGATTTGACTTAGACAAAAAGGAAGACCATAAATTGGATGCAATTCAGATTATCCTCTCCCATTGCCTATTTATTTTGTATAAGGACAGACACAAGTTATGTGCTTTGTTATCATGTTGGAAATTAGAAAGTGTATTATAGGTTCTTTCATATAATTTTTGAGAACTTGTATCAGGACAGATTGGAAAGAGACTGTAATTGGAAAGGTTTTCTTTTGTGGGTGAAAGGCATTTTTAGTAAAGAAGCAATTGCTAGCATAAGATCTGTTGAAGGAATTTCCCCCAAAAGTTTGGATAGCATATTAAGTCATAGCCCTGTTTGATCAAATAAGCTTTCACATATTGCTAAAAGAACTGGGTTGGAATAGAAAAACAGGTCATGGGTTCAAAACACAAATACATTTAGAATACTGCTAAATACCTCAGTATTTGGTTATGGTCCTTGAATCTTCAGCATCATTTCAAGGAGCCATCGACTTGAGCCCAAGGGAGCAGTAGATGCCTTGAAGACATCATGATAGGAGGCCCATCTCTTCTGTCGTTTCCTCGTATGTTAACCACAGATGTATCTTTAAGTCTCTTACTCTCCATGAATATCACGTATAAAAAAAAAAAAAAAACAAGATAAAACTTAAGATTTGAAATCGAGTAGGTAGTTTTGAGATCTAAGAGGGGAGAAAAAACCCTCCAGCACCTAAAACAGATTTTTTTTCCCTTAAGAAAAACTGCATGTTGCATCCATCAGAAAACAGAAATGGCAGCCTTTTTACGGCTCAGATAAGGTCAGACTGCAGTTTTAACAAAATATATCTTCATGCTTATTCTAATAAGCATCATGTTTGAAAAATAAGCTGGCACCTTTTAAAACTCACACTATTTTGTCTAGACTCTATAGCGGGAATGCAACGTTACTGGCAAAACAAGGTAGGGAAGTTGAAAAACAAAAAATGCTATAAAATAAAAGAATAAAAAGCACAGATTTATATCAGCTTGTAGTAGCATCTGTGAGGTTGCATATAAGTTTTTAACAGACGCGAGGGATGTTTGTGAACATAAACGTACTGCTTACACATCGCATGCTTTACTCCTCTTCTGACATATAGTGATTTTCATTAGTAACCATTTAGTTTCTTGCGAAGATTTTCACGTTATAGTATCTTGTAGATAGAATGGGGAAATATTATACCTTATTCAATAAGATAAATACTAGCTTCTTTTAAAGAGTCTTCAAAGTTGCTGAGTAAGTCTGTACATTCTTGCTAGAGTTTTCAAAATGTTTTCTAAATTTCCATTTTAAAAAGTCCTGACGGGCGCCTGGGTGGCTCAGTGGGTTAAGCCGCTGCCTTCGGCTCAGGTCATGATCTCAGGGTCCTGGGATCAAGTCCCACATCAGGCTCTCTGCTCAGCAGGGAGCCTGCTTCCCTCTCTCTCTCTCTCTCTGGCTGCCTCTCTGTCTACTTGTGATTTCTCTCTGTCAAATTAATAAAATCTTTTTTAAAAAATAAATAAATAATAAAAATAAAAAATAAAAAAGTCCTGAAGAGTGACTGTCTCCCTCCAGAGTATAATTTCCACCAGCCTCTGATAATGAGAACTTAACAGATATATTTCTTGATACAACAAGGTGTGTTAAAGAAAAGGATTTAATTAGGGGTGCCTGTGTGGCTCAGTGGGTGAAAGCCTCTGCCTTCGGCTCAGGTCATTATCCCAGGGTGCTGGGATCAAGCCCCACATCGGGATCTCTGCTCAGCAGGGAGCCTGCTTCCCTATCTCTCTGCCTGCCTCTCTGCCTACTTGTGATCTGTCAAATAAAGAAATAAAATCTTTAAAAAAATTGTATAAAATAGTGTAAATTACAATAAGATATGAGAGTGTATGACAAAAATTGAAGTTCTTAAAGAGTAAATCCCATTTTGGGGACTGAATATACATCTCTAATGTATAAGTAGCCTGCAAAATGGAGGTAAAGTAGTAATGTGATTTAGTGGATGGTTACATCCCACTGGCCAGTTGTTCACCTTGTGTCTTGTTTTTTTCTCTCTCATCTCCATAACCCCTTGCATTCTTTCTCTAGCTGACATATTTCCCTGTCCATCACGCCAAGTGTTGAGAAATGCTTCCATTTGAGCCATTGTGGCTGCTTGGTGCTTAGGATTCCTGGTTGCTTGGGGAGCAGGAAGGCAGCAGATTTGACCCTTGATGGGGAAGAGGTCCTTTGCTTTTTCCATCAGTTATGAGCATGTCACTCAATTTTGTATAAACTGAAAGAAGCAGGAACTGGTTGGGTTAGGGTGTTAGCCACCAATCAACTAGTTTGCTTTTGGTACAAAAATGAATAAGTCGTTTTCTTTCCAAACCACCTCTTCCACCTGTTTCCTTTATACACTGAATCCTCACTTAGTGGCCAGCCACACCATTTTTAGAGTTGTCATTGGTCCTCGTATCCAAGAACCATGGTTCTTCTTTGTCTCCCTTCTTTCGTTCACCGTTCACCAGTGAGCAAGTCCGCCCTCCCATTGCCCTTTGTCTGGACTATTGTTACATTCTCTTAATTGAATTCTCTGCTTCTATTTCCTCGTTTTGGAGCTGCCACTACTGATAATACCTTTCCTTGCCAAAAACCTTTGGTGACTTGGATTTATGCAAAAATTGTGTTCCAGCTTCTTAACATGACTTTAGAAGCTTTCTGCTAATCAGTTTTTCTGGTTTGTGTTAGATTTCCAATAACCTCTGCCCTCCAAACTACAATGACCTATTCTCTGGTTTTCCTTCTTGGGTTACTTCTTTTTCCTGTCTTCATTTTTGGAAATCTTAGATATTTGTCAAGGCCCAACTTAAATGTTTCTTTGTCTAAACCCCTAAATTAGAAATAAATTCCCCTTGCTCTAAAATACTACTAAATTTAAATCTGCTATACTTTTCTCAAAGTAAATGTTATCTTTGGATCTGTAGATATGCTTATATCATCTTTCCTTTTTCTGTGTGAGGCATGGAAAAAACTCATCCTCTGATCAGACTGATTTAGGTTCACTTTCAACTTTGTCCCTTGCTATATAAGTTTGTTTTGCACAGAGCACCTAACTTTTCTCATTCAATTTTCTCAACCTTAAGAAATTTTAAAATAACCTTCTTTTAAGGTCATGAGGATTAAATGATTTGACTTCTATTAAGCACTTAATGCTTTCACATGGCAAGCATTCAATAAATATGCATTCTTTTTTTTTCTTTTATTTGTAAATGTATGATTCTCAATGGTTTATCATTCTTGGCACTCAGGTGGCTATGAGAAAGAATTTACTTCAATTTTCCCAATTATTACCATGAAGTCAAATCAGTAGAAAATTATTTAAGCCTGTGCAGAAGGACTTATGAGTAGGTACTGTCATGGATACAAAAATGTGTACATTATCCTGGCCGCTTGTCCCCTCAGAGCTTGCAGTCTATAAATCTGGAGCCAAGGCTTAAATAAAAGAAAACCGAGGGGCACCTGGGTGTCTCAGTCAGTTAAGCATTCAACTCTTGATTTTGGCTCAGGTCTTAATCTCAAGGTAGTGAGATCAAGCCCTGAATCGGGCTCTGTGCTGGGCATAGAACTGCTTAAGATTCTCTCTTTCTCTCTCCCTTTGCCTCCTCCCCCCATAAAAAGAAAAGAAAAGCTAAATAACTATACATTTTTAATTAGTTAATCCGTGTGGACCATAAATGAAAACCCAATAAGTTGCTTTGTGGTTAAAAGAATGTCCGAACCAGAATAGGATTCAAGGGTAGGTGGTCAACCCAGGAATTGTGAAGTGTGAGTGAAGCAAGATTGTGAATCTTGTGAAGCAAGATTGGACAGGGGAACCTTTGAGAGTAGGATGTTGATATGACCCCTGTGAGTGGAAAGGGAACAGTAAGAATTGGGCTGGGAGAGCTCAAACTGTGATAGAGTTCTGACAAGAAGCCTCAGAGCAGAGAGTGTACATTAGAAGAGCCCCTTGGGCAGCAATGGCCACACAGTACCCCCACTGTGATCATTGTTTGGCAGGTGTGGCCTAGGAAGACTGTGGCCTTGGCTTACATGCCATAGCTATTCCCGATGGCCCTTGTCACTCGAGGTCATCAAATTACTGCCGTCTTCATAGGTGAAAGGTCAGTTCTTTCTGGATGGGACTGGACCTCAGTGGCTGCCACACTACCTTTTCAGTAGTAAAATATCAAAGCCAAATGTCCATGTAAACCTTAGTTCAGATTTAGTGAGGTTTTTTGGAGTGGGGAAGTTGGAGAGCCTGAGCAATTCACTAAAACAATAAAACTTTGTAGAAGCTGTACTTGGCATTGGGTGACTTGCATTATTTGTGTGTAACACATTATTTTTTTATCTGTTAAGAGTGGATAATGATGCTTCTTCCCTACCAACCTCATGAAGTTGGAATAAAACACAATATCTAAGAAAGATGAGAAGAAAATGAGTACCATGTTGAAATGTGAGAAGTAATGCAGTGTAATAGAAAGATCTATGGAATTAGAGTAAGGAGAGGCAAGCAGGGCTCTTCTTTTACTGATGGAGAAAGGAAATGATTACTAAATTCAGGAAAGTCACTTAAAAAGAAAGTCACTAAAAATGCATCAGGGAGGGGCTCCTGGGTGGCTCAGTTGGTTAAGCATCTGCTTTTGGCTGAGGTCATGATCTCAAGGTCATGGGACTGAGTTTTGCATTGGGCTCCCTGCTCAGTGGGGAGTCTGCTTCTCTCTTCCTCTGCCCCTCACCCCTGTTCATGCCCTCTCCCTTTCTCAAACAAATAATATCTTTAAAAAAAACTAAAATGCATTAGGGAGCTAGATACTTACATTTTTCTATGTTTAGTATGATTACAATGCAAATAATCACTTCCTACTTGATCTTGGTTCTCTTCAGTTTCCCCCTATAAGTTTGTCTTAAACTAGGGATAGTATATATATGTTTACACTTCAAGTGGAAAATATTAACTAGTTATTTTTTATTTCACAGGAAAAAGAAAGATAATATTTAAAAAGTTAACTAGAAAGCAAGTTTTATTTTAGATTAGAGGTTGGCAAACTTTTTCTGTAAAGAGCCAGATAGTAAATATTTTAGGCTTTTATGAGCTCTGTGGGCCACATATGGGTCTCTGCTGCATATTCTTTTTTTTTCTTTCTTTTCTTTTTTTTTTTTTATAATCCTATAAAAATGTAAAAATCATTCTTAGCTCAAGGACACATAAAAATAGGACCTAGACTGCAAACCTTATTGTGGATGAAGTTCTGCTTAAACTTATTTTTGACTTCAACAAAATTTCAGAAATGGACAGAACCCCAAATTCTATACAATATTAAAAAACATGGACCTTGATGTTATATTGGCATGGGACTGAATCCTGCTTTCATCCTTTATTAGCGATGACTTAGACAGGCACTTAATTACTGGGGTGTTTGGCTTCCTCATATGTAAATGAGACCAATACTACCTGGCTGGGAGGTTGCCTGGAATTAATGGCATAACTTGTGAAAGGTACTTTGCCCAGTGATTATCACATAAGTAGAACCTCAACAAATTTTCTTCCTTTCCTTCCCTCCTTACCTTGTTTGTCAATATTTCCCAGCCTTTTTTTCTTTTTTGAACTGTTCTGAAAGCATTCTAGACTGTGTTTTTCTACTACTGCATCTTCATAGAAATTCTCACTTTGACCTAATTCGTATCAAATTAATTTCTCAACATTTTGATTACTTGGGACAAATTATTGACTTTCCATATACCAAAATATCTGCTTACCAAATGCAGTCACTCTTTTATTTCTTCATTAGTGCATCAAGATCTATAATACTGATTAGAGAATTCATCCAGTTCTCATAGAATATAAATATTTTAAGCCAGATGCTGCACTAGTAGATTAAAAACAAACTAAAAAAACAGGGGAGGTTATATTGGGTGTGGTGGGATAGATATTTGTTTGTTCTACCACTGTTTGATAGCATTCCATGATTATTTAAATTCTGCCTGCAGCTCTCTATTAAGACCAATAATTATGCACCTGATATTGGAGCACCAAATATATAAAGCATATGTTAACAGATTGTAGACTCCACCTACAGACAACACTACAATAATATGGGGCTCCAGTATCCCATTTTCAACAAAGGCTAGATCATCCAGATGAAAATCAATGAGGAAACATTGGGCTTAAACTACATGTTAGACCAGATGGGACTAACAGACATATATAAGTCATCCCATCCAACCGCAACAGAATACACATTCTTCTTAAGCACAAATGGAACATTCTCTAGAATAGATCATATGTTAGGCCACAGAACAAGTATAGTAGTGAACAAATATAGTACTGGAAGTCCTACCCAGAGCAATTAGGCAAGAAAAATAAAGTCATCCACATAGGAAAGGAAGCAGTAAAATTTTTCTCTGTTGGTGTTGTGCTATTATATAGAGAAAACCCTAGACTCCACCAAAAAACTATTAGAACTAATAAATGAATTCAGTAAAGTTGCAGGATACAAAATCAGTATACAATGATCAGTTGTGTTTCTGTACACTAACAATGAGCTATTGGAAAGAGAAATTAAAATAACCCCATTTATAATAACATCAAAAAGAATAAAATACTTGGGAATAAATTTAACCAAGAACATGAAAGAACTATGTGCTGAAAACTACAAAACACTAATGAAAAAAACAAAAACAAAAACTGAAGAAGACTTAGATAAATAGAAATTCCATGCTGATGGATTGGAAGAATTAAAATTGTAAAAAGGTCCATGCTATTCAGAGCAATCAATAGACTCAGTTTAGTCCTTATCAAATTTCCAGTGGCCTTTTTCCGCAGGAATAGAAAAACAATTCTAAAAGTTGTTTGGAATCACAAAAGATCCTGAATTGCCATAGTCATCCTGAGAAGGAAGAACAGTGTTGGAGGCCTTACACCTCCTGATCTCAAACTGGGTTACAAAGTTCCAGTAATCAGAACAGTATGGTATTAGCATAAGAAGAGATACATAGATCAATGCAACTGGATAGAGACTCCGGAAATAAACTCTTGCATATATGGTCAATTAATCTTTGATAAGAAGTATATATATATCTAGGGAAAAGATGATCTCTTAAATGGTGTTGGGAAAATGGGACAGCTAATGGAAAAGAATGAAAGTGGGCCCATATCTTACACCATACACAAAAATTAACTCCAAGTGGATTAAAGACTTGAACATAAGATTTGAAACCATAAAACTTCTGGGAGAAAACAGGGAGAAGCTCTTTGACATTGGTCTTCCAGTGATTTTTGGATTTGATATGAAAAGTAAGGGCAACTAAAGCAAAAATCAACAAGTGGGACTATATCAAATTAAAAACCTGTATAGTGAAGGAGATCATCAACAAAATAGGCAATTATGGAATGGGAGAAAACTTTCATAAATCACATATCCAATGAGGGTGTATCCAAAATATGCAAAGAACTCCTGCAACTCAATAACAAAAATGAACCAAAACAACCCAGCTAAAAAATGGGCAAAGGACCTGTATGGACATCTTTTCCAAAGAAGACATCCAAATGGCCAACAGGTATATAAAAAGGTATTCTGCATCCCTAAATCATCAGAGAAATGTAAATCAAAACCACAATGTGGTATCAACTCACACCAGTTAGGCTGTTACCAAAAAGAGGAGGTAACAAGTATTGGGGAGTATGTGGAGCAAAGGGAACCCTGGTGCACTGTTGGCGAGAATGCAGACTGGTGCAGCCACTGTGGAAGACAGTATGGAGGTTGCTCAAGAAATTAAAAACAAAACTACCACATGATCCAAGAATCCACTTCTGGGTGTATATCCAAAGGAAATGAAATCATTATTTCAAAGAGGCGTCTTTATCATGTGTCCAGTGCAGCAATATTCAAATGAATTACTTACTGTATTCTGAGTCAAGTGGTTGGCATATTTTTTTTTTTTTTTTATACTATTAGCTTCTTGTCTTTAGCTTAACTGAACTTAAGGTAATTTTCTTTGGATTATAGGACCCTGTCCTTTTTTTAAGAGCATTTACCTTAGAAAACATGAAACTGTAAGCTTTTTCTCTGTGCCTCTGAGATGTAAATCTTTTCCCAGCCTCTTGTCCATTTTGTAACCAGGAATGTCTTTGTCACAGACCTGGGAGCCATCCCTTTAAAATGTCGTGATTAAGAAAGATTGTGCCCTTATCCCCTTGACTCAGAGAGGGTGGGAACCTACACATCAATTAACAACATGGACAGCCCTAGTCCCGCTGACCAGCCTTCCTTTAACCTCCTGCAGTTAGTTCACTACCTCACCCCCTGCACTTTAAAACTTACCCATTTTTTGTTTTAGCAGAATTGAGTTCAAACTCCCCACCCAGTTGCAGCAGTCTCTCTCTCTTATTCAGTAGCTTTGAATAAAGTCTTCCTTGTCTGTGTAGCTTGTCCAGTGCAGTTTCCCTTTGACAGTGATTGAGAGTGAAGACTCTGGTGTCAGACTCTGCCTCCACCTTATTACACAAATCAAATAATCTCACTAAGCTTCAGTTTGTCCTGGAGTAAAATGGAGGTGATGGTACCTACCTATAAAATTTTAACCTCTTAGCATGCTACCTGAAGCATATTAGGCACTCCGTAAGTTTTAGGTCTGACTTGTGTGTGTGTGTGTGACTAATGACTACCTGAAAAACTTCTTGATAGGTCTTTTTTTTTTTTCTTTAATTAAATTTTTTTTTTTAATTTCAATTCAATTTAGTGAACATATAGAGTATTATTAGTTTTGGGGGTAGAATTTAGTGATTCATCAGTTGCATACCACACCCAGTGCTCATTACATTAAGTGCCCCCCTTAATGTAATTAAGGTAACCCAGTTACCCCATCCCCCAACCTCTTCCCCTCCAGCAACCCTCAATTTGTTCCCTAGAGTTGAGTCTCTTATGGTTTGCCTATAGTAAATAGTAGTAAATTACTCTAGTGTATTTAAAATGTTTCCATTTGCTGAATTACCAGTATATATGTTTGCAGGGTATCTACTTTGCAAAGTGAAGTCTGTTTGGTTCTTGAACTAAATAGAGTGCATGATAAATAGTGAGAGCAAGCAACCAGTTACACATCTGATCCTGGAGTCTAGTTATTTAGGGCAGAGGGATCGGTTACTTCTGAGGCCATGTTGAGAAATAGTGTCTGTGGGCGAGGGAGAGAAAACTGAAATACCATGTTTCCAGACACTCCAGCAAGCTATATTCTCCATCAAATGAAGAAAACTCTGCTGTTTATATTTTGAAGGTCAAATTGTCTCCTTCTTCGGCTATCATAAAACCAAAAACTTAGATTAAAACTCAACACTAAATTTTCTTTTAATAGGTATTATATTTTAAAGCAAAAGTTGTATTGCAATACTCTGTTGTCTTGAAGCTGTATCAGGATATGTTGCCTCAGTCCCCCTGTTTTAAAGAAATACATGTGAAACAACACATTTAAGAATTTTAAACTGCTTTGTTTTGGGAAGGAGCCTGGTAATGTAGTTGGGAACTACTCTATTCTGGCTACACATGAGGATGAATGTCTAGTCCTGTCAGTTCCCTATT
Organism: Mustela lutreola; assembly: GCF_030435805.1. Taxonomy (NCBI): domain Eukaryota; kingdom Metazoa; phylum Chordata; class Mammalia; order Carnivora; family Mustelidae; genus Mustela; species Mustela lutreola. The sequence goes on from NC_081298.1 coordinate 81,799,587, forward strand.
CAGGGCATGCTGTATCTGTAAAACTACTTCTCCCCCTTCTTTCTCTCTCCAAAAGTAATCTGAGAAAAATTCACTTGAATTGCCATCTGACTTTTAACAATCTATATTCTGTTTGGAGACCCGGCTTGCAATTCTGACTGACTTACAAAGATAACAGTGATGATATGGATCGGTCTGAAAGGCCAAAAGTACTGCATTGATGTTCCATCTTAAATACGGGCAACATGATGGTGGTTTTTTGTTGTTGTTGTTGTTGTTGTTGTTGTTTTTAAAGAGTCATTACCTCTTATAGTCTGTTCACTGTTTTTATACTTCTTGTTAATGGAGTTTCCTATAACATTAGGTTTATGTTTTTAGATTGTTTGCTCTCCTCTCCCCTCCCTGCTTAAAACATGTTTATGTTTAAGGGAGGGGTTGTAAGAAAAGGCAGGCCTTGTAAGCTGTATGAATATGGATTTAAAAGGAAAAAAAAAACAATCTATTGTAGTTTATGATGTCTAGATGCCTACCTAGAGGGAAGAGAATTTAGAGTAAAATAAAAAGGACTAAAATCTAAGTCAACTCAGAAACAAGATATGCCCATGATGAACAAGGATTTAAGCTGGAAAGTTGTTATGGCCCCCAGTTGTATATATTTTATCCTGAGGCACCATTTGGTTTAATAAAATGTAGATCTGAGGCTGTTCTGAACCTATCAGTTTCTTAAGACTTAATTATAAAGGTTATATTTTCAGAGGACAAAAGCATTACTCATTTCTCTGTTCATGTCTTCCAGGTTTATCTTGCAGATTATGGACTTTGCTACAGATATTGTCCCAATGGGAACCACAAACAGTATCAGGAAAATCCTAGAAAAGGCCATAATGGGACACTAGAGTTTACCAGCGTGGATGCCCACAAGGGAGTAGGTAGGTTTCTTCTTTTTCTTAATTTTATTTCGGAAAAATGATTAAAGAGTAATAAGGCCCATGAAATGACCTTTGCATAGTCAGTTTGAAGAGTAAGAACATTGCCAAGATTTTTATTGAAAGTAGTGAATTCCTGTATGTCAATGAATATTTCTTCTACCAGAGGGAAGAGACAGAGATTGTGAAAAGTGAGAAGGGTGCAACAGGGTGTCAAGTAAGCAAAACTTGATGCTGATTTGGGGCAGAAAATCAGTAGTTTGTATAGGTTAAACTTGGAGGTCAGCAAGTGAATTTGTATGCTGTCACTAGTATTACAGATTTGGTAAAGGTGCACATGGGAAGAATTATTCCTGTTTTTCACCTGGTCCTTATCAGAGTTTTAGAAGATACCATCTCTCAACAAGGAAATCTCTTCTGAAACTATAAAGTGTTAACTTGTGGAAATCTCTCCTAGTCGCTTTTCATATATCTTACTTATTTAAACTCACTTTGATGGTATTGGAAACACATTTGCAGGTAAATTACATACATAGTCCTTTTATTGGATATTGATTGTACTGCCTTGCATTCCAAGGCAGACTTAATTCAACAATTCCCTAATTAGTTAAAGTCATAACCTATGTCTTGTATTCATTTACCATTAATTAAACCTTAGCTGTTTATTACACTGCAGTCCAAATCCAATAGCCGACCCAGAAAGCCATGGAAAAGGAAGTAGGAGGTCAATATTGAAAATATATGGTGCAGAGTCCCACTGATGGTTGCTTTGTTCACAATCAATATGGTCAATGCAACTGTACTTTCTTAGTTGCTCTGTCAGCAAGACAAAAAGTCAATTCTAATGTTATGCTAGTAAAAAAAAAATGGTGATTATTGAAAAAGTTTGCCTTTCAAAATTATATTCTTTGTAAACTTTATTTATATAAGTATTTTCAAATATACTAAACCATAAAAATAATTTAAAAACAGCTTCAAAAGGACCCCGTGTCACTAAAAGGTAATTACACATTTGCACTTGTTAATGGCTGTTGAACTGTTACCCTAAACTGATACTTTCTGATGAATTTTAGTTGGTGCAAACAACTGTATATTATTGCCTTTTCTATTAAAAGGACCATCGGCCATATAATGTGGGGGGTCTTGATCATTTTCCAGAGCAGTTAAAACCCACACTAGTGTAAGGTAAGCCAGTGAAAAAGTGAAACAGGTGTATCAGTTGCATACCTTCCTTCCAGGAAGAATCATAGGTTAAATTTTCTGAAGTGAAAATTACTCTTTATATTCCTTATCAGAGTAACGGGAACCACTACATTTTTTTTTTTTTTTCAAGAATAAGAGAGTTGGAAAAGTAATGATCACAAGAAATTTAGTAATATTGTATAATTTTTCACCATTTACATTGTTAATGAGTCAGTGAGCATTTAAAGATATAAATGGGACATAGCTTTAATTATAAGAAATGTAAGAGTCGAATGCTTACTGATACATTTTTTTTTCAGTTTAAAGTTCTTTCATTCCAAGTGAAAGCCAGATTTATTAGTATGGAAGAATTTGCAAAAACCCAGAAATACTTTTTTCATTGCAGTATAACTGGAAATTCATCATACAGATTCTTAAGCATTGGCTCAGGCATGTTAAATGACATTCACTTATGGTTGGGCCCCTTATTACTATAACTGATAGCTCTCATACTGAAGCTCTCTGATATTAACTATTATATTAAAAGTGCTAAGAAACAATTGTGATTGCAGAATGGGAAGTAGAATTGTTACATGTTAGTTGAATCAGTGTTTGGACTATGGTAATTCTAAACGTCTTCTACAGTCATTACGTTGTTCAGGGCTTTTCATTGTGCTGTCTTCAAGAACGATTTAAACCGTTTTTTATTCTGGAGTCCATTTAAGTTTTTTTCCTCCCTAAATAATAACACATGTTGATGAGTTGGGTAGATTTCACCATGCTAGGTCTCTGGGGAGAAGACTGAACTGAGAATGATGGTAGAAAGATGGTATTACTTCCTGAGAGGATAGTTCAGGGAAGTGCCTATATTACATATTTTTGGTATCTGCTAGAAAGTTGTATGCTGGAGTGAATAATTCATTTTTATCAAGGTTTCACAGGATTCTTATAAAAAGTAGATTCCCGGGCACCTAGTGGCTCAGTGGGTTAAAGCCTCTGCCTTCAGCTCAGGTCATGATTGCAGGGTCCTGGGATCGAGCCCCGAATCGGGCTCTCTGCTCAGCAGGGAGCCTGCTTTTCTCTCTCTCTGCCTGCTTCTCTGCCTACTTGGCATCTCTGTCTGTCAAATAAATAAATAAAATCTTTAAAAAAAAAAAAAAAGTAGATTCCCTTACTTCATTTAAAATAGAATTTACACTAAACTTCTAGGTATATTTCTATCTACTTAGACCTATATGTAGATACAGATGTCTACATAGATATACATATATATACAGTTAACCTTGAAGAAAACAAGGGTTAGGGGTGCTGACTCCCCATACAGTTAAAATTCCATGTATAGGGGCACCTGGGTGGCTCAGTGGTTTAAGCTTCTGCCTTCAGCTCAGGTCATGATCTCAGGGTCCTGGGATCGAGCCCCACATCGGGCTCTCTGCTCAGCGGGGAGCCTGCTTCCCCCCCCCCCTGCCTGCCTTCTGCCTACTTGTGATCTCTATCAAAAAAATAAATAAAAATCTTTAATAAAAAAAAAAATCCATGTATAACTTTTGACTCCCCCAAAACTTAACCACTGATAGCCTACTGATAACCAGAAGCCTTACCAGATAACAGCCAATTAACACATTTTTTTTTAAAGATTTTATTTACTCATTTGACAGAGCACAAACCGGGGAGCTACAGGCAGAGGGGGAGAGAGAAGCAGGCTGCCCGCTGATGCTTAACCAACTGAGCCACCCAGGCACCTAGCACATATTTTTTTTCTGTTATATGTATAACATACTGTATTCTTACAATAAAGTAAGCTAGAGAAAGAAAATGTTACTAAGAAAATCACAAGGAAGAGAAAATACATTTACAGTGCTGTAAAAAAAATCTGCATATAAGTGGACCCAGGCAATTTACATTCACATTTTTAAGGGTCCACTATATACGCATACGTGCATAGATGCATGTGCATAAACACACGTACATACATAAATACATATAAATATGTATCTTTGCTGAAGTTTTTATATGCAGACTCAGTCTGATATATAAAGTGAAGGGTTTGATATCCTCAAATGTTTGAATGCCATTCATTCCTAACGTTTTGCATTTAACTTTCCAAAATAAAACATTTTACTTTAGGAATTTATTAGAAATGAAATAATCATTTAGTCATTTCTAGACACCAGAATAAACAGGGCCATAAATCCTATAGTTAAATGTAGAAGGTCAGATTCATAAATATTCACGTGTTTACTTTCAGCACAGTCACTATGTAGTTTAATCTCAGAAAAATCTTTTCTATAGCAGTCCAGCTGGGAGATCAAATAAATAGTGAGAAAGATAATGCGAAGGAAAACATAAAGAGCAAAACAAGTTATCTCTAGGAAATAGAACCTCCAGTTGTCAACACAGTTGCTGTATGTCAGGTCAGGCCCAGGGAAATATTTAAGACTCAGTGGAAGACTTGACTAAGGAATTAGCCACTTAACAGAGACCATTCACCTATCACATCTCTCCTACTTGCTGTAGTGCGTACTCAGAAACCAGAGCCGACTCTCATTCTTCTGTGGGTTAGTTGGTTTTTTCTAATGAAGGAGTTGTAGAAGGTACCAATCACCAGTTTCCCTTAGCATTTTCTAGTTCAACTTTATGTAGAAGGAAGGCAGCTTGTATCATTACAAACCAAAATGTATGAATAGAGATAGATAGAGATGGCCAGATCGGGGAACGACCGTCCCCGGGACTGTATGCCTTTTCAAAATTGCAGTTATTCTTCCAGACTCAATTCTCTTGTATGACCTAGAGGTATTTTCTGAGTGGCTGAAATGCTTCATTTAGTGTAAAATTAGAGTCATATACATTCGGTTTATCTCTCTCTTCTATTATTAATTTTTTCTTCTTCATAAAAACTAACGTGTATAAACATTGACATATTTTGGGCTTGTTGCCTGATAATTAAAGAGAATTATATCTGTGTCAAATGTACTATTTTAAAATTTGTTACATTCTTAGTAATGTTAAAAAGCAATATTTGGATCAATGTGTGGTATGGATTTTTGTAGATTTTTTCTACTCACTGAGGCATGCAGTCAATACCTAATTTCTCTAGAGATATACTGCATTTAACATATTGAGCTTTTTTAAATACTTCAGACCTCTGCATTGAGTGTATAATACCTGTTTTAATTTGACATCATTGATGACCATAAAATATGATATCTAAATTGCATTTTAAATGTCCATTTGTTTGTGTAATATATTCAGTATCAAGGAAAGAGATATATACTTTTTTTTTTTTTTTTTTTTTTTTGCCAATTGCTACGGTAGATGAAATCCAAGGCTTGTGTTATTTTTTGCACAGTTCCCTTTCACTCTAATCTAGCACTCCAGCTTACAAAATATATGTGAAATAAACTGAGAGTGTATTTTCATGTTACCAAACTTGAGGAAATGATGTAGTTTACACAATATTTATCTCCTCAAACAATAATTCAAAAAAGGGAACCCATTTTTCAATTATGATATTAAGGTAAATGATCAAGCTTGAATCCTGTTAATAGTCAGAAAGCAAACCATTGATTTCTATTTTTAGGTAAATTTAATTCTAAAAATAGTCCTTGGTTGACTATAAATAAAAAGTAGTGAAGACACTATTCATTCTACATGGCATAACTCAATTTTGACATTCAGCCATGACTTTTAAAGCCTTAATATAGGTCTTGAACTATTTGGTTGAGATAATAATGCACGTTGGCCAAATGTAAGATACCTTTGTGGAATTTAAGAAACAAAATAAACAAGCTAAGGGAAAAAACAAAAAACAAAAAACCAGAAAGAGAGGCAAACCAGGAAACAGACTCTTAACTCTAGAGAACAAACTGATGCTTACCAGAGGGGAGATGGTGGGGGAGGGGAGGGCCAGAATGGGTACATAAAAGTAAAAGTAAACAAAACAAGACAAAACAAAAACACCTTTGCTCTGTTGAATAACTATACCTAAGCCTCACACAATAGTGTTTCATTTAAAAAGAGAACAACTAAGTTTTAAAATTTTAAAGGTACTAAAAGAATAAGAGAGACCTGAGTTTAATGTTTTATTTGAAATGTGACATATTGCATTCTGTTTTCCTAATATCCTTTTTGAAAGTGTAATAAATCGTGGCCACCGTGAAATTTTTCAGCTCTTTATACATCTTAAGTCACAAAATATAGTAACATAAGTTATTAGTAGGGAATGGAAGAGTAAACTAAATTGTTCTGCACATAGTCACCGTTCACTTCTTCAGGTGAGCATCTCAGTCAGACGTTTTCTCCCTTCTTAGGTCATTTCAGGGCGTATAAACTAGTATTTCGAGCATTCCGGTCCTGTCTTCTTCAGGCAGAAGTTTTCAAGTTCACTGTATTATTTCCTACCAAATCCCGTTTTCCTTCATCCTTCATATTACTCTATATAAAAATAAAACTAAACAGAAAACACTTTAGGCAAATAATCAGATCCATTTGGGGATTAACCTTTATGCTTTCTTCTCCCCCCCCCATGTCTGTTGCATTCCATTTGGTGACCTGGTCCCAGATATGTTTACTCCAGTTTGTCTTTAGAATAAAGACCCATTCTCTCAGTTAGCTTCTCTTGTTCTCTGACCAGCTGAGCTGATGGTATCCAGTGTACCCTCTGAACACTGGATAAAGTCACGTTTTAACCAGACACCCTTCTTTATCAGAATGAAATAGGGTTTTTTTTTCGTTTTTGGTTTTTTTAATATTTGTTTGTTTGTTTCTTTGTCAGAGAGAGAGAGAGAGCGCACAAGCAGCAGAAACGGCAGGCAGGGGAGAAGCAGGCTCCCCACTGAGCAGGGAGCCCATGTGGGACTGGATCCTGGGATCCTGGGATCATGACCTGAGCAGAAGGCAGACACTTAACGGACTGAGCCACCCAGGTGGCCCAGAATGAAACTTTGTCAAAGAAACCGTGTGGTGACAGGACAGTTGCATGGATAGTCTTGTTAGTGCTGCACCTCAGACCTTGGTTATTCCCTGCCAAACAACCATATGTCTTTTGGTGTGTTAAGTTAAAATTCCTGCCTCAAGTACTCCCCTAACTATACAAGTAGTTTATGTAATGCAGTTTGAATGGTGCTAAAACTAAGGGGAGAGGCAAAGTAATTGTTAGATGGAGATCTGGATTACAATGCAGAGCTCTGTCAGTTTTTGCTTCGTGATTCTAAACAAGTTGCTTAACTTCTCTGAGCTTCTACTTTCTTATTTATCAACAGGCTTAAATAGTACTTTATATTATTGTTAGAATGATTAAATGAAATAATATAAAAGCGTTAAAGTGTCTGGCACAGTAGCAGATCCATAAATCCATAAATCATGTCAGTTGTTTTTATTTTAATTAAGCATTCTAGTATCCTCTGTTCCTGGAATCTGGTTTCTAATGAGATAGGATTCAAGTCCCCACCCATGCCTTTTATTTTTAAGCTCTTGTTACTCTTGACAGTACTTTGTAATTTAGAAATTGTTAAACAATGGAGAACACAACAGACTTTCAGTGAAGAGTCATTTGCTTTGCTCCACATTAATAAGCTAAATAAAAGCTAGATGCTAAATTATGTTTTAGAACTAACATGGGAGTGTAGGGGAAAAGTATTAATAACTAAATCATGCTACATTTCTAAGCAGTACCATCATAAGTAAGAGTTTGATTTTTTTTTAGGAAATCTATGTGAAAATATACTACTGTTAATGATTACATTAATTATCAAATTGAACTGAAGAACTTTATGTATTATAATAAATTAAACAGAGACCAAATTCTACAGAAACAAAATAGTTAATAATATATTTCAACTTCCAAACTAAAAGGATTTTTATAGCTCTATATTAATCATTCTCTTCAAATATAATCCTTATTTTTTAATTTTTACCATTTTATTTAATTTTTTTTCAAATGCATAGGAAATAATCGACTAGTATAATACATATCCAAATACCCAATTCCTGGCTTTATAATTATTACCTTTTTGTCATATCATCTATGTCTTGAGGATGTAGTTTAAAGTCAATTAAAGGTATATGATCAATTCATTGTGTTAATTACACATAAACGGAGATGCTAATATTGCCATCTAGAATATTTATTTTTAATTAGTTTAACAGGTATTAAGATGACTTCTCTGTACAGTAGATAGAAAGAAGACTAAATCATTGGTAGAGTCTTGGATTTGAACATCATTAAAACACACAGAACTTTGCAATTTGTTTCTCTGGGAGGGAATTTCAGGGAGAGGTCTCTCTTTAATGGTGGGAAAGAGTGACTGTAGGATTTTTTTTTTTTCTAGCATTACATGTATTTTAATGGAAATAGTAGTAAAACATTTACCTAACCATAGTTATCAATATATATGGGCAATAAAAAAAATAAAGGTTGAAAAATGTGATAATATATATTAAGTAGATAAGGCCAAACTATAATAGTGAAGTAAAGTTAACTCTCAAGGGGCTATTTCAGATGAACACCAGTTTATGAAAGATTGGCTTCAGAAGTCTAAATGACTTGTCATTACTTACAGCTTCATATCCGTTCATCCCTCCGTTGGAGGAGGGGGGAAGTGACTGGAAAGGTTTATTCCATTTTAATTCTGATTATTTTTCCTCAAAGAATCTCTTGTGTGTAGCCTATGTCATCCAAACAGGTGCCAGAATATGTTTTGTTTTGTTGTTGTTGTTTTTTTTTTTTTTTGAAAATTAGAGGATGTGAATTTTTTTTAAGTGGTGGCAATCAGGAATTGCCATAATCGAAAAGGAACTTGTGCACACATCTGTGCAAATGGAGCCGTTCCATTATTAGGGGGAGATTTATTACTGAAGAAATCAGGACCAAACAGCATGGTAGAGACTGTGTTTTTATTTTAATAGGAGAGCCAAGTCTTGCATTAGGACATTGTCGAAGCTTGTGAGAAAAGCAGACGGTGCCCCTGGGACTGTAGCATTCTGCTAGATTGAAGGGCCTTTAATAATCCAACACTCTAATAGCAGTTAGGATAGACTCTGTGGAACGGCTAATCTTGTCTTCTGCTTTTATAATAACTCATGTGTGGTAACCAAAAGTAGTTACGATGTGCTCACATCTTCTTAGGTGACTTTTAAAATTAAAAACCAAGTTTACAGAGAGACTTTTCAGAGTTTATTTAATGAAAGATAATAAAATAGGATACCTATTTACAGCGGGTTTAATAGCCACACATTGCACTTAGATGATTTTATATCCCCCCACAGATGGACGAACATTCAAGTAAGGGCAGAAATGTAAATACCGGCCTATTGTGTTAGAACAATTTGGAATGGTTATTACATTTGGTGGGATTTCATTAATGCTTTAATTGTTATTCCAATAATAGTTGTTCTATTTTGACTTTTACATTAGATTCCACTATCTTTTCAAATAAGACACCTTGAAAAAACACAAGAATCATGATAAAATTAGTCTACAGCACTTAATAGTCTGATATAAATGGCATCTACAGTGGCCTGAAAATGTTCTGTATTTTTTGATGAAAAGCCATCCTATTTTGAATTCTGAACGCCTCTGTGTGGCTTCTAGGTCTATGTCCAGCTACCCCTGCACACCATCATCTCACGGTTACATTTTTCTGTTCAGGCTATTTGACCAGAATTTCAGCTTAGCACTATTTATATCTAAAAATATTGGTTAAAATTTTAAGAACGCTGTGCCCCCAAAACAGTAGGTGTTTTTTTATCCCGTACTTCCCATTTAATTGCAGACTTTTGAGGCAGACCTGTGTTTCCATCCTGCACACTAGATGGCAGTTTTGTCATATTCTTCCAGCTTTCAGCGCTCCTTGCGGGAGTGGAGCAGGAAAGGCCATCAATGTTTAGTCTGCACTCCGAGGGTCTCCGCGTGACCAGTGCAGACCCCATGGACTTCCTGGAACATATGTTAGCAATTTAGCCGCAGACATTTATTTCTTTGTTTTACTGCTTGGCTCTTTGAGAAAGTGTCGGTGCCAGGTTATGGGTTGTCTGGATCATGTCAGAGGCCATGGAGATCAAGTTCATGTGACAGGCCAGACGAAGGAAGGATGAAGTTGGAGGAGGCGAGGAAACTGACCCTTACTTTCAACAGCCACAAGTCACTGCCTGTCTGTGGACTGCGGCCAAAAGCCCAGGCGTCTAAGTTTTCATCCAGCTGAACAAACAAAACACGTTTGCCCATTTGGCTTTTTCATATTTCATCAGCAGTAGTTCATTCGATGATTTCTCTAGGTCTCAAAACTTGCTTGTCCCTCCTGTTTCTCTCTCCATGCTTCCTCCCCCTGCAGCCCTGTCCAGAAGGAGTGACCTTGAGACCCTCGGCTACTGCCTGCTGCGCTGGTCCTGTGGGGGGCTGCCCTGGGAGCGGAGCCTGCGGGACCCTGTGGCCCTGCAAACTGCCAAAACAAAGTACGCATTTGCAGGTATTCCACCCCGGAGGGTAGGGGCTCTGGAAGGGACACATTCAAGGGCATTACTAGCCATTCACCCAGTATGATAACCAAAGCAAATTTCTGAAATCTGAAAAACATTTTTTGAAAGACCAAACGCCTGACCAACTTCACATCAGTTAAGGTAGCACCTGTGGGGTCACCGGCACGTGCGCTGTGACGTGGAATGTCAAGTGAAGTGTTTGTTCTTTTACGCGGTGTTTTCCAGAGCTAAATTCTGGGTGGTGGTGTTTTCAAGGAAGGGTCGTTTCAAATCAGCATTGTACAAGTATGCGGAGGTAGTCTGCATTGGGTGTGATTGCTATTAACTGTGGGAAGCGACAATGAGGCGGGACAGAGAGGGCTTGTATTTTTTAAGTGAGAGCAACTTACCTTTTAATTCTGTGTCTTGGAGGGAGTGTGTTTTGTGTTTTGTTTCTTAAGGAAGAAACAAAACTTTTACAGGAGGTGTTCCTATTAGAGATGATATTGCAGCCACATAAACGCTTTTAATATTCCACATTCAATTTTTATCACTTAGAATGTGTTAGCATGAGAACTAGGTCAGACAGAACAGATTATGTTACTATTTTGCTAATTTCTCACTGATAAGGCCTACAGGAAAGCAATCGCATGCCGCTCAGAATAGCCAGTTTTCATTATATACTAAGATATGCTCAACAGTAGTTGTCCGCAGATACAATACTGCTATTGGAAAAGGCAGCTGTGTTTGAAGTAAGGTGAGTCACAACAGAAATTTACAAAAGGCGAGCTGATCCATAGAAAGCAGTCTTCAGATTCACTGTGCTCTCAGTTCTTAACACAGAGGGCCTAGCCTGCAGATGCGGAGTAGTACAGTTTACATTTGTAAACACCGACATAGTATATGAAGTATTTCTCCGCTTGGAATCTTGATCATCCCAGCCCCTTGCCCCAAACGAACACATTTATATAAGTCAATATTAGAACCATCTAATCAGTTATTTACTGCAGTGATTAATGTGCTCGTATTAACCAACATTTTTCAATATATGGGTCAAGTCAAAGCACAGTAATGGGCATATATAAACAATCTCAGTATCCAGTTTTTCACCTCAGTTCACCTGATTTGAATAATGTGCTATATTTAAAGACTTGGATTTTAACTCTGATGATTTTATGTATTTTTCTCTTTTAAGACAACTGTGATTTGTTTTAGTCCTTTATCCATATTCACATATAGATGCATTCTGTGCTGATAGCTAAAGAATATACCTACATGTGTATATTCAAATATGATAATAGGGTATCATGCAAAATAATAAAATATAATGCTAATAAGCATAACTTCCATTTATATTTTGGGCACCCTTACATTAATGTCTTCATTTTGATTTGATTAATATAAATCTGTTAAGCAATAAAGCTAATATGTAAACTAATTAAGGTAAACTATAGACATTTTTAAACTTCGGCTAGTAAGTAATGTATAATCATAAGTCATTCAACTTCTAAGAAGGTGCACTCTGAATTTCCTCGTAAGGGCCTGCTTGCATATATGGCCGTGATACCGTATCTCCCTCATGCCCTTTATTTTCCTGACGTGGGGTGACACCAGATCAGTGCATTTCTTGTTGCAATTCTGCCTGTGCCCGAGTTTGTCAGTCAGACAGTCCTATCAATAATTTTAGTTGCATGTTTATATACTGGTGGCTGAGGCAAATTAATAGAACTGTGCTTGTTTCAGCTAAAGCACTAGAAGGGATTAGAATAATGACTTTTCTTGTTTGTTTTGTGGTTTGAATATTACTTGTTAACCCATTGGATCATAGAATAGCGTAAAACACTGCCCAATGGAGAACAGTATACATAAATAATTAAATAATTTGCCCCTTCCCAAGGATAAGTACCTGAGGAAGAATCTCCTGAAAATCCTGATACAATTTTCCTATGATTTTTTATCCTGTTTTTAAGAAAAAAAAAAGTCACGATAGATTTCCCTGCTTCTACATTTCTGCATGTCCAGACTTTGAATGAAAGCATTTATACTATAAATCTACATTCAGTTTTTAGCTAATTGATATAAAACTGGTCAGTGAGAATTGAAGGATCTCCCCCACCTCCACTTACCCTCTTTCCCCTTCCAGGTGGGTGAAAAAAAAAAAAAAATTTAAAGGCATGACAATACAGGTGACCCACCGACAGAGAACTTGAGTTTTGTTTCCTAATCAAGACAGTGAATCACAGGACCGTAAACAAATTCATTGAATCTTACTCTATTTTGTTTTAGTCTGTTGGATGAGCTTCCTGAGTCAGTGCTTAAATGGGCTCCTTCCGGAAGCAGCTGCCGTAAGTCAAATTCTACCACCTTCTCCCATATGATTTAGTGGTCACCACATTTCTACAATTGTCAGTCTTGTTTTACAGTTTTTGCTTAATCCACCCACTCCCATTCCCACGGGGGTGGGAGGAAACTCTGTACACTGGGTTACAGATAAATTGCCTGAGAAGAGAACGTTTAGATCCCCTCTTGACATTAGAACACACAAAGGCTACAAGAAAATATTTAGGCAGCCTTCTAGGCTTTGCTGACTGCATTGGTCATGTTGCCGGGGGTGGGGGAGAGGCAGGGAAAGAGGAATCCTACACAGGTTTTTTGGGTTTTTGTTTTTCCATTTTATTTCTTTTCAGTGATCCGAAATTCATTGTTTATGCACCACACCCAGTGCTCCATGCAATAGGTGCCCTCCTTAATACCCACCAGCAGGCTCACCCAACCCCCACCCCCGCCCCTCCAAAACCCGCAGTTTGTTTCTCAGAGTCCACAGTCTCTCATGGTTTGTCTCCCCCTCTGATTTCCCCCAACTCACTTCTCGGTTTAATCATCAACTGTATCTAGTGCCTATAGAGATGACATTCTGGTTTTGTCCCTTTGTATATTGTTGAAAGAAGATAAAGTTGATCTAAGGAAGGACTACTTTCGGTCAGTAATTTAAAAAAACCAAATCATTGAACACTTGAATGCTGTTTAAACCTGGGTTGTACTCTGAACAGCCAGCAAAACAAATTTTGAATTGGCAAAGTCATATAACCTTGGGATTTGAAGGTATGTTTCATTAAATGGTTTTCTCTTTCAAGTTAGTATGGATCGTTTTGGAATTCTTTAATTGACAGTATTATCAGTAAAAATAGTAAGTCAGTTCACAGGTGCCTGTCGTTTGCATATGCACGCATGGCACATTGTTCACCAATTTAATAAATGAGTTCGATTGTCTTATAGAAAAGAGGCAGCTTCTGCTGTCGGGCTCACTTTTTCTCAGAGACAGATAAGCAGAATGAATCTCGTTTTCTCTATATTGGGCAATCTCAAAGTTAGCTTTTAGCTGACTTATGAAAGTGAATGTGTACACTGACCCTCTAGATAAGGTCAAATAGCATCAGTTTCCATCTGAGAGTTTAAATGTAGAGTTAAATCGTCTTGAACTTATATTTATAGCCTTTCTTTGACAAGAAACCAAAATGTTCATTTCCATGGGAAACGAAAGAGGAACAAAGCAGTTCTGCTTTTCCTCCTCCAAGTCCTGAGCTTGCCCCCGTGTGAGCCTCCAGCTTCCCAGCTCCTGTAGTCCCTCTTCTGACAGAGGAGGGGCTCTCCTTGGCTGGGGGGGGGCGGGGGGGGAAGGTAGGGGGTGGGGGCTGTTGGGAATGAGAAAGCTTTTCGTTTCTGTAACTGCACTAAGTAACTTGGTCCAAATGCCAGTATTCCTTTTTGGCTAATATGCCTATCAGCATTTGGACTAAGTTATACAGCTTATGTTTTACTCAATAGGACAGCAAAAAGGAGAAATGAGAGATGTCAAAGAAAGTTTTCTCTGTGTATCTCCCTTACCTTTTCTGCCCCTCCTGCACAAAAGGTAACTGTTCAGCTCATAATAGAAAGGAAAGCCCTGATGCCCTGGGTTGCACAAGATGAATGCTTGTGGGCCTGTGTATATTCTGGGACCCTTCTATTACTGGAGATAAGAAGATCCGAGCCACAATGAGAGATGACAGGAAGGCCAGGTTCTCCATTTTCAGTACCAACCATTTATTTGGGTCCATCCTATTATTTTATAAAATGCAGATTTCTATTTCTAAAGCACGGAACATTGAAACTTTAGTATTATCTGAAGATCTCTTGGTTGTACTTAGGAGTGGGTACTACAAGCATGATAATCCAATGTGTAAAACAGTTTATTACTAAGGCTGTTGATGAAATAAAACCACCAAAAAGTTTCCAATATGCATGTCCAGCTCGTCTTATAGTAATAGTTGCATAGGTTTCTGTCTCCTGAGGTGATAGTAATGATACTTAACATTTCATTAGCTTAAAAGCAGATGATTCGAGGATATCATAATTTCATACTACTCAAAGCATTTTGTTTTATAGCTCCAGAAATAAGCCAGTAAATTAAAAAGTACACTTAATAAATCCAGATCTTGAAAGGCTAACATTTAAAGCAGTAATACATCACAGTAGTCCAAGCTTTGGATTGATAATAATGAATTTATAAGAAGGGGCTTTTCTTTTCTTTTTTAAGATTTTATTTATTTATTTGAGAGTGAGACAGAGAGAGCATGAAAGGGGAGAAGGTCAGAGGAAGCTCCCCCTGGAGCAGGGAGCCCGATGCGGGACTTGATCCCAGGCCCCTGGGATCATGACCTGAGCTGAAGGCAGTCGCTTAACCAACTGAGCCACCCAGGTGCCCAAGAAGGGGCTTGTCTTTTTCTCCCTTTCCTACCTCACCCATACCTCATTTTTCCAAGCCCCGGACCCAAGAAGACTTGGCAGCACAGCTGCCTTCCACTGGGAGAACTCCAGGAATCTTGCATGGTCTTCTAACCATGACCTGCACAAATTCTCCCACAATATTCAGCTCTCTTCTCCACTGGGGATATTTTGGTTAAGAACTGTGATAACATATACCAAACTTTGTTTACCAATCTCAAAAGGGCCAAAGAGCAACAGAATATTTACATGAAAATGGTAGTAAATGTAATGTAATCTTTTTTATCCCATCAGGAATCAGAAGCCTGCAATGGGCTTCTGGAAACAGGAGTTACAAATGTGATAAAGCCATACCATTTACTAGTTAACAGAGATGTGGTTGATGGAATGTTACATAACAGAATGTGATACACCTTACAACATTAGACAAAGAAGAAAGCTAGGAAGAAAGGAAGGAAGGAAGGAAGAAAGTTAGGTTGCATAATTGCTGCTGTATCCAGAAGAAAAGGAAAAACAAACAAACAAAAACCAAAAAACTAAAAACAAAAACCCTGGAGCCTAGAGTTCTCATTTTAGCCACAGTAGCCTTATGGGCCTAGAACATGGCTGTGGGTAATGGGGTATGAAATGGTCACTTTAACTTTGGTAAGAGGAAGGGATGGTGACTGTTCCTTTTGGAATTTTTCCCCTGTAGGGGGTGAAATTCATTGTCTGCAGTTCCCTTTTTAATGGAGATGGGCCTGGAGGGGAAGGGAAGGATTAGGAAGTCACTCCTGCCAACCCACAAAGCTTCCCAGATTTTCCCAGCCACGGGGATGTATCAACTTAGTGAGAAAGTAAGAGGTACTTATGTCTGTGTGAGTGAGAAGTTTTTGAACGGGAAAGCTTATAAAAACTAGTTTGTGGAGTATCTAAACATCTCTGCAAGAAAGGAAAATATGCTAGATTTTAAGAAGTATCGGGTATTGTCATATACTTTCATCTTGAATTTAGATTGAATCTCCACCTGAAAAATGCAAAACTACATTTAAGGCATCAATGTTTATAAAATTGGGTCACTAAGTCTAATTGTGTTTAAGAGTTCATTCATATTTTGCCGGGGGGGGGTGGGTGGGATTGCTATGTAGTTCTAAGGAAGAGATTACATTAGAAAGAAAAAAGTAGCAATATCGCATCCTTCTGCTCTGTCCTTAGGAGGATGACACAAGTGAAGGCACCCAGCTGGCTAAGGATGGAGGGCTCGAGGGAGGTCTGGTGAACTCTAAACTTAGTCATGGCTAAAAACCTAGAATTCAAGGCCATTTCTAAATGTACTAGTATCATCTCAAAATCAAAGCCTGAATTAAAATTTACAGTGATATTTTTTTCCATCAAAGTAAGGAGGTTTATAATAAGTGACACTTGTTTGTAACTGAATTTTTAAAACTTTAACATAAAAGAAGTATGAAGCATGCCTGGTCTATCATATTACTCATGTAGTTCTTAGTAATTGCACTCCGTAAGTCAAAATAACTAACTATAATCTTAAAAATTAGCTTCTTTTGATTAGTGAAAAATAAACATACCAACAAAGATATGTAAAAAATTACTAGTTTCTCCCATCTTGTCACATCTCCAGGTCACTGTATTTCAGTTATTTTGGGGTATCATTTGAAAAGTGCTTTTCACCAAAGTGTTCACTTCATAGTTTCTTCAGGATGTGTGTTGTGTGCATGTGTAAGAGAATAGAGAGGTTTTGATGACACTAGAACCTTGACAATTCTTGCCCATTATGAGTAACATTTAAAAAAATTTAACACTTCACAGGTGAAATAGCCGAATATTTGGTATGTGCTCATAATTTGGCATATGATGAAAAGCCAAACTATCAAATGCTCAAGAAAATCCTGAACCCAGGTGGGATACCTTTAGGACCACTGGAGTTTTCCACCAGAGGAGAGGGTGCAAATGTGCATATCCCAGACAATCAAAAAGTAAGTAATTTAGTCCCTGGGACCCTAGGATTACCTTCTCTGAAGCTTTTCTACCAAATGAAGTTGTTTGGGGTCTCAGAAGGAGTCTGACAACCCAGTTTCTTGCTTATTATATGTAATTACTAGTTCTCCTCACTCAGCTCCAAGAAATTTTGTTGAAAGTTCTTTTGACCTGTTGTCTCCTAGAGAAAAACAGGAGGAGCCATAGCCAATTTAGTGTACTGTTAAAGAAAGAAAGCAGTGACTGAGGCCACAGAGATATGACCACGGTCAGATTAAAGGCTAATCTGACTTTACTCATGAGAACCTTTATTTGCTGATTTTCTTCAGATCTCTTTAGTTACTTCCCTCTGGTTTTGCTTACCAGTTCGGTCATAATTTGGTGGCAATCATAGTGATACTCTTAAATTTAACTAGATGACTTGTGTGTACTAATACTTCAATCTACAATATTTTTTTAAAGTTACACCTTTTTATCCTTTACTCTGTAATTTTCCAACTGACTGGCTCACACCAACTTAAAAAAATAGAACTTGAAACAATATACAAGAATTAGGACTTAACATTTCTCAGAGGGTGGGGGCAACTTGAGACTGCTGTGAGTGGCCTTACTGGGTGGGAATCCAAGTGTCCAGTCCTTCCTTGATATGGTCCATATGCAAAAGATGTGGGTGGTGGTGGTGGGGTTTCCTGATGCGTGTACAATAAGGTAGGGTCAGGATGCCATTCATTTTTAATATTTCTTATGAACTTTGGATCATCGCAAGTGTTCACGAGCCAAGAATGCAGGATGCAAACTAATGTGACTGATAGGCTGCGAGATGAATGGTGAGTCAAGTATCAGTGCACAGATGGTTCTGATTTGCTGAATTTTGTAGCTGCTGCAACTGAAGACATAAAATATCCTTCTAGTCATAAATTAGCTCTTTGGAAGCAAAACCTTGGCACCAGAGCTTTACAACCTTCAATTAGTAGGGAAAGAAGTATTTGAATGACTGTGGTATTGACATCTGTAGGCCTGCATAGTAATCATTCCTAATAGAAGAGAATATCTGTTTGAGGAGGTTTTGCATGGCTAATTAACTACCAGTGAGAATATGTAATTTTTTCATGATCTCCTGATTGTCACCTTTCTCTCATGATACAATTACATTTTATTGTAGCAAATGCCTCACAAACCAATTGTCAGCACTATTTACGTATTGCAGAAGGCAGAACAAAAGTTCATGTTTAATAAAAAGCCAGTGGATTTTGATCTTGGTAATTACTGAGACTTATTTTAACAGTTTTATTGACTTTTGTGTTTTTATCACTTTTGCAACAAAACAAAGAGCCATTTCCTTAACATAGTATTTCCCTTGCAATAATGGTCACCACTTAATCTACACTAATTTAAGTAGATTTTTTTCCTTTCTCGTAGCTTTTCAGTTTCATAAACTTAATTTAAATATAAAGGAAGCCATTTTAAAAACTGATAGTTATATTCTCTGATGTAAAATTCTAATTATTATTCACCAGAATTTTCAGTTTCATCAAAAGCAAAAGATGTTTGTTGTGAAACCATTTTTATGCAGATAATAGAACATAAAACATTTTTCCAATGTGTATTTTTCCAATGAGCCTCAATCAAAAATATTTTATTCTTCCCTTTTGATTAGAGCACTTTGATTATGAGTAAAAAGAAAACACAAAGAATAATGTGCATTCTTAAGACCTTAGTTAATTTCTAACAGTATGACCAGCCCCAGTGTATAGACAGTAAGATAATTTGAGGGTATATTCCACAGCAGATCAATATTTATTGAATAATGACTTAACTTCTGTAGTATTTTAAGTGCACAAATGTATTTAATAGTCATAAAAATGGGTTCACCATGTGGCTAAACCCAAAGTATCTGAATTTTTATTTTTAAAGTTTACAGATTTTGTAATGTTGCAATAATCAAACTCGACAATGTTTAAAAGCAAAATATGACAATGTAAACTGTTATGTACTCAGTTCCCGTGAATGATAGAAGTATAGGATAGTTTCTGTGATTGACTACTTTCATAACAAAAATCACTTTAGGTCCGGAATGAGCACCAATCACATGGCTCCAAATTTCTTTCTTTTTAATCACAGACAGAATCCCCTTACTAATAACTAAAAACATCTCTTGTTACTTCAAACATGGCTTACTTTAGTTATTTAATAGAATACTGAATGAATTCTGGACTTAAAATTTTTGGACAAAGACACTTAAAAACAAGTCAGTGAGCCAGAAAACATACAGAGTTAGATAAACAAAATATTTATATTATTCAGTATTCAAAAGAAAGTTATAAATGTTTAATTTGTCCAAGTTATTACCCTCAGTATAATTGTTGTGCCTTTTAAATTTAGTGTTCCTAACAAAAATTTGTTTTGGTTAGGTCTAGAAAATACCACATCACCATAAGATTGGCAAACTTACAGCATGTTTTTGCAAAAGAAAAATGATTTTTCCAATACTGGGTTTTATTAGGCATCATAAACTGTTCCTGTAAACTGAGCTGCTGCCTTGCACAAGTCCTCAAATACTGTTACTAGAGTTAAATTGGAAATGAATTTTTGTCAAGACAGGAGAGACACTGATATTTTTTTCCTCAAAAGCAAATCTTTGGGGGCATTTGCCTCAATCAAAATGATGGTCTGTGTAACTGAAATCACTCTTTAGCAGCTCCGACGGCTCCTGAGGTAACACTGTCAAATTAGAAGAATCTATCATCAGGGCTACCACAGTCTGTTGATGCCTTCCACTGGGATTTAATGTCCAAAATTCACTGAAGGAAACCATATTTCAGTAAGAACGCTTATTGAGGTGAGCTGAAGCTCTAGAATTCCCAGATGAGAATGCTAAGCCAAGCTGGAAAACCAGCATTACTGAAGACCTCCATTCAATCCTTGAATAGCTGTTTCTTCAAGAGCCAGTAGTGGACCCTTTGATCAGCTTATCACATCTCCCTCGGTGTTGGGATACCCGAGTCCAGGCTGTAACAGCACAGAGACCTGGGCATAATGAGCCACCCATCCTTCCAAAATGCTCGACCTAGACAGAGGAGCAACTGTAGGACAGTGAAACATTCAAGCTGTCCTACATTTCAGACAAGTGCAAGTTTGTCCTTTCATTTACCCTGAATCTGAGGCTCCTAAAGCAAATCCAGGGGTGAATATATTATTATTGGTTGTAGTAATCCTTGCATTGTACTTAAAAATTTACACAATTCTTTCTTGAGCCTTCTCAAAATAATTCTGTTAAGCTTGTCTTCATATTTCTGTGTGAGAAAAGGAGAGTATAAATTCTCAGCTGTGAGCATATTGCTGGCTTACTGAATTTTAGGAGGCCAGAGTATTCCTGATTTCTTAGAATACCGTGAAGTGCTGGTGGAAGATTAAATAAAAAATGCCTTATTTGAATAGCCACTTTCTTGAAAATGACCCAAATTTGGACAGTATCATTTTGTTTGATTATGTGAGATGCCCAGAGTGTTTCCTGTACTTATTTATGTATTTGAGAAAAGTTTTACTTCTGTTCACAACCGAGAGTAAAACTTAAGCATCCCATTCCGCTCTTACCGTTTCAAAAGTTTCCCTAGAAGTTTTTCATAAACTGGATATCACTTTATTAGCTAGAAGTGCTTATGGCAGCACAACCTAACCATCTAGCCAACTGACAGCAGATCCAAGAGGCACCATCTCTTCTAGAAAGCCTCACGGAGGACTGACTATATTAGATCAAATTTTGTTTGTACAACAGAGGCTCCCAGGCGAAAAACCGTTCTACCTAAAGTGCCTAGCATCCAGGAGGCTTTAAAAACCTCAACTAGTATCTCAACTAACCCTTTATATCATGAGACACATTTTCACGATGATGGGCAAGCTAGTCTTTTATTAGGATGAATGGTGTACAGCAGCCTTGGGAAACCCTTTGTTTCACCCTGTGGTGTGATGAGCATTTATCACCAAGATGACTTCAGTGGGAGAGAGACTCAGAAGATGGTTACCCACACGAATTTCTCCAGTAGTTTGGGAGAGTCGAGTGGTGAAAATAAAAGAAACCCTGAGTGATGAGGGAACAATTCCAGTTGTCAGGTTACTGAAAAGCAATGACTTTACTCTCCTTTGAGAAGCTGGAATCCAGGAGGAGGGGTGAATAAAGAATGGTGTTGTGACAGCTTAGACCTAGCCACAAAACACCAGCATATTTTAAAGGGAAGGAGTGAACACATTTGGCAATAGAAGCTAAAAATCGAGAGACTACAAATTAAGGCTCTGCTTGCCCAGCCAATGTAATTCATCCTCCGTTTTGGCACTGGCTACTCCATTATTTCCCCTTGTGCTGTTCCTATCTTCTGCCCCCTATTTAACCCATGAAAAAAGGTGATGGCACTTTCAGCTGCTGTAAACATGAAGCTGCTGAGCAAATACTTCACATAAGGGTCTTCACTGTGGCTTTCAATCTTCCAACTCTATTGTGGGATCTGCCCTTCTATTTCCGTGTCTACTTCAAGGTTATTGAGAGTCAGTCATCCCCCAGAAAACACCGTGGTGTGAAAAAGAAACCTCAGAGACAGCAGGCTTGTTGTAGAACTTAACCTCTGATACTGGTTCACAGTACTAGGTGACATGAACTGTGACTCATCTGCTGAAAGGTTAAATTACCTGTATAAAAAAAGTAAGCAACATCATAAGCTCCTTTTATACGTTCACATTAATTAGGCTCACTTCAATGGTAGAGAACTAAGATTCTAATTAATAAGAATTTAAACTAAAAAGATGTATTGGATCCACTCCCAGCAAAGGTTAATAATGAATTCATGTGCAGTTTGAGAATGTGACAGTTTTCTGTAAAAATGCCGTTTTCAATAAGATAATTTCTAAAGAGCGTACAACAGTGACACTAATTTTAATTGGTCTTGTACTATTGATGAGAAAGGTCTGGATCTTGCCAACTTCTATATTCTTTCCATAACATCCATTTGTTCGTTTCCTCTTTATTTCTTCCTTTTTACAAACCTTGGCAAGTTCAGAATTTTCAAGAATCTGGATGTGAATTTTTATTTTTTTTAAACAAGTGTCAAAAGTTTTCATTATACATGATTACTCTCTATCAACAGGTTGTTTCTCTAAAGGCTGCCACAAAGCAAGTCAATCAGATGCAAAATAGGTTAATAGAGAAAAACATCCATAGTGAGAGGAGTGCTGAGTCCTGCTTAACAGGGAGAAAAGTACAAAAAGTGGAGCCACCGACTGGATTGCTTAGCAGTGACACAGTTCAGGTGAGAGGCTTTTTGTTGTTTCTTTTTACCTTCATGTTGCATTAGAATATGCCCTATGGGAGTAAAGAAATTGTATTTTCTCCTGAGGGCCAAGGTTGTATGGTTTTGTTAAATGAGAAAGGGCAGAAAACGATCCTATCCAGTGGATAAAATCAAAGCAGCCGACACCAGTCATCACAGAAACAGAACGACAGTGAGCACATTTGCGTACAGATCTGATTTCTTTCTTTAGCCTAAGAATGTAATGAAGTGCACTTAAACTTTTTATGCCATCTATGATCCATTAGGGACTCTTAACATATTCATCTCTGATGTGGGTTCCTCCAGCCTCACCCTTACAATCGAAGGTAAGTGAAGAGTCTCCCTGTAGATATGGTTGTATTTTAAAATGATGCATTTTTTAATGTTATTCCATCATTTGGTCGGGTAGTGACCTTCCTTTAGCAGAGGACTCGCCCAAGCAATAGCAAGAGTCCTTCCAGAGCTAACCTTTTTTTGACAAGAAGAAGCATACAATGTATTTATATCTCCAGTGAAAAAGAAATTTTTTCCAAAATGACCAACATTTTCCATCACTTATATACCGTCATTTTCCCCCAAATGGTTTGAGGTAGTTTAAGATGTGGAACAGGATCGTTTAATACCACCATCTTCCGTTCCCCCCCCCACCCCACAGATTGGTCTATCAGGCAGCTGGGATGTTAATCACTAAACTGAACACTGAATTTGGCTCTGAACTTCTTGGCAGCCAGGACGAAAATTAGACATATACAAGTTGGGCATTTCTTATCCAACTAGCAAGCATGCATGTTTATCCAGAGAATGCTCTTTAGTACTAGTAAGAATCTTTTGCAGTTATAGTTCCCATTTATAAATTTACAATACTGCTTGCTGACAAATTTTTGAGATTTCTTGAGTGTTCTTTTTCAACTGTTACTGTCCACCGTAATCACTTACGTATGGAGGTAGGGAGGGACTATAAAAAAAAAAAAAACAACTGATGCCCAGGTTCTAAGCAAAGATATTGATTTATTTTAATTGGGATAGCATTGTGATACATGTGTACAGATTTTATCATTCCAGAAAGCTCTTTGTTCTCTTTCTCAGTTAGACCCTTTCTCCCAGACAACCACTGTTCTGATTTTCATTACTAGGCTACTTTAGCGTCTTCTAGAAAGTCACATACCATATAGTCACACAGTATAAACTCTTGTGTCTGGCTTTTTTCACTCAGCATGTATTTTTTTTTTTAAGATTTTATTTATTTATTTGACAGAGATCACAAGTAGGCAGAGAGGTAGGCAGAGAGAGAGGGGTAGGCAGTCGGGGTCGGGGGGGGAGGCAGGCTTCCCGCTGAGCAGAGCCCCCGATGCAGGGCTCTATCCCAGGACCCTGGGATCATGACCTGAGCCAAAGGCAGAGGCTCCGACCCACTGAGCCACCCAGGTCTCCTCAGCATGTATTTTTGAAGTTCATCCACATTCCTGCATATATATTAGTCATTTCTTCTTTTTCTTGTTGAGTAATACTCCATTGTGGAACTACATCATAATTCATATATCCAGTCTCCCATTAATAACTGGGCTGCCCCTGGCTCTAGTCACCATGAATAATAGCTTTGTGTCACAAGTCCTTCTATGGATACATTTTGTTTGTCCTGAGAAGTGGAACTGCTATTTCATAGGGCAGATGTATGTTCACCTTAATAAAAAGTTGACAAATACTTCCATTTTATACTCCCACCAGTAATCACAGATCTTCCCCAACATCTGCTGTTGGTCTTCCTAATTTTAGCTATTGCAATATTTATGTATTAGTATCTCCGTTGATTCCAGTTATCATGTACCTGATAATTATTATCTTTGGGCACTTTTTCATGTGCTCACTGCCCATCCTGTATCTTCTTTCATGAAATGTCTTGATCCATTTTTATGTGGATGATTGTCTCTTTATTACTGAGTTGTAGGTATTCTTTACATATCTGTACTATGGATATGTTCTAGTGTGTAGCCTATCATTTATCTTAACAGTGTCATCAGTGAGCAAAAACTGTGTTATTTTTCTTTGAAGTTCAATTTGTCTTTTTTTATTCTGTAAAGAAACCTGAGAAAATTTTGCCTATCTTAGGGTCACAGGTTACTACACCTTTTTAAAAAGGCTTATAGTTTTAGTTTTCATTTTGAGTCTCTGAGCCATGTCAGATATTCTGGTGTATGGTGGAAGGGGTTAAGTTCCTTCTCTTGCATTATAGAGAGCGAGCTGTCTCAGCACCATGTGTAAAAAGAGGTTCCTTTTCCTAATTAAGTTTCACAGGAATCTTTTTCAAAAGTCCCCTGACATTCTAAGTAATGGTCTGTTTCTGGACTCTCTTCTCTTCTCTCAGTCTCTTTGTCCTTATACCAGAGCTCCACTGCATCAATTACTGCAGCTTCACAAGTTCTGAAATGAGTAGAAGTCCTTCAACACTTTTCTTCAAGAATGCACTGGCCATTTTAGATTCTGTCCCTTTCCATAAAATTTAAGAACCAGTTTTTTCAATTCCCACTAAAAAGCACCATGGGATTTTGATTGTGACTCTACTCAATCTAAAGATCAGTTTAGGGGCAACACACTGGAGTCTTCGAAAGCATGAAACTGATACTCCTCTCCATTTGTATAGATCTTTCATTTCTTTCAACAGTGTTCTGTAGTTTTTTTGTGTAGACATCTTACACATTTTCCATTAAAATTATCTCTAAATATTTTAAATTCTATTGTAAATATAATTTTGTATATTGACCTTGAATCTTGTGATCTTTCTAAATTCACTTTTTAATTCTAGTAGTTCTTTGAAAGATTCTTAGAATTTTCTACATCATCAGGCATGTTTGTGAATGGGAGTTTTACTTCATCCTTTCCAACATGTATGCCTTTTATATCTTTTTTTCATGCTTTATCACACCTGCCATCAAGAGTGGGCATTCTTGCTTTGTTCCTGTTCTTTGGTGGAAAATATTCATTCTTTAACCATTAAATATGATGTTAGCTATAGGTTTTTTCCTAAATGCCCTTTATCAGGCTGAGGAAATTTCATTGTACTTTGTTGAAAGAAAACAAAATTTAAGTCATGGATGTGTATTAAGTAATTTTGGGGATCTCCTGATCATATGATTTTTCTCCTTTACTAGTATAAGGAATTACACTGGTTTTTGAATATTAAATCAACCTTTTGTCTTTGGATAAAACCCATTTAGTCATGATGTGTTGTCATACTGAATTTGATTTGCTATTATTCCATTAAGGGGTTTTTCTTATATCTACATTAATGAGAGATCTTGATCTGTAATATCTTTCCTCATAATATCCTTGGGTGCTTTTGTTTTCAGGTCATTGTATCGGTTGGAGGTGTCTATTTTCAGGAAGTATTTTACTAAGATTTGTCTTTCATAATTGTTTAATAGAATTTAGTAAGAAAATCATCTGAGTCTAGAGTTTTGTAGGAAAATTTATAATTATGAATAATGAAATTATTAGATTTTCTTTTTCTTCTTGTGTCAATTTTGGTAATATGTATCTTTCAAGGAATTTGTCCATTTCATCTAAGTTATCACATTCCTCAGTATTATGTAGTTCATGATACTATTATTAATCTTTTAACATCTTCAGTATCCATTTTGATTGCCCCTTCTTTCATTCTTGATAATGGTAATTTTTTAGTTTCTTTTTCTTTTTTTGATAGTCTAGCTAGATGCCTATCATTTTTTTTTTAAGATTTAATTTATTTATTTGACAGACAGAGACCCCAAGTAGGCAGAGAGGCAGGCAGAGAGAGAGAGAGGAGGAAGCAGGCTTCCCTGCAGAGCGGAGAGCCCCATGCGGGGCTCGATCCCAGGACCCTGGGATCATGACCTGAGCCGAAGGCAGAGGCTTTAACCCACTGAGCCACCCAGGCGCCCCGATGCCTATCATTTTTATTGATCATTTCAAAGAACCAGTTTTTGGATTTGTTGATTTATCTACTGTTGATTTTTTTTTTCTATTTCACTCATTTCCATTCTTCATCATTTCCTTCCTTTTACTTATTTTAGGTACTCTCTTCTTTCAAGCTTCTTAAGATAAAAGCTGAACTTAAGTCTCTTTTCTAAAATGTATAGTGGGGCGCCTGGGTGGCACAGTTGGTTAAACACCTGACTCTTGGTTTTGGCTCAGGTAGTGATTCTGGCTTCATGGGATTAAGGCCATAATCCTCAATCCATAATCCTGTGTTGGGCTCTGTGCTCAGTGTGGAGTTTTCTTTGTGTCTGTGAATACTTTTGTAAATTAACAGAGTTTGTCCTTTTCTTTTGTACAACCTCACAAAACTTCCTTTTCATCTCTCCATATCCATTTAATATATTCATCATAGTTGAGTTAAATCTACAATCTATTTGATTTCTTTTTGCCCTGTTTATTCTTTGTCACTTTTTACCTCCCTCCTGCTTTCTTTTGGAGTAATGGAGAATTTATCTCTCATCTCTTCAATTTTTAAACTATACTTTTTGGCGTTCTTTTTTGGTTTCTGGGCTTTTGTTTTTGTTGTAGTGGGTACTTTAGCTCAGCAGGCTATGGCCTATGGGCCAAATTCAGCAAGCCACCTAATTCTGTAAATAGTTATATTACAACCTAGCCAGACTTATTTGCTAAGTCTCTTACATATTGTCTACAGCTTCTTTCATGCTATAGTGGCAAAGCTGAGTAACTGTGTCACAGACTGCCCCAAAATCCTAAAATATTTACTATCTGCCTTTCAAAGGAGAAGTCTGCAAACCCCAGCTCTAAAACCACTCTAATAGAAATAAAATGTAAGCCACAGATGTAATTTTAAAGAAACAGGTAAAGTTTACTTTAATAATATACTCTAATTAAATCAATATCTAAAACATTGTAATAAAAATTGAAACATTTTATTTTTTTTTCATATTTTTTTTTCATAATATGGTGTGTTTACTAACAGCACACCTTAATTCAGACTAGCCATATTCCAAGTGTGCAAGTCATATGCGGTCAGTGGCTACTATATTAGCATAGCTCTAGAAATTACAATATACATCTTAAACTTAGATACCACAATCTACCTTGATCTAATATACCACTTCATATATAATGTAAGAACCTTGTGAAAACACATTTCCATTTATCCCCATCCTTGTTGCTATCGTTGTCATACATTTCATTTTTATAAAACTAATTAATATGTAATTAATTCCACAATGCAGTTAACTATGGTACTTTAAAAAATCAGTTTTATTTCAAATTAAAGGAAGAAGAAAAAGTCTTAAGTATCCCCATTTGAGTTTACAGTTGGTTCATTTCCCTTCCTCCTGGAAAAATTCCTTTAGGGGCACCAAGGAGGCTCAGTCGGTTAAGTGGGCAATTCTTGGTTTCAACTCAGGTCATAATCTCAGGATGCTGAGATCAAGCCATGTGTCAGACTCCCCACTCACTGGGGAATCTGCTTGTTTCTCTCTCTGACCCTCCTCCCATCCCTGTTCTTTCTCACCTTCCCGCTAAAATAAATACATAAATCTTAAAAAAAAAAAAAAAAAGTTTGATTAACATTTATTGTACTATAGGTTTCCTGGGGACTAATTCTCTCACTTCTTACCTGTCTAAACTATCTTTATTTCACCTTTACTTTTTTTTGGTGTGGGGAGAGGGGGAACTATTTTACTTCCGAATTTATTAACATTGTAACATAATTGCAACAATAACAGAGAGCTCCCATGTACCCTTCACTCCGCTTCCCCAATGACCATCCTATAACCATAGTATAATTTTCAAAACCAATAACATATTAACTACCTTATTTGGTCATCAGTTTTTTTTTTTTTTTTTAAAGATTTTATTTACTTGTCAGAGAGAGCGAGCAAGAGCGAGCACAGGCAGACAGAGTGGAAGGCAGAGTCAGAAGGAGAAGCAGGCTCCCTGCGGAGCAAGGAGCCCGATATGGGACTCGATCCCAGGACGCTGGGATCATGACCTGAGCCGAAGGCAGCTGCTTAACCGACTGAGCCACCCAGGCGTCCCTGGTCATCAGTTTTTACATGCATTTGTGTGTATGTTCCTATACAATTTTACTATATGTATAGAGTAACCACCACAATTACTCTACAGAACTGTTCTAGAAAGAAACTCCCTTACAAAGAAACTTCTGTGTGTTGCGTTATAGGGGCACCTTCCCCCTTATCCTAATCCCTGGAAAGCACTGATTTGTTCTGCATTAGTATATTTGATATCTTCAGCATGTTGTAAAAATCAAATTATAAACTACATAACTCGTTGAGATGGGCTTTATTTCATTCACCATAATGCTCTAAAGATCCATCTGAGTTTTGCATGGATCATAGTTTAGTTCATTCCTTTTTATTAATAAGTACATAGTATTGTGGATGTAGTGTTGAACATGTGAGTTTCCACTTTTTTACCTTTCACCATTTAGTATGTTAGCTATAGATTTTGGTAGGTGTTCTTTATCAAGTTTATAAAGGTCACTTGCATTTCTAGTGTATTCAAGTTACCATGAATGGGTACTGATTTTATCAGATGGTTTGCTTTATCAGTTAGTAATATAATCATATGATTTTTCAGCTTTATACTGTTGCCACGGTGGAAGACGTTTATTAGCGTTTGAATCAAGACACTGAACTAGTCTTTGACTCCCTGAATAAACCGCACGAGGATATGGTGTATTATTCTTTTCACATGTTGCTGGATTCAATTTGCTAGTATTTTGTTGAGGACTTTTACGTCTGTTAATGAGAACTATTGGTATACAGTTTTCTTTTTATTCTGTGTCTTTGTCTGGTTGTGGTATCGTGGCAGTGCTGACCTCCTATTTTCTGGAAGAGAATGAGTAGAACTGCTGTTCTTTTTCTTTCTTTCCTGCTCTCTTTTTTTTTGGGGGGGGGGGGTGTTGTTTTTAAAATGTTTGAGAATTCTCCAGTAAAATCATCTGGGCCTAAGGATTTTTTTCCTTTTTAACTATGAATTCAATATTAAGAGTGGTCAAACTTCTCTGCAAAAAGCCAGATAGTTAAATATTTAGGTTTTACAGGGTCACATGGTCTCTGTTACAACTATTGATCTGTGCATTGTAGCACAAAAGCATCACACACAATACATAAACAAATGAGTATCAATGAATTCTAACAAAATTTTATGGCATGTAAGTTTGAGATCCACAAAATACTTTCCCAACCATTTAAATATGTAAAATTCATTCCTAGTTGGTAGCTCTACAAAAACAGGTGGTGGGCTGGATTTGACTATCAACCACAGTTTACCAACCCCTAATCTATTTCATCTTGAATTAGTTTTGATTATTTGTGATTTTCTAAGAATTGGTCCATTTTATCTAAGTGGTCATATTTTTGTGTAGAAATGTTCATAGTATTCCCTTATTTAAATCCTGTAAATGGCTGTGGAGTCTGTAGAAGTACTTTCTAGATATTGGGAGTTTTTCAATTATATTGGTTCTTTTTAAAGAATGAGCTTTTTTCTCTTTTTCTGTTGTCAGTTTCACTGATCTCTGCTCTTCTTTCCTCTATGGATTTTTCTAGTTTCTTGAGATGGAGACTTAAGTCTAATTATTGAATTGAGACTTCTCTTTTTTCCTAGGTATTTAATATTCTAGATTTCTAGCACTATGTTAGATATATTCTATATATTTTGATATATTTTCATTTACTTCAGTATGTTTTTATCTTGTGTCTCTGACCTTTCAGAAAAATGTTAATTTTTTTGAGATTTTATTTGAGAGAGTGAGAGCAAGCTGGGAGAGGGACAGGGAGAAGAAGAAGCAGGCTCCCCACTGAGCAAGGAGCCTGATGTGGGGCTTGACCCCAGGACCCTGGGATGACCTGAGCCAAAGGTGGACACTTAACCAGCTGAGCCACCCAGGTGTCCCAAAGAATGTTTTTAAATTTTCAAGTGTTTGTGGAGATTTTCCTATTTTTTCAGTTTGATTCTTCGTTTATTTTCTCTTTTCTTTCTCTAGTTTGTTTTTAACCCTTTCATTTTTTCCTAATGTAGTATTTAATGCTATAAATGTCCTGTTAAGTCCTGATTTAACTACATCCCATAAATCCTCATGTATTATATTTTTTGTTTAATTTTGTACTTTTTCATGAGACTTCTTTCGATACCCTCGCTATTAGAGCTAATTGTTTGAAGACTTTTTTTTCCATTTTCTTTGTTACTGATTTCTAATTTATGTTATTATTTGAAAATACACTTTCTATACTTTTTAAATTGTTAAGGTTTATTTTATGACCCAGGGTATGATCAGTCTTGCTGAATGTTCCAATGGCAATTGAAAAGAACATGCATTCTTCTGTTTTGAGGTGGAGTTCTCTATAAATATCACTTAGATCCCATTGGTTTCTGGGGCCAGTTTTTTTCTATAGCTTAACTAGTTATCTCTCTTGTAGTCTGTTAATTGCCTAGAACAGGGTTTTCTATTTAGAAGGATGTAGGGTATTGCCTTTTCTTAATGCATGGCAATGATGGGTCAGTAGGTTCCTCTCCACATTATCCCTTGAGTATCCGCAGCATCTGGCAGGGAGGGAGAAGTACCACCTCAGTTGTTCAGGCTGGAAGTGGCTGACAGGGCTCTGTCTCATAAATAACCCCAGTGGGAGAGGATACTGCTTTGTTAGTGTGGGGATGGTCTTGCTGACAAGTCTCTGCTTCAGTCTCCTCAGTGAGGGGAGTGCTAACCAGGTGTGCTCCCTGGTTAGCTGAGGGTGGTGATACATTGACAGGACTCTACTCCCCACTTTCCACACCACCTCGTGGGAAGTGGGAGGGGGACAGCTTTTCTCATGGTATTCATCTAGAGTACAACAGGTATAGTCAAAGTATTCTGAACTGTATACTTGCCCTCTGGCTGATCCATTGTTCAAAGACAGCAGGCTTTTCTTGGAACTTTTTGATCTGTGTATATTCCTGTTTCAAACTGTAGACCACATTATAGCCCAGGCTGGGTTAAACAGGCATTAAAAAGGAAGGGGGTTGGAGTTAGACTAGTGGCTGTGTCCTTCCTTGTGTAGTAAGGCCCTTATCCAGTCTGCCTTCTATTCTACAACTTGGAGAAAGTTCTGTTAGTTGCTTTTGTCTAAAACTAATTAGTAGTAATTAGAAGAAGGAATTAAGTTGAATGTACTTACTGTCTTGTCTGGAATTAGATGCCCCTCACCTTCACTGTGAAGGGTTAACTGGATATGGGATTTTTCATTCTGAACTTAAAGATGCTATTTCCTGTCTTCTTGTTTGTTTGTGTTTTCTAGTAAGTTAACAGTTACTCTTATCATTGACATTCTTGTATGTGTCTCTTCTTGCTGCTTTTAATATTTGATTCTTTATTTTTGGTTTTCTAGAGATGGCTGTCTTTATGTTTATTCTGCTTTGGGTTCATTGAGGTTTTTTGTTTTTATCTCTGGGTTGATAATTGTCATCAAACTGGAAAAGTTTCAGCTCTGATTTGTTTCATGCCCTTAATCCCTCTTCTCCTTCTGAGATCCAAATACATGCAAGTTAGAATAATTTACCTTTTCTCACAGCCCTTTTCTGAGGCCCTGTTTTTTCAGTTTAGTCTTTTATCTTGCTGTGCTTCAGTCTGATCCTTTGCCTGGCCTCTAGTTGATTATTAAACCTAACTGGTGGATTTTTAATTTCATGTACTGTATTTTTCCATTCCAGAAGCACTTTGTAGTTCTCATTTCTCTGCTGAGTCTCCCAATCTGCTCATTAGTTATGTTTAACTTTTCATTTAAGTCTGTGAACATACTTACATAGAGGTTTCATTGTCTTTGTTTGGTAATTTCACCATCTGGGTCACATCTATTTCTCTTCTTTTCACATTTTCCTGTTCCCTGTGTGGTAAAGTTTTATTATGAGCTGAATATTGTGGATGCTAGTCAGTTCTTGAAACTCTACATTTTCCTGTATTCCTTTAGAGAATACTGACTTTTATCCTGGTAGGTATTTATTGGTGGGTCAACGTGAGTCATGTCCTTACTTCTGTTTAGGCCTTTTGGAGGCTGATCTAAGGTAAATACCATCTGAAACTGTAGCCTAAGATCTGGGCTGTTTTCCTTGCTTCAAGAATCACAGCCTTGTTTATTTTCTGTGCCTGATAAGTTGCTTCATATACTTTGTCCAACTCTCTTATACTGTATACTTTATTTCATGGGCTTCCACAGCAGGAGGGGAGGTCAGATGCCCATTATTCATGGCCAGAACTAAAAGGGGTGTTGGTATTTTTCCTGTCTCTAATTGACTCTGATATGCATTCGAGGCTAGTAACTTGCTCAGAATTCATGGTTTCTGAACAGCATCACTGTGGACATACGGAGCTGGGTTAAGGAGCTGTCCTGTATGTACACTGTAGCACAAAACTCTCACAGGTTGAGAAACACTATACTAGCAGAGTAGATCACTGCATACCTTAAACCCCTGCGACTGAAAGTGTGCTGAGCCAGCCAGCTGCACTGGCATTACCTGGAGCTTCTCAGAAACACAGACTCTAAGGTCTCCCTCATGTCTGACCTTCTGAATGAGATCTGCATTTTAACAAGAACCCAAGGTGATTTGTATGCGTTTTCTAATGTTTGAAAAACTATGCCATAGATCAGACTTTTTCTTACAGAGCCAGATAGTAAATATTTTAGGTTTACAGCCTAATCATTGTCAGAACAATTCAACTCCACCACTGCAATATAAAAGCAGCCATAGACAATACATAAACAAATGAGCGTGGCTGTGTTCCAGTCTTTATTCACAGAACAGGCAGCTCACAACATTTTTACAGCCCATGCCACAGGTTCTTTTCCAAGCAGATCACTCAGTGCGCTGAAGACAACTGGTAGTTAAATCCTTAGGTGAGTGCTTTCCCATTTGATACTAGTTGTTGCACTTACAGAGAGACTGGGTACGTGGGTTACATAGTAGACAATTTTATCTTGAAATTTTAGTAGCTTGACTTCTGTTCTTACCTTGATGGGATGTCATCCATTTCCACATATAAGTTATATATAAATGCTACTGAAGTTAGCTTACCAGTAGCCTCAGCCTTTAAAAATAGACAATTTGATGGCATTATCTCTTTTTTATTGTGGAAGAACAATGCTTGAGTCCACAGGAGTAATTATTTGCACATTTTGCCTTTAGCAAATAAAGCTGACAAAACTTTTTTTTTTTTTTTTAAGTAGTCTCCATGCCCACATGAGGCTTGAACTCATGACCCTGAGTTCAAGAGTCACATGCTCTACCCGGGCCAGCCAGGTGCCTCTAAAGTTGACAGAAATTTAGGAAAATTGTGATAGTGTATCTTTATTGGCTCTCGGGTAGTAAAGAGTAATTTAAAGTTAGTTATTTGACTCCCAACAGTTTCTTCTAAGTAGAAGAGCTAAAGTATCTTTAAGACATCTATTTTGTTTTATATACCTTATGTAGAAGTAACTTATCTTCTAAAACTCTGTATCCTTAAAGTGACTTTTGTGGGGTAAAAAAGGCTCTTTGAAGAATGGTTGTTTAGAGGTCAAGAAGGTAGCTATCGTGAAGAATGATGGTACTACATCAAATGAAGATTGAAATATTTTGTCTTGTTTATAAATTTCTTTTCTTCCAAGTTACTTGATAAATGGTACAAGGAGAGGGCAGGCCAGGACACTGAGGTAAAGCAGAAACAGAAAAATCTCCCAACAAGCTAAGAACAGGGAACTGACTCTCAGAGCTTTGGCTAATAGGAATGATGTTAAAAAACATTTAAGAAATTTCTGGAACTTGCATGTATCAGTATCTGTTCAGTCCATAGTGGTTGGTCTCTTCCTAGAGCATTCAAAGAGATATGCCACAGTATCCACCCTGGGGCAGTTTCCTCTGGTTAGAAATAGCCTGTTCCCTTACCCAATATGTGGCATGTATATTGAGTAAAGGGTGCCATGTCATGATAAATGTTGGGAATCACTATATTATTTTTAAATCTTTTAAAATTTTTTATTGTGGTAAATTTTGCACACATGAAACTTACCTCAACTGTAAGGTTTAGTAGTGCCAAGTATATTCATACTGCTGTATAACAGATCTCCAGAACTTTATATCTTGCAAAATTGAAACTCTAGACCCGTAAAATACCAACTTCCCTACACTTTGACAACTACCTTTTTACTTTGTTATCTTGACTACTTTAAATATTTTGTATTAGTGGAATTATGTATGTCCCTTTGTGACTGGCTTATTTTGCTCTGCATAACTTCCTTAAGATTCATCCATATTGGAGCATGTGGCAGGATTTCCTTTAAGGTTGCATAATATTCCATTATTTTTTTACCACACTTAATTTATCCATTCATCTACCAATAGATATTTGTTTCTCCCTCTTGGCTACTGTAAATAATGCTATGATGGGTGTACAGATATGTCTGCAAGAAGCTAAATTGATTTCTTTTGAATATATACCCAGAATATGGTAATCTGACTTTTAATATTTTGAGGAACCTTCTGTATTGTTTCCCTTAATGAAGGCACCATTTTATAGTTCTACCAAGAGTATACAAAGGTTTCCAGACATTTTCACCATTTGTTACTTTCTGTTCTTTGGATAACAGCCATCCTAAAAGACGTAAGATGATCTCTCACTCTGGTTTTGATCTGCATTTCTCTTACAGTCCGTGATGCTGAGCATCTTTTCATACGCTTTTAGAGAATTGCCTATTCAAGTCTTCCTTACATATTCTGGATAGAAGTCCTTTATTAGATAAGTGGTTTGCAGAATTTTCTCCCAATCTGTGACTTGTCTTTTAATTTTTTTAAAATGATGTCCTTTGAATTTAATATATGACAACGATTTACCTAACTCTAGCACACAAAGATTTTGTTTTTTCCTAAAATTTTTAGATTCTAGCTATTTTATTTAGGTCTAGGTCTACACTTTTTGTATAAAATGAGGTAGGGGTTTTTTGTTGTTGTTTGTTTTTTTAATCTTTCTGCAAGGATGTCTAGTTGTCTCTGCATCCTTGTCAAAGATTATCTGTCTCCACTGAATTGCCTCGGTACATTAGTTGGAAACCAATTGCTCATATACTGTCTGGATTTCTCTAGCTTTGTGGTCAGTTTTGAAATGGAGAAGTGTGTCTTTCAACTCTGTTCTTCATCAAGGTTGTTTTAACTATTTTCAGTTCTTTGCATTTCCAAAGCCTGCTAGGATTCTGAATGAGATTGTGTTCAATCCTATAGATTGGTTTGGGGGTGGAATTTTTTTTTTTTTTTTTTTTTTTTTTGCGCTGGACAGTAATTGCCCTATGCAGTCACAGTTCCTGGCTGGGGTTGCTAAGATCTGAGTTCACATATACTAGATCCTTGCCATGGGTCAGCTGCTGATTCTTCCTAAGAAATGGCTGCCTTATGAATTCCACAAATACCTGATTTTTCTGAGTTTACTCATTATGAAGATATCCATTAAGTAGATACCTACCTCCAGAGGTAGACCGCTTGATCATACTTGCCGTATACTGTGTTCCAAGTCCCTACCAAAGTACAAGGTTAATGTTTATCTTCATGAGACTCTGGCAGAATCTCTTCACAAATTTTGTCATATGCTTCTAGACATTCCAGCTCAACACTGTATTATTTGTAGAGCCTGCTTGTTTCCTTTTTGGCTAGGAAACTAGAATGAGCATCTTTTCTTGGATCAACTTTCAGGACAAATAAGGACTTTAACCAGCTGTCTTCTCAAGGTCTGTTATTGGAAGACATCATTCTCTGGAGCCTGGGCAGGAGACTGCTCTGAGGACATAGAGCACTGCCCCTACCATCTTGTTTGCTGTCTTGGCTCCCTTGGAATCACTAATTATTAATGACCAAAAAGCTTTCTAATTATGACTGTCTTGCCCATCGAAGATTAAGCCCAGTTTTTTGTCTTGCCAAGAAAATTTAGTTTTCATATTTCATCATATTTTTAGAGGATAAATTACTTATGAGACAGCCTATTTCCTGATTTAAAAGGACCTATCAGTTTAACTAGATTTCAGTTGCTTAATGTGGTATAAGTACTTCTGTAAACTCTATAATGTAAGATCAAGGACCTAAACTCAGGAAA
Source organism: Mustela lutreola (assembly GCF_030435805.1). Classification (NCBI taxonomy): domain Eukaryota; kingdom Metazoa; phylum Chordata; class Mammalia; order Carnivora; family Mustelidae; genus Mustela; species Mustela lutreola. The sequence continues at coordinate 81,836,279 of NC_081298.1, forward strand.
AATATACAAAAATTTGTTCTTTTTATGTAACATGTTGTATTTAGTATTCTTACAGAATACAAAAATACTAGGATAACTCAAACCTAACAATATACGTATTTTTTTTTCTATAGGAAAGCACAAGAAGACGACAGAAGTACTGTAAGTCTCAAGAAATTCTGAATGAAATAAAAAGTTCTCCACAACAATCCAGTAGCATACAATTCCCAAATTCATTTTATGAATCCTATCAAGATTCTGCCAGTCCAGACATAGTCAGTAATTGGAGATCTTCATCTTGGTATACACACACGTCTACAACTGGTATGGAGATGACAGACTTTACTCTGAGTGAAGAGATGAAGGCAGACATGTATTACTACGGCTTCATCATTCTTTTTCTTTTGACTTTAGTATGTCTTGCTTTATATCTTCTATGACGATATCAAATAAAATCCTTTGGATAATTTTTAAAGTTGCCAGTTCTTCACAGAAATGTTACATTCTTATTTCAGGATTTCCTTCCAGACATTTTCAAGGTAATTGGCTTGTAAAAAGAGAATACATTTTAACACATTAAGTTTGTGGACATTCTAAAAGTAAGATTGCTTTATGCTAGAAAATGGGTGTCATGATACACTTTGGAAAATACTTTTTTGGCCAAAGGAGCAATTTAAAAAACAATGTTATTCATAGGGACAATTTTATTTTTTTAAAAATATATCTAGAAGAACAGAAGTAACAAAATGTTTAAGATAGATATGTATGTAGTGTATCAGCTTACCCTCCAGAACATGTTACTATAAGCTAGGCACACTTTATGAAATGTGATTAATGGTTTTCTTACCTTGCTACAATATGGGCATTCACCAAATATGATGTTAAAACTCTGTCTACTAGTCGGTAGTCCTCTCAACCACTGTAGGTTTTAAAAAGAGAAGATAAAGGGAGAGTGTCAGCATGACTACAAATTACAGATACTCCAAGTATTTTTATTCCCAAACATTGACCTTCTTAATTTTCTTTTAACAAAAAGTAAGGGGAACATTTCCTGAGCCAATACCAGACTGGTAATATGCTGAATAACAAGGGGAGACCAGCATGGATTTCAGGGTTTATACCACTGGTTTATAGCTAAATTGTAGGCCCCTTTATGTACTTTCTCAACCCCAAAAGATACAAAAATAATGCACACAAGTCCATGGGGTTCATAGACCCCACCTAAAATCATTACAAATTAAGAACTCCTGCTGTAAAAGATAACCATAGGCTCTTGAATATTTAGGTCTTAATCACCAATAGTGGGTCAATTCTCAATCCATTAATTAGAAGCATGAGGCAATCCATTTTTAAAAATTAAATGAATATTCATTATTACAAAAAAAAGCACATGTTCCCTTAAGAATATCTCTATAATTAGACTTGATATTTAATGGTTTTATATAAGGTAAATTGACATCTCCAAGTTCTCCATTGTTAACACCAACTGCTAAGTGCAAAGATGGTAGGTGATATTAAGCTAGACAGGAAGCACTATACAACTGAAAGGTGCTCTATATAATCAAGTCAACTGTGCACTAAGATGAATGCTATAGAGATCAAGTGACTACACAGGAATGAAAGCAGACTTCACATATAGTAAATAACAGTAAATAAAATGTCACTGAGAGTCCTATCACACTTTTAGAAAAATACATTCTTCTCAATATCAAATGATTATTATATTTATTTTATACTTAAGTCTACTCTGAAAAGTAATAGATACTCAATAGTGCTACTTCCCTTTCACCTTATTGCCACTACTCCCTCTTGGATGAGTCTACAGAGTTTGCCTTGAGTTACAGGAGGCCTTAAACAGTCCAAGGTACCACTGATTTCATTTGTTAGCATCAGTAAACAGTCCATGAATATATTCTGGATACATTTTCTCCTTCCTTGGGATACTTTAGGACATTTCTTCACTTACTAGTAACCAGGATGAAGAAATAAAAGCACATGGGCATCTGGAAATCAACTGATAAAGGGGCCAATGGCAAAAGAGATCACCATTCACTAAACAGAATTTACACTCTGTGTATTTCAAATATGCATACTCCCTATGTCATGGTAGCCAAAAAAAGCCTTGCCAAGGTTATTTTTATTTTATTTCTACCTCATATAAGCATATTTGATGGAAAGGCTGTCCACACTGGGAGTTATCACACACTTGATCAGGAATGCTGCCATCAAGCTGATAGGCATAACAAATACCACAATCCATAGAAAAATCCTTCAAAAGAAAACAAATATTGATAAGTATATGTGTTTAAAACATACACATAACATAAAAGTGAATATAGTATAGATAAATATTAACTTTTTATAAAGTTTTTTATAAAGGTAACTATATGACTGTTTAACACCTTAGAAAAGCTATTGCTAAGAAGAGTGCTTCCTTTTTCATCCAGTAAGTAATGCACACAGATATACTCAAAATAGATTCTATTTTGGGCTTAGATAATTTTTCCATATTGTACTTCAGTATAATGCCACTGTAGTATGAAAGAGAAGAACTGACATTTGATTACTAAATTTCAAAATTCTGTAACTAAAGGAATTAAAAAAATATCCCTACCACTTTAACCGTCTGCAACCCCAGCTACTTTATCAAAAATCAATTCTAAGGTTATTATTTTTACAACATAGTAATGTCTATTCATTTTTAAAAACTGTACTGCCACCTTTCACAAATAACATCTAGTTAATTAAAACTTTATTTCAATCATCCATAAGTAGATAGTAACAGAATATCCAAACATCTCATTAGCTACTTTGGACCTTTCCCCCTATTTTTAATAATAAAGATGTCTGTCATTAATCACGTTATTGCTGCGAAGACCATGAAAAAAGTATACTTAAACCACTAATCAAAGGTTAACAAGTTCTTTGATGCTACTGTTGCTTGCAGTTCAGAAGTCTGTTATAATATTCTTCCAACTCCCTCCCTTTCAGCCTCATTTTTCTCTGGTGTCTAAAAGAAGAACATTTAACTTTCATTATGCTATGCTGTTTGGAATATCAAAGCACTGATAAAACTTACAGATTTTTCCAGGTTAGCACGAGCTGGAAAATCTATTTCTAAAACATCTTTCAAGTTTTGTAACAGACTATTTTCTGGATCCCTGAAAGCATAAAAAAAATGTGTTGTTAAATTTGCAAACTAGAAAAAGAACAATTGTATTGCAGAGATACCTACCACAAATGTATGTTTCTGCTCAGCTTAATTCCCAGAGGTTTTACCACTTCAGATATTAAAAAAAAAAAAAAAAAAAAAAAAAAGTTTAATAATTTAGCATCGCTGCTCTCACTTTGTAAAGACATTAAACACCGAATTTTTTTTTTTTTTTTTTTTTTTTTTTTTTTTACTGAGCTATAATTGGCAAATAACATTGTATTAGTCTTGGGGGTACAACATAATGATTAGGTATATGTACTTATTGCAATACACTCACTACAAAGGTTAGTTAACATATCACCACTTGTAATTACAAAGTTTTTATTTTTTTGATGAGAACTTTTAAAATCTATTCTCTTAACAACTTACAAATATAAATAGTTAAATACAGAATTTCCTAATTACTTGGCTGGAAAATCCAAATCATATTTTTTTAAACATCACAAAAGTACATAGTTCAGAATATTTTCATTGAAAATGATTACCAATAATTACTATTTCAGAATATCTTAACAGTGCAAGATAAGAATTTTATGACCCTGTTAAAAACATTTAAATATGAGATCTCATACCATGATCTGCTCCAAGAAAGCAGTACTCAGGAAGCATACTAGGATGCCTGGGGTCAACCTCTATATTTATTGAAACATTATTTCCTAAAATAAAAGAATATTGAAGTTTATAGAAGTAGAAAAGTTCATCAAACAAAAAATAAAGGGGCATCTATCTGGTACTTACTATACCAAATGATTAGCCAATGTTTTATAGTTTTTGTGTAAGTATATTAGTATTTTACAGTCTAAGAGAAATAAATTTTGAAATTATGATTATGACTAAAGATTTGGGGATCCACCCAAAGTTTCAAAATACACAGTCAATCCACTGAGTTACTATACTTTATACTAGAATTCTGGTCAGAATTCTATTATACATTAAAAAGTTACCTATAGAGTGATAAAGATCTTTAACATTAAAAGAAATCATAAGATTAGGAAATTGTTATCTAAATGACTTCCATGACTTTCTTGAAAAGCAGAACTGCGGTCAAAAATTAAAAGACCAGAAATACAATAAATGGTAAAGACAAACATGTTTATGACTTTTTAAGAAGTTTTATCAAAACATTTTCTAAAAATAATCACTTTCAATGTAACTGGACTAAATTTTCCAATCTAATGACACAGGGTTTCAGAATGGATTGAAAAAAAAACACAAGACCCATCTATATGCTGCCTACAAGAGATTCATTTTACACCTACAGATAGCAGATTGAAAGGGAGGGGGTGGAGAAACACTTGTCACACAAATGGGTATCAAAAGAAAGAGGGAGTAGCCATACTTACATTGGACAAATGACTTTATTTTCTTTAAATTCAGTCATTATACAATGTATTACTAGTTTCAGAGGTAGAGTTTAGTAATTTATCAGTTGCATATAACACCCAGAGCTCATTACACCAGGTGCCCTCCTTAAAGCCCATCACCCAATTATCCCATCCCTTCACCCCATCCCTTCCAGCAACCCTTAGTTTTTGTCTCCTATGATTAAGAGTCTCTTACAGTTTGTCTCCCTCTCTGATTTCATCTATCCCTTCCTTTATGATCATCTGTTGTTTCTTAAATTCCACATATGAGTAAAATCATAACTGTCTTTCTCTGACTGACTTCACTTAGCATAATACCCTCTAGTTCCATCCACAATGTTGCAAATGGTAAGATTTCACTTTTTGATGGCTAATACTCCACTGTATTTATATATACCACATCTTCTTTATCCTTTCATCTGTTGTGGACACATCTGGATTCTTTCCATATTTTGGCTATTGCGGACACTGCTGCTATAAACATCGGGGTGCATATTCACCTTCAAATCACTGTTTGTATCTTTTGGATAAATACCTAGTAGTTCAATTGCTGGTCATAGGATAGCTTTATTTTAAACTATGGACAAACTAGACTTTAAACCAAGACTGTAACAAGAGATGAAAAAGCGGACAATCTAACAAGAACATCTAACAACTGCAAATATTTATGCACCCAAAGTAGAAGCACCCAAATATATAAAACAATAACAAACATAAAAGAACTAAGTGATAATAACAATAATAGTAGGAGACTTTAACACCCTACTTTCATCAATGGACAGATCATCTCAACAGAACAGCAACAAGGAAACAATGGCTATGAATGACACATTGAACCAGATGGACCTAACAAATATTCAGAATATTCCATCCTAAAAGAGCAGAATACACATTCTTTTCAAGAGCACATGGAACATTCTACAGAATAGATCACATATTAGGTCACAAAACAGACCTCACCAAATACAAAAAGACTGAAACCACCCCCTTTTTTAGTCAATGCAATGAAGTCAACCCACCTAAGAAAAATTGAGGAAGACCACAAATAAATGGAGGTTTAACAACATGCTACTCAACAATGAATGGGGTCAACCAGGAAATAAAGGAAGAAATTTAAATAAATGGAAATAAATGAAAATGATAACAACAGTCCAAAACCGTGGAGATGCGACAAAAGTGGTCTTAACACCGAAGTATATATGGCAATACAGGGCTACCTCAAGAAGCAAGAAAAATCTCCAACCACCTAACCGTAAGCTTAAAGGAGCTAGAAAAACAACAATAAATGAAGCCTAAAGCCAGCAAAAGGACAGAAATAATAAAGATTAAGACAGAAATAAATGATAAACTAAACAAAACAAAACAATAGAAAAGATCAGTGAAACCAGGTGCTGTTTCTCTGAGAAAATAAAATTAATAGAGCTCTAGCCAGACTTGTCAAAAAGAAAACAGAAAGGACCCAAATAAATAAAATCACAAATGAAAGAGGAGAAATAACAACCAACACCAAAGAAATACAATTATTAGAGATTATGAAAATTTATAGGCAAATAATTGGGACAACCTGGAAGTGGATAAATTCCTAGAAACATAAAAACTACCAAACTGGATCAGGAAGAAATAGAAAACTTGTACAGACTGATAACAAGCAAAAACATTTAATTAGTAATCCAAAACTCCCAGGAAACAAAGTCCATGGCTAGATGGCTTCACAGGTGAATTCTAGCCACAGCAATCAGAAAACAAAAAGAATTAAAAGGCATCCAAATCAGCAAGGAAGAAGCCAAACTTTCATTCTCTGCAGAACACATGATATCTATATAGAAAACCCAGAAGACTCCACCAAAAGACTGCTGGAACAGATAAACGGATTCAGTAAAGTTGAAGGATACAAAATCAACATACACAAGTCTGTTCCGTTAATATACACCAATAATGAATCAGCAGAAAATGAAATAAAGGATTCAACCCCATTTACAACTGCACCAAAAATAAGATACCTAGGAATAAACCTAGTCAAAGAGGTGAAAGACCTGCACTCTGAAAACTATAAAACAATGATCAAAAAAACTGAAGATGACACAAAGTAATGTAAAGACATCCCATGCTCATGGATAGGAAGAACAAATATTGTCGAAATGTCTATACTAACCAAAGCAATCTACACATTTAATGAAATCGCTATACTAACCAAAGCAATCTACACATTTAATGCAATCTCTATCAAACTACCAACATTTTTCACAGAACATAAACAACCCTAAAATTTATATGGAATCACAAAAGACCCTGAATAGCCAAAGAAACCTTGAAAAAGAAAAGCAAAGCTGGAGGCATCAAAATTCCAAACTTCAAATTATATTACAAAGCTGCAGTGATCAAAACAGTATGGTAATGGCACAAAAACAGACACCTAGATCAATGGAACAGAATACCCAGAAATAAACCTACAACTATATGGTCAACTAATCTTTGACAAAGCAGGAAAGTATATCTCATGGGAAATGATGATGGGGAAACTGGACAGAAACATGCAGGAGAATGAAACTGAACTACTTTCTTACACCAAACACAAAAATAATTTCAAAATGGCTGAAAGACGACCTAAGTATGGGACCTTAATCCATAAAAATCCTAGAAGAGAACACAGGCAGTAATCTCTTTGTGACACTGGCCATAGCAACCTCTTTCTAGAACTATCTTCTGAGACAAGGGAAACAAAAGCAAAGATAAACTATTGAGACCTTATCAGAATAAAAAGCTTCTGCAAACAGAATGAATCCACAAGACTAAAAAGCACTGTATGGAATGGGAGAAGTTATTTGCAAATGATATATCTGATATAGGGTTAGTATACAAAATATATAAAGACCTTGTGAAACTCAATACCCAAAAAACAATCCAATTGAAAGTGGGCAGAAGATATGAATAGACATTTTTGCAAAGAAGACATACTGATGGCCAACAGACACAAAAAGATGCTCAACATCACTCTTCATCAGGGAAACAGAAATCAAAACTACAATGAGACAGCACTTCACACCTATCAGAATGGCTAAAAAACAACAAAAGAAACAACAGGTGGTGGTGAGGATGTGCAGCCACTCTGGAAAACAATACAGAGGTTCCTTAAAACATTAAAAACAGAACTACCTTACAAACCAGCGATTGTACTTCTAGGTATTTACCCAAAGAATACAAAAATACTAATTTTAAGGGATACATGCACCCTGATGTTTATAGCAACATTATCTACAATAGCCAAATTATGAAAACAGCCCAAGTGTCCATCAACTGATGAATGGATAAAGAAGTAGGGGTATAGATATACAATGGAATATTACCAGCCATTAAAAAAAAAAAATGAAATCTTGCTGTGGCACTATGTGGATGGAGCGAGAAAGAATTACACTAAGTGAAATCAGTCAGAGAGAGATAAATACCATATGATTTCACTCATATATGGAATTTCAGAAAACAAATTAGCATAGGGAGATAAGAAAGAGAGAGGCAAACCAAGAAAAGAGACTCTTAACTATAGAGAGCAAAGTGATGGTTACCAGAGGGGAGGTAGGTGGTGGAATGGGTTAAACAGGTGATGGGGATTAAGGAGGGCACTTGTGATGAGCACCCAGTATTGTATGGAAGTACTAAATCACTATATGGTACATCTGAAACTAATATTACATAGTAGGTCACCTGGAATTTAAAAACTAAAAAAAATAATACAGAAATAAAAAATATTTTGAGTTCTTTTGTTCCATTATAAGTTAACAATGGATTCAATTCATATTAAATCAGATACTGTTTATTCAATAACAAAACAACTTACCTAGTTTATGGAATCTAAGAAAATCTATTTCTATTTGGCAGTAAATTCCTTTATAAATTCTACCTACTGGAATATTGTAATAATTTCAGAAATGTTACTATTTCTTAAAGGTACATTAGTATAACTATAAGGTCTATTTGGATTTTTTACAGTAAAAATGGCTTGATAAAGTTTATACAGTGTAACATTAGCTTTTGGCTAAGGTTGGCAACAATATGAACACAATTACAATAGATCTGACAAAAGGAGATAATCAAGTAAAACAAAATGACTACAAATCATTCCTGAGAAAAACAAAAATTTTAAGTTAACTTACAGTCTCATTTGTTTATACATTCGTTACCATGAGCACAAATTCTGTATTAGCCTTTAGCAATGTCATGTACTAATGGCTCCAGAAAGTGCTTTCACTTAACAGTGGGTATATTATTTAATATATTTCAATTACTTTGCTGAAAACTTGGGTCTTAAAAAGACAAATCAATGCCTGAGGCAAAAAAAAAAAAAGAGCTAAAAGTAAATATAGAGAGAGTGAATAAAAAACCAGGTTGTCTATGCTGAACAATGAAAAATATAATAAAAGGTATATTTAATCATTACCTGATCAAAATAATGATTTAAATGGAGCTATGAAGAAAATTAATTACTACACTCCTTTGAAGAAAATGCTTTCATTCTTAATATCTATTTGTTCACAAATACACCATAATTTGTTAATTATTCCAAATTAAATACCGTTAGACTTTTTAGACGGAGTAACAATACTACTTGCAGAACTGCTTGCACAATGATACCTTCCTTTTCTCATAATTACATGTTACTTCTTTTCTCCCAGATAATCTATTACGCCTGGGGAGAAACTACAAAAACTGCTAATGTGGATATGATTCACAACAGAATTTCATAACATCCTTAGAAATATATGCCTTTTAACAATATATTTATTTGGGCTTTCAAGGAAAACAAGAAGGAAAGATATAAATAGGTATCTTATAATCATCTACACTACTTACTGTGAACTCAAATATAGTTTAAAACATCTAAAATATTGAGAGGTTGAACTCTAAAACTGACATATTGCTTTTTCATAATGAAAATACATAAAGCAATAATTTTATAATAAAGAGAATATGGTAATGTTACAAGGATATTTACTGTTCTATCACATCTTATTCATTAATATCATGTTATTTATAGTAAAGAAAATACCTAAAATGCTTATTATTTTGTGCTTTCTGATTATTCTTTAATGGCAGGCATGGCCCACTTCAGCTTCTTTTATCCTCTAAATTTTGTCAGAAAATATTCCCAGATCTGTTCATATTAATCTTGTCTAGTCTCATGGATGAAGACTTCATTATTACAATTTTTTCCCTAAGTCATGTAAGTTTTGAAAAATCTGTTTCACTATTTCTGTGCTAATTAAAAGCTAATTAAACAGTATCTCTGAATGATACTTCCATTGATCATCACCTTTTATAATGAAATACCTCAGTGTTTGCCCTTTTCTCCTGAAATAGTTACTCAAATACATAGTAATAAATCACAGTTCATCCCAGTAAGTTTTAATAGTTAACTTCATGCAAAAAGAAGAGTCTCACCTAAGAATCCAATGTCCTGTTTGGGCCCATTTTCCTAATTAATACAAAGTACAAACGCACACACACAAAGTCTCCTTAATCCTTTTTCTGTACCTAGTGCAATTCTGCGTGCTGTCGCACTCCGGGTAGGTTTTTCTGGCTCAAGCACCCAAGTCTTCTCATCGATTTCATCCATAACGTCCCAGAATGCCTTCAGTGATTCTAAGGCTGCCAAAAACTGACCGTAAATGCTTATTAAGGAGCTCTGTGAAAGACAGATAAAAGCTGCATAAGTTGCATGATGCTCTTATCAACAGCAGATAATCTTTCACTTAAAATACAATTCAATTTAGAAATTTTAAGCTCTGTTTCATTTTAGCTGAAACTACTCAAGTAAACAAGAGTCAACTCTCTCTGCTTCACCTCTCTTCACCTCCATTAGCATTGACAGAATTTTCTATTTGTCATTGGGACTGTGCATCTTGCCAGAAATTGTTTTTTAAAGACCATATTTATTTTTTACCATGATGCATTCTGCACTACATTTATAGAACAGTAATTACTAGTACAACATGTATGTACTTTATTAACGGCTATATTGTATATGTATTGAGCATAGTCTCTATACAATTTTACTATGAAAGTTATCAAGTTATCTAATATGCAGTTATCAAGTTAAATGTAGCGCTATTTGTAATTCAATTAAATTACTATTTTTTAAAAAGATTTTATTTATTTATTTGACACAGAGAGAGAGAGAGATTGAGATCACAAGGCAGAGAGGCAGGCAGAGAGAGAGGGGGAAGCAGGCTCCCCACCAAGCAGAGAGCTCGATGTGGGACTCGAATCCCAGGACCCTGGGATCATGACCTGAGCCAAAGACAGAGGCTTTAACCCACTGAGCCACCCAGGTGCCCCATAAATTACTATTTTTTTAAAGATTTTATTTATTTGTCAGAATGGGGAGAGAAAGAGTAGTGTGCACAAGCAGTGTCAGCGGCAGGCAGAGAGAGAAGCAGATGCCTGCTGAGCAAGGAGCCAGATGCCGGACCTGTTCTCAGGACCCTGGGATCACGACCTGAGCTGAAGGCAGACACCCAACTATCTGAACCACCCAAATATCCCTCAGTTAAATTACTTTTGAACATTATTAACTTTACAGACTTATTTAGGCAAAGAGTATAAAAAGGTTCTACATATATTTTCCCACAAGGTTTTTATTGATTAAAATCAAATAATAATGGAGTACATTTTTTGTAATATAGATCTATTAATGAGAATAATGTGGATGGGGAACAATGTTTAATTGGGGCTAAAATTTAGTGATCCCTTTATCAAAATCAATTGCAAATGTTTATCTGTTAATGTCTGTAATGAAATTGTACTTGTATTAACCCTGAAAATGTTTTTTCACACACATAGGCACCTTGTGGAATATCTAGTACTGACAAATACTGATATAAATCCAGAAGCAAGGATTTTAATAGAGACTATTCATTACTAAGAAGACATCTGTAAATTCCATGAGGTTCCACTTTTTTTTTTTGAGGTAAAATCGACATACGTTATATTAATCTCACGTGTACACTCCAATTTATTATTTGTGTATACTGTTAAGCAATCACAGTAAACCTAGTTATCTGTCACTGAAGTTCCAAAAAAAAATTCTGCCCTTGTGATGAGAACTTTTAAGATTTACTCTTTCCAACTTTCGAATATGTAATAAAACAATGACTGGGTTTTACATATTTCTGAGAATTCAAACAAATTACAAATAAGATTTCTTCTAATGTTAAGTTTCTAGCCAACATCTGAATTCTGTATTTCAGACATTAATCTTTCATAGGAATTAACAAATACATTTTCAGTAATAATTAAAACTAAAGCCATTTTTTTTTTTAAGGATTTTGTTTATGGTGGCGCCTGTGTGGCTCAGTGGGTTAAAGTCTCTGCTTTCGGCTCAGGTCATGATCTCAGGGTCCTGGGATCGAGCCCCACATTGGGCTCTCTGCTCAACAGAGAGCCAGCTTCCTCCTCTCTCTCTGCCTGCCTCTCTGACTACTTGTGATCTCTGTCAAATATATAAATTAAAAAAAAAAAAAAAAAAGAAAGAAAGAAAAAGGATTTTGTTTATGTATTTGAGAGGAAGAGAGAGCACTATTGGTGGGGGGGGGGGGGTGAGAGGGAGAAGGAGGCTTGATCCTAAGACCCTTGGATCATGATCCAAACTAAAAGCAGATGCTTAACCAACTGAGCCACCAGGTGCCTCTACCATTCCTGATTTTAAAAATCAATTCATCATTACTTTCAAAGTCAACAGTTTCTTATAAAGTAGTATTTTAATGGTCACCACTATTTATTAAATATGTTATACTAAAAACAAAACTAAAAGTTTAAAAAGAACAATTAAGGATCCGGGCGCCTGGGTGGCTCAGTGGGTTAAGTCTCTGCCTTGGGCTCAGGTCATGATCTCAGGGTCCTGGGATTGAGCACCGCATCGGGCGCTCTACTCAGCGGCTAGCCTGCTTCCCTTTCTCTCTGCCTCTCTGCCTACTTGTGATCTTTTGTCAAGTAAATAAATAAAATCTTAAAAAAAAAAAAAAAAAAAGAGAACATTTAAGGATCTTACTGTTTCAAAGAAGCAAAACATATTTTTAAAAAGTCACTGAAAATAATATTACAAATGTATTTATCCCAAATAACTGATACAAGTCAGCAATGCAGTATACCCTGAGTATCGTGAAAAGGAAGTACTTCCTTAAAGGTATACTTTGTACTTACACATGCTTAAGGCACACCTAGATGAAGTCATGGCTCAGTTTCACAAAGCCAATTCAACTCTGCAACCTTCAATAAACAGGGGCCCGTGGGTAGGGGGTGTGTGAGGTAGGTTAAGTGTAGGAATAAAATCTTGAAGGTAGAATACTTGTTCTCTTTTGTTATGCCATACTTATCTACAAATTTAGATGCCAAACAAATCAGAAACCAAACTCCCAAGTTTTGTTTTGTTATTAAACATGCCACTGTTCTTTAGATAACCAAACAAGAAATCAGCTGTGATTTCTTTTTACAGCTAATACATTCAATAACTAAAGACCTTTTTTAAATTTCATTTTAACATATTTCTTGGTAACTCTATTTACCCTAGTATTACTATTTACTATTAAAATAACCCCCTCGCTCTTGTTTCCACATCCAGACATACCATCACTGACTTACCGCAGCATACCCTACCTAAAATGTAAACTGAACTTATGAGTCTGCCTCCGAAAACCATTCAAAACACCTTCTAACTGGATGTTTTCCTCTCTAGTCATAGTCCCCTCAAGCCAATTATTTATATTGCAATTAGGTTGATATTTGTGTTCTGCAAACCTGAAAGTGTAACTTCCTGGCTTACAACAATGTAAATGCAGTTCTTCTCAAAGTGGTATTTTTTCTTTGTTATACCACCACTTAATGACAGCAACACAAATTCCAAGATTTAAGTAAACTGAAGTCAACTACCTGACATAAAACTAATTATTTATGAGCTTCATCATTTTATTTCTTAAGGCTACTATTAGTTAACAGGTAGCTTGCAAATTGTTTTATGTTACTGATTAAAACCACAGTTCTTTATCATGGCTTGCAATTAACATTGTTTAATATACATCCATAGTTATGTTTACACAGAGTAAACAAATACTTCCCAAGCTTCAGTAAGGATCTTCTCTAACTACAATCTCAAATTTCTATGATTCCCAAATTTCTTTAGGCCAGATAGAGAACTCCAGAACTGCTCAGCTATCACTATATAGATGATCTCCACATGGCTAACAGATGTATCACATTCCTATTGCTCCACACTGATGTCATTCCTTTCTCTAGAGAAATCTTCAGATACATACACAACAATACAATTACTGGACAGTATGTTGATTTATTAATAACTTTATTGAGATATGAATGATACACAAGAACTGTACATATTTAACATGTACAAGCTGATGACTGTGTCTATTTTTGCTTTGTTGCCTGTGCTTCTGGTGTCAATCAAGAGATCATTAGTGAGACTAAGATCAGGAAGTATTCCCCCCTGCTTTGTATTTGTAGTAGTTTTTAGTTGCAGGTCTTACTATTTAAGTCATTAATTCATTTTTATTTTTGTGTACAATGCAAGGTAAGGGTTCAATTTCTTTTTTTGTTGTGGATAGCCTACTTCCCAATACTATTTGTTGAAGAGACTATTCTTTTTCAAAATCAGCACAATAATGTCTCTTTTTCTCCACTTATACCTATATCTGTATAGAAATCTACAATTACCTATTTCATTGTTGAGCCATGGAAAAACTAAACAAAAAAACCAAAAAGTCACAAAATGTTTTTTCACAGTGGCATCTTTCATTTGAAAGGAAGTATGCCAAAACACAATGTCCATTTCTGGTGTGCCTGACTGTAAATGAAATCCTAAACATAGCTCCACTTAAAACTAACTCTACATTTTGAACAAATAATAAAAATAAGTCATCATCATATTTTACTACACAGTCATGTGAAGTGGATACGTTATTATTTTTATGTTCTAGACAGAGTCCAAAAAAGGTGAATACTGAGACACAGAAACATTTCTCTTGGGAATTTCAATGAACTTAGGAGGTAGACATCAAAACTAATGTATCGGTAAGCTATCTGAAAAACGGGTTTTTTCCCAACTGCTCATTTTATCCAATAAATCATTCACAAACTCTTATTTTGAACTAACTTTCCTACTGAAACTGGAAAACAAAAGCCCATTTCTAAATGTAGTTTCAAACAATGCAAAATTCTACATATATAATCATAAATGCAAAAGGAATGTACACTATATGGCCAAAATTAATATCAAAGCTAAATATTTTACAAGAAGAAAAGTTTTCTAAAAAATTTTTTCAAAAATAAAAATTGCCAAGTTCCCATTTTTTTAATGTAAGGAGTTTCACATCTCACCAAAGCTACTTTTTTAAGATTTGGGGGGGGGGGAGGGGATGTAGCAGAGCAAATTTACAATGTGCAAAATGAATTTAAAAATGAATCAAATAGGGGTGCCTGGGTGGCTCAGTGGGTTAAGCTGCTGCCTTCAGCTCAGGTCATAATCAGGATCCTGGGATCGAGCCCCACATCGGGCTCCTTGCTCAGCGGGAAGCCTGCTTCTCTCTCTGCCTCTGCCTGCCTCTCTGCCTACTTGTGATCTCTGTCTCTCTCTCTCTCTCTCTGTCAAATAAATAAATAAAACCTTTAAAAAAATTTTTTTAAAAATTAATCAAATAAAGCAAAATTCAGGAAAAAAGAATACTGACATTAAAAAGTAATACTAAAATAAAATATAAAATGTAGGCAAAGCTGTAAAACAATCTTAACTCTCCTATGCTGCTGGTAAGCATGTAAAATGGCACAACACTTTTGAAAAGACCTAACACCTTCTTTAAATTAAACTAAATATACTCCTATCTTATGACCTAGCAATTCCACTCCAATAGAGGTGAAAAGATTTGTCCATAGAAAGACTTATATAAGAATGTTTGTATCAGTTTTATTCAAACAGCCGAAAATTAGTATAAGTCCAAATGTCATTTAATAAAAGTTAGAATAAACAAATTCAAGTATATTCATGTAATGGACTACCACTCAGGAATAAAAAGAACAAACCACTGATACATGTCACAACATGGAGAATTTTAAAAATATGCTGGGTGATGAATGTTTATAGCAACAATATCCACAATAGCCAAACTATGGAAAGAACCTAGATGCCCACCAACAGATGAATGGATAAAGAAGATGTGGTATATATACACAATGGAATACTATGCAGCCATTAAAAGAAATGAAATCTTGCTGTCTGCAATGACATGGATGGAACTAGAGGGTATTATGCTGAGTGAAATAAGTCAACCAGAGAAAGACATTTATCATATGATCTCTCTGACATGAGGAATTTGAGAGGTAGGGCAGGGGGTCATGGAGGGAAGTGAAGAAAAAAATGAAACAAGATGGAATCAGGAGGGAGACAAACCATAAGAGACTCTTAACCTCATGAAACAAACTGAGGGTTGCTGGGGGCTGGGAGGAAGGGACAGGGTGGCTGGCTTATGGACATCAAGGAGGGTATGTGCTATGGTGAGTCCTGTGAATTGTATAAGACTGATGATTCACAAACCTGTACCTCTGGGGCAAATAATACATATGTTAATAAAAAAATACATATATACTGGGTGAAATGAGGCTATCTCCAAAAGATGATAGAAGTTTGAAACAGGTAAAAATAAGGCCTAGTTAAAATAAAAAATAAAAACAACAACAGGGATTACTAGTAGGAGATAAAAGAACTAGATAATGGTAATACTCTGTATCCTGAAAATAGACTGCATGAATGAGTATATTCATTTACAGATATTTATGTTATGCACACTGGAATTTAGGTGTTTCACGGTTCCCATATTTTACAAAGAACTAAACTTTTGTAAAGGTAGATACGCTGAAGTATTTGGGGGAAAGATCTTTGGACACCAGCAAATTACTTTGAAAGGCACCAAAACTCAAATCAACTTAAGGATGGAGAAATGCACAAATGGAAAGACAGGTGATGAAATAAGAACCATAAATGTAAACTCTAAAATCTAGGTGGTAGGTACATGAGAATTCAGGATAAACTTTTTCAATGTTCCTGTACCTTTGAAAAGTTTTAATAAAATACTGGGGGAAGGCAAATTATAGAACTTAAGTGTGAGCTATTTATTGTAACAGAAATTGAATTCAATTAGTTGAGTTGGGTTATAGACTAATCTTTCATTTTTTTTCAAATATTCAGTAACTGACTTTTAATTCTTTAGACCTATACATTTAAAATAATTAACAACCTCTCCCAGAACAAAACAGGAATATTTCCTAGAAAAAAGCTCACTGTATAAGGCAAGTTATAATCTTTGAAAAGTCTGTAACAGATATTCTTAACCAGAAAAATCATAAGTTTAGGTGAAAAAAATACATCTTTATATTCTTGAAGTAACATCTAGCATTTCCTTCAACAGATTCAGATAACAACAAATAGTATCAATACCTGTAACTTTCTCTACAATAAAAATTATATTGCAATCACCTAAGGAACTTCAACACTAATATCTAGATTCCATTGTCAGCCTTTCCTTTTTAATTAACCTTGGTTCAACGTGGCCTTGGCTTTGGTACGTCTAAAAGCTCCCCAAAGGATTCTAACGTGCAGAAAAAGTTAAGAAAGACTAGTAGAACAATGAATAGCCATCCCTGTTGTAGTCCAAAAGTTACAGGATCGTATTTCTAAAAGATTTAAACAATTCATGTAGCACGAGACAAAGATGAATACTACATAATGACAAAGATAAGAATCCAGCTGTACATATTTATGTACCCAACAAAGGAGCACCTAAAAACACAAAGCAATCATTAATAGCCAAGAAAGGAGAAACTGACAGTAATACAAGTTGAGGACTTGAACACTTCATATACATAATTTTGCATTCAGAAACAGCAAAAACACTCGTTCTTTTTTTTTTTTTTTAAAGTAGTTTGCTCTATCTCTCAGAGCCAGTGAATGATGGATCTAGCTTCTTCATACCCAATTCTACCTGATTATAAAGTGTATTACCTCCCTACCTGCTGACACTTAGCAGGAGCTGAAGAGATGCTATCCTCCCAAGACGTTGGTTAAGCACCTGGCAACTCCAAGATAAATAATGTGGGTGACAAAAAAAAAAAAAAAAAAAAAAAGTACAGAAAGCATAACACCCAGTCCTTAAAATAAAAACTGACCTAAATAATGCCTGGGGTATAATCTTTAGAAAATTTGTATGCCGATGTCCAAATGTCTCTCTCTCAACTTTATTATCACTAGACTTCACTGTGGGATGAGGAAGGACTTGGTCATTGAGGGGAGGTTCCAAATATATTTGTGGCAGGTAATTGCTTATGTTGCCTATTCTGACGAAATCAAGAATGGTGGGGTGCAGAGGGCAAAAATGGAAGTAGAGCCAATGTTGAAAGGAAATGAAAAGCAATGTATACAGGTGCTCATACAAATTATTCTGAAGGAAGAGACTGGGGAGGGTGGGGAGGAAGTGGATAATTGAGGAAAGAAAGAACCAAACTTGAGAGGGCATTGGGAAAGAAAGAAACAGGTAAGAGACACAGGCACTGCCAACCATTCTGTGGTGAGGAAAAGAATGCCAGCAAGGACCTCACCTCTTTCTCCAGAGCTGTTCATGGGTGGCTGCTGGCTCTCAGCAATCCATGGGAGCTGCTGGGTGGCCTTAGACTGCACTTTCCTGGCATTGATTTCATGACCCCCATCCCCCCCCCACCCCGCATTGTAACCTGGACTGGGAACACAAAGGCAGACCCTCTGCAAATTCAATACAGATATTGGTAGGAGTGATTGCACATGGTAAAGGGTGGTGGCTAGAGGAAAAAGAGTATTGATAGAAGAGCCAGCAGACTTGGTTCAAATCTCAGCTCTAACTCAAAGTTTAACTTCTCAGGACCTCACTTTCCCTGACTGTAACATGGGCATGATGTGCCACCATCCTAAGGATGGAGGAGTAAATTCAAGAATGTACCTAAAACTGTCTCACACAAAGCCCATCCCATGGGACATTTCCATCCTTTCCCCTCTTGCCTGGAGCCTTTTGGTAAGAAGATATCAATTCTCCCTACCTTGGCTTTAAATTGTAACTAACTGCTTAGCCTCCTCCCATTAGGTTTAGGTAAAAAAATATATAGAGTCTTCTTCAAAGTCTATTCAAGTGCACACAGAACACCCTCCAGAAGAGATCAGATGTTAGGCTACAAAAAGCCTCAAGAATTTTATCAAGCATCTTTCCTAACCACTACAGTAGGAAAGTAGAAATCAATTATGACAAAAGTCTGGAAAGTACATTATACATAGATGCTAAATAACATGCTACTCAACAATGAATCAGTCAAGTAAAAATCACAGAAAAATTTTAAAAATGGAGAAAAATGACAACACAATGGTTCAAAATCTCTGGAATACAACAAAAGGTGTTCTAAAAGGGAAGCTTATAGCAATACAGGACTACTTAAAAAAAAAAAGCAAATCTCAAACAACTTAACCTTACACCTAGAAGGGCTAGACCCAAAAAAACAATGCCCAAAGTCAGAGGAAGAGGAATGATAAATATCAGAGCAGGAAGGAACAAAATTGAGATTTGAAAAATAGAAAAGATCACTAAAACCAGGAACAAACTCCTTGAAAACAAACAAAATTGATAAAGTCTTAGCCAGACTCATCAACAAAGATAGGACTAATATAATTAAAATGAGAAATACCTGACCTTACAAAAATACAGAGGATTATGAGATTATGAAAAATTATACGCCAACAAATTAGACAACCTAGGAGAAATGGATAAATCCTAGAAACACAATCTTCCAAAACTGAATCATGAAGAGAAAATTTGAACTGACCAATTACTACTAATAAAACTGAATCAGCAACAACAACAAAAAAAAAACAACAACAAACAAAATTCAGGACATGTAAATGCTACCAAACATTTAAAGAAGACTCAATACACGTTCTTCCCAAACTATATTAAAAAAAAAAAAAAAAAAAAAAAAAAAAAGAGGGAAAACTTCTGAATTCATTCTATAAGGCCAGCATTACCCTGATACCAAAATCAGACAAAGACACTACAAAAAGAAGAAACCACAGGCCAGTATCTCTGATGAACAAAGATATAAAAATACTTTAAAAAAATTCAACACATTAAAAAAAATCATTCAGCACGATCAAGAAGGATTGGTTCAATACTCACCAATATGATATTTCACATTAATTTCACATTAACAGAAAGGATAAAAATGGTATGAATACCACAGTAAGATGCAAAAAAGCATTTGACAAAATACAACATACTTTTATGATAAAATCTCTCAATGAAGTGGTTTGAAAGGAAATGTATCTCAACACAATGAAGGCCATATATGACAAACTGACAAATAGCACCATACTCAATGGTGAAAAACAGAGCTCTTCACCTAAGATCAGAAACAAGGTAAGGATGTCCACTCCTACCACTTTTATTCAATATAGTACTGGAAGTCCGAACTATAGGAATGAGACAGGAAAAAGAAATAAACATCATCCAAAATATTAAGGATAAAGTAAACTGTCACTCTTTGCAGATGACATAAAACTCCATATAGAACACCTTAAAGGCTCCACCAAAAAACTATTAGAACTGATCAATGAATTCAGGAGAGTTGCAGGATACAAAATTAGTATTACAGAAATCTCTTGCATTTCTATATACTGAGTAGCAGAAGCAGAGATTAAGAAAACAATAACATTTACAATTACACCCCAAAAAATTAAATACTTGGGAAAAAACTTAAGAAGGTCAAAGACCAGGGCACCTGGGTGGCTCAGTGGGTTAAAGCCTCTCCCTTCAGTTTAGGTCATGATCCAGTGTCCTGGGATCGAGCCCCATACTGGGCTCTCTGCTCAGCAGGGAGCCTGCCTCCCCCTCTTTCTCTGCCTGCCTCTCTGCCTACTTGTGATCTCTGTCAAATAAATAAAATCTAAAAAAAAAAAAAAAAGATGAAAGACCTGGCACAAAAATAGATACATAGATCAATGGAAAGACTAAAGAGAAATAAACCCACGCTTATAAGGTCAATTAATCTATGATGAAGAAGGCAGGAATAAATAATAGGGAAAAGAAAGTATTTTTAATAAATTATGCTGGGGAGACTGGACAGCTCCATGCAAAACAATTAAACTGGACCACTTTCTTACACCATACTCAAAAATAAATTCATATTGGATTAAAGACCCAAATGAGACCTGAAACCACAAAAATCCTAGAAGAAACAACAGGTAGTAATCTCTTTGATAGCAGCCTTAGTAACATTTTTCTGAATGTATCACCTCAGGCAAGAAAAACAAAAACAAACTACTGGGATGACACCAAAGAAAAAGCTTTTGCTGTGAAAGAAACCATCAACAAAATGAAAAGGAAACTGATAAATGATATATTTGTTAAGAAGTTAATATCCAAAATATATAAAGAACTTACACAAGTGAAGACCAAAAAAAAACAAATATTCAAATAAAAAATGGGCAAGGGGTGTACCTGGGTAGCTCAGTTGGTAAATCATCTGACTCTTGATTTAGCTCAGGTCATCATCTCAGGATTGTGATATCAAGCCGCACATGAGGCTCTGTGCTAGGTGTGGAGCCTGCTGAAGATTCTCTCTCTCCCCCTGCCTCTGCACTCCTACATCCCTTTCTCGTTTAAAAAAAAAAAAAAAAAAAGGCAGAGGACCTGAATAGACAGTTTTCTCTAGAAGACAAACAGATGGCAAACAAACACATCAAAAGATGCTCAACATCACTAATCATCAGGGAAGTGCAAATCAAAACCACAAAGAGATATCAGCCTACACCTGTCAGAATGACCAGAATCAAAAAACAAGAAATAACAAGTGTTGGCGAAGATGCAGAGGGGGGAAAAATCACTACTGGTCGGAATGCAAACTAGCGTAGCTACTGCGGAGGAAAACAGTATGGTAGCTCCTCAAAAAATTAAAAATAGAAATATCATATGACTCTGTAATTCCACTATTGGATACTTACCCAAAGAATATAAAAACATTAATTTGAAAAGGTGTGTGCACCCGCCTGTTGATTGCACTGTTATGTACAGAATCCATGATATGAAAGCAATCTAAGTGTCCACATATACACAACGGAATACTATGCAGCCATAAAAGGGATGAAATCTTGACATTTATAACAACATGGATTGACCTGGAGGGTATTAAGTTAAATGAACCAGACAGAGAAAGACAAGTAAATTATGATGTCAATTTAAAAAAACAAAAAAACAAACTGGTCGTTTTAAGGGTGGGGGAGGTTAAACAGAGATTTAAGCCAAACTTCAATTATAAAATAAGTCGTGGAGACGAACAGTATAGCATAGGGATTACAGTCAATAGTACTGTAGTAATAATATATGTCGACAGATGGTGACTATACTCATAGTAAACACTGGGCAATGTACAGAAGTGTTGAATCAATTTGTACACCTGAAACTAAAAACATTGTATGTTAATTATACTTCAGTAAAAGAAAAAGATTCGAGCAGTCCAGTTTACGAGGAAAAAGGCATCCTTAACATTTATATCTTAATTTGACCATTTTTTAATGTTTAAACAGAATTTTAATTTTGGGATTTGGGGGGATCATACAATAAATTTAAAAAAAATTAACAAGTTCTATAAAATTAGACCTATGGAAAAAAGTTTTACCTTCAACTTATAAACAATCAGCTTGTAACCACATTCCACAAACTATCTGGATCAAGAACTGAAAAACAAATATTGTATGATTTTACTTATATGTAGAATCTAAAACACAAAACAAAAAATAAACAAAAACCACAAACAGATCCATACAGAGAACATCTGATGGATGCCAGGGGCAGGGAAGTGGGGAGACGGACAAACGAGGGAAGAGCAGGAGATGCAGAATTCCGGTTATGGCATGACTAAGTCATGGTGATAAAGGGTACAGCATAGGGAACATAGTCAATGGTATTAAATGTTGTTGTATGGTGACAGATGGTGCTGCACCTGGGGTGAGCACCACATGAAGTACAGACTTATTGAATCACTATGTTGTATATGTGACACTAATGTAACGGTGCAAGCCAACTGAACTTTAGTCAAAAAAAGAGGAAAGAAATTAAAAAAAAAAAAAGATGAAAGAATGCATGTTCTTATTTACAACACACTGAATTATACAAAATCAAATAAGCAAATACATCAAAGAGTTATGTGTTAATACAATTCAATCCAGCGAAAGTACAGAAATGTCTACTAAGTATTAAGCTCTATCAAAGATACTGGTTGACCTAATGAAATATAAGATGCAATACATGTTAGTTAAGAGAAAAGACTTTAGAGGTACCTGGGTGGCTCAGTTGGTTAAGCATCGGCCTTCGGCTCAGGTCATGATCCCAGGTTCCTGGGATCCAGCCCCAAGTGGGAGTCCCTACTCAGCAGGGAGCCTGCATCTCCATCTTCCTCTGCCCCTCCCCCTGCTCACTCTCTCTCTCGAATAAATAAAATCTTAAGAAAAAAAAAAAAAAATCACAGACTGGTCAAATCTTGAATCTGATTCCCAGGTCCACCTCTTAAAGCTAGCTACATCTTTTGTAGCAAATCAATTCACTTAGCTTCTGCAATACGGAAATAGTGTTAATCTATACAAGATTTGAGTGAGATCATATATATAAAACGTTTAACTGCTTAGCATATAGTGTATGTTTAAAAGTTGAAAGCCACTGTTAAAAGTCATACAGTCCTTGACCTGGAGAAGTTCACAGCCCGTGAACAAGAAGAGCAACTGAAAGATACCTGTATCATACCAGACAAAGTATCAACACTCTTAATATAAAATGGTTATTAAAAAATCAGTTTAAGGTGATGATCCACCGCCGCATCCGTGGTCGGTTTACTGAGCCCGTTCCATTAGTGCCCCTGCCGAGCAAAGACTCCCATCGCCGTCATGTCCCGCTACCTGCACCCCCCCCAATATGTCTCTGTTCATAAGGAATGTGGCCAACGACACCAGGTCTGAAGATTTACGACGAGAATTTGGTCGTTATGGTCCTATAGTTGATGTGTATGTTCCACTTGATTTCTACACGTGCCGTCCAAGAGGATTTGCTTATGTTCAATTTGAGGATGTCCGTGATGCCGAAGACGCTTTACATAATTTGGACAGAAAATGGATTTGCAGATGCCAAATTGAAATACAGTTTGCACAAGGGGATCGGAAGATTCCAAATCAAATGAAAGCCAAGGAAGGGAGGAATGTGTACAGCTCTTCACGCTATGATGATTATGACAGATACAGACATTCTAGAAGCCGGAGTTATGAAAGAAGAAGATCAAGAAGCTGGTCCTTTGATTACAACTATAGAAGATATTAGAGTCCTAGAAACAGTAGACCGGCTGGAAGACCACGGCCTAGCAGAAGCCATTCCGACAATGATAGATTCAAACCATTCCGACAATGATAGATTCAAACACTGAAATCAATCTTTTTCAAGATCTAAATCCAATTCAAGATCACGGTCCAAGATCCAGCCCAAGAAAGAAATGAAGGCTAAATCACGTTCTAGGTCTGCATCTCACACCAAAACTAGAGGCACCTCTAAAACAGATTCCAAAACACATTATAAGTCTGGCTCAAGATATGAAAAGGAATCAAGGAAAAAAGAAGCACCTAGATCCAAATCTCAGTCAAGATCACAATCTAGGTCTAGGTGAAAATCTAGATCGAGGTCTTGGACCAGTCCTAAGTCCAGTGGCCACTGATAGTATAAACCTTGATATTTTTAGGCATGTATCATTCATTTACTCATAGTTTGGTTTACTTAAATTATCAGGAATACAATGTTGCAATGATGCTTTAAAAACACTTGTCAGTTTTCCCTGTACCAGGCAAATGGTTATAATTAAAATGATATGCTGTTGAGAAGCCACTCTTAAGAGTCCAGTTTGTTTAATGTTATGGGCAGCTACCAATTTGTGGTGTCTCTGTATATTTTTGTAAAGATTCTCATTTTTTATGCTTGAAGTATTGGTGAAAAGATGTTGGTTGACCATAATGTGCAACATTGTCTTATTGAAAATAAACTTTCATATCCATATTTGGTAGAACTGTTAACCTAGAAATGTAGCTTGCTAATAAGATAGAATGATACAACAGTGAAGTTGTAGGCACAGTACAACAATGACATTTAGGTTCAGGGTGGACCTTTTTGTCTTGTTAAGATGTCTAGGCCCATGATAATAGTTAATTATGACAGAGCGTGGAATAGTTCTTTTGTTAACCCCACCATCTTGGGGAATGATGCCAACTGGGTTAAGTAGCATTTGGGGGAAGATTGAGTTTTTGACTGAAACATGGAGCCTTCACTGCTTTTTTTCTGGTTTCTGTGAAGATTTGAAACATATAAACATCAGAAGAACTCACCTTAAAATTTAAGCAGGTCAATAATGGCAGAAATAATTTTAAGGGAAAAAAAAATGCTCTCAAGTAGTTCCTCTCAACTTTAAGGAGCATTGTTGGTAATACTGCTTAGTTTTCTTACTGCTGTTAAAAAGCAGCAAGTAAATTGTTTCAGAGTAGATTTTGTTTATGCATATGCATAGTGTAAACTGAATTTTGATGCTTATAGCACTTGGTCTGTGCATTTGTATCAAAATTTGCCTCCCACTTTATGAAGGAGACTTGTTCTTCACACATCAGCTTATTTCATGTGAGGCAAGTTGAAAGAGAACACTCCCATTCTAGGAGATCCTGTGGTGCCATGAAATTTAAAATATTTTGGAAAAAGAATGAAAGAGTCCCATCTCTGAGTCTGATTGATTATCAATGTAGTACCTGGCAGTACCCGACTAAAAAAGAAAACAAGACCCTAACCGTTTATAATTTCTAGTGTTTCTCTGAGAGATCGTTGGAGGGAGAGGGCAATTAAAAGGAATATGTCCAATCTCATTTCAGAATAAAAGCTAGCATCTTTAAAATTTTTAGATTGCTTGCTTGCAGGTATAAGTAAGAAATATTGTGGGGAAACGACTCCTTTTAGAGGATTACTTTTTTCCAATTTTGGTTTTAGTAATATAGGCCTTGCCTGTAAAGAACAAAAAAGATGGTTTTTAAATTGTTTGTGGAATGTGGGGAGGAGTCAAGATGGCGGAGAAGTAGCAAGCTGAGACTGCTTCAGCTAGCCGGAGATCAGCTAGATAGCTTATCTAAAGATTGCAAACACCTGAAAATCCATCGGCAGATCGAAGAGAAGAAGAACAGCAATTCTGGAAACAGAAAAACAACCACTTTCTGAAAGGTAGGACCGGCGGAGAAGTGAATCCAAAGCGACGGGAAGATAGACCCCGGGGGGAGGGGCCGGCTCCCGGCAAGCGGCGGAGCAACCGCGCACAAAATCAGGACTTTTAAAAGTCTGTTCCGCTGAGGGACATCGCTCCAGAGGCTAAACCGGGGCGAAGCCCACGCAGGGTCAGCGTGGCCTCAGGTCCCGCAGGGTCACAGAAGGATCGGGGGTGTCTGAGTGTCACAGAGCTTGCGGGTATTGGAACGGGAAAGCCGGCTACAGAGACAGAGCCGACAGTAAGCTCGCAGCTCCGTGTTACCTTGAACCGGTCGCAGGCTCGGTGAGCTCGGAGCGCGGCCGGAGGTCAGGCAGACGGGAGTAACTGGGCGCTGTTCTCTAAGGGCGCACTGAGGAGTGGGGCCCTGGGCTCTCGGCTCCTCCGGGCCGGAGACCAGGAGGCCGCCATTTGTATTCCCGTCCTCTGGAACTCTACGGAAAGCGCTCAGGGAACAAAAGCTCCTGAAAGCAAACCCGAGCGGATTACTCACCCCGGCCCCGGGTAAGGGCGGTGTAATTCCGCCTGGGGCAAAGACACTTGAGAATCACTACAACAGGCCCCTCCCCCAGAAGATCAACAAGAAATCCAGCCGAGACCAAGTTCACCTACCAAGGAGTGCGGTTTCAATACCAAGGAGAGCAGCAGAATTCCAGAGGAGGAGAAAGCCAAGCACGGAACTCATGGCTTTTTTCCTGTGATTTTTTTTAGTCCTGCAGTTAATTTAATTTTTTCTTTTTCATTTTTTTCTTTTTTTTTCTCGCCTTCGGGTAAAATTTTTTTTTAACTGTTACCTTTTTCTTCTTTAACGATTTTTTACTAGTTTATCTAATATATATATATATATTTTTTACATTTTTCTTAAGTGTTTTCTTTCTTTAAAAATATTCTTTTCTTTTCTTTTTTTTTTTTTTCTTTTTTCTTTCTTCCTTTTTGAACCTCTTTTTATCCCCTTTCTCCCCACTCACGATTTTGGATCTCTTCTAATTTGGTTAAAGCATATTTTCCTGGGGTTGTTGCCACCCTTTTAGTATTTTACTTGCCCCTTCATTTACTCTTATCTGGACAAAATGACAAGACGGAAAAATTCAACACAAAAAAAAGAACAAGAGGCAGTACCGAAGGCTAGGGACCTAATCAATACAGACATCGGTAATATGTCAGATCTAGAGTTCAGAATGACAATTCTCAAGGTTCTAGCCGGGCTCGAAAAAGGCATGGAAGATATGAGAGAAACCCTCTCGAGAGATATAAAAGCCCTTTCTGGAGAAATAAAAGAACTAAAATCTAACCAAGGTGAAATCAAAAAAGCTATTAATGAGGTGCAATCAAAAATGGAGGCTCTAACTGCTAGGATAAATGAGGCAGAAGAAAGAATTAGTGATATAGAAGACCAAATGACAGAGAATAAAGAAGCTGAGCAAAAGAGGGACAAACAGCTACTGGACCACGAGGGGAGAATTCGAGAGATAAGTGACACCATAAGACGAAACAACATTAGAATAATTGGGATTCCAGAAGAAGAAGAAAGTGAGAGGGGAGCAGAAGGTATACTGGAGAGAATTATTGGGGAGAATTTCCCCAATATGGCAAAGGGAACGAGCATCAAAATTCAGGAGGTTCAGAGAATGCCCCTCAAAATCAATAAGAATAGGCCCACACCCCGTCACCTAATAGTAAAATTTACAAGTCTCAATGACAAAGAGAAAATCCTGAAAGCAGCCCGGGAAAAGAAGTGTGTAACATACAATGGTAAAAATATTAGATTGGCAGCTGACTTATCCACAGAGACCTGGCAGGCCAGAAAGAGCTGGCATGATATTTTCAGAGCACTAAACGAGAAAAACATGCAGCCAAGAATACTATATCCAGCTAGGCTATCATTGAAAATAGAAGGAGAGATTAAAAGCTTCCAGGACAAACAACAACTGAAAGAATTTGCAAATACCAAACCAGCTCTACAGGAAATATTGAAAGGGGTCCTCTAAGCAAAGAGAGAGCCTACAAGTGGTAGATCAGAAAGGAACAGAGACCTATACAGTAACAGTCACCTTACAGGCAATACAATGGCACTAAATTCATATCTCTCAATAGTTACTCTGAATGTGAATGGGCTAAATGCCCCTGTCAAAAGACACAGGGTATCAGAATGGATAAAAAAACAAAACCCATCTATATGTTGCCTCCAAGAAACACATTTTAAGCCCGAAGACACCTCCAGATTTAAAGTGAGGGGGTGGAAAAGAATTTACCATGCTAATGGACATCAGAAGAAAGCAGGAGTGGCAATCCTTATATCAGATCAATTAGATTTTAAGCCAAAGACTATAATAAGAGATGAGGAAGGACACTATATCATACTCAAAGGGTCTGTCCAACAAGAAGATTTAACAATTTTAAATATCTATGCCCCCAATGTGGGAGCAGCCAACTATATAAACCAATTAATAACAAAATCAAAGAAACACATCAACAATAATACAATAATAGTAGGGGACTTTAACACTCCCCTCACTGAAATGGACAGGTCATCCAAGCAAAAGATCAGCAAGGAAATAAAGGCCTTAAACGACACACTGGACCAGATGGACATCACAGATATATTCAGAACATTTCATCCCAAAGCAACAGAATACACATTCTTCTCTAGTGCACATGGAACATTCTCCAGAATAGATCACATCCTCGGTCCTAAATCAGGACTCAACCGGTATCAAAAGATTGGGATCATTCCCTGCATATTTTCAGACCACAGTGCTCTAAAGCTAGAACTCAACCACAAAAGGAAGTTTGGAAAGAACCCAAATACATGGAGACTAAACAGTATCCTTCTAAAGAATGAATGGGTCAACCGGGAAATTAAAGAAGAATTGAAAAAAATCATGGAAACAAATGATAATGAAAATACAACGGTTCAAAATCTGTGGGACACAACAAAGGCAGTCCTGAGAGGAAAATATATAGCGGTACAAGCCTTTCTCAAGAAACAAGAAAGGTCTCAGGTACACAACCTAACCCTACACCTAAAGGAGCTGGAGAAAGAACAAGAAAGAAACCCTAAGCCCAGCAGGAGAAGAGAAATCATAAAGATCAGAGCAGAAATCAATGAAATAGAAACCAAAAAAACAATAGAACAAATCAACGAAACTAGGAGCTGGTTCTTTGAAAGAATTAATAAAATTGAAAAACCCCTGGCCCGACTTATCAAAAAGAAAAGAGAAAGGACCCAAATAAATAAAATCATGAATGAAAGAGGAGAGATCACAACTAACACCAAAGAAATACAAACTATTATAAGAACATACTATGAGCAACTCTACGGCAATAAATTTGACAATCTGGAAGAAATGGATGCATTCCTAGAAACATATAAACTACCACAACTGAACCAGGAAGAAATAGAAAGCCTGAACAGACCCATAACCAGTAAGGAGATTGAAACAGTCATTAAAAATCTCCAAACAAACAAAAGCCCAGGGCCAGACGGCTTCCCGGGGGAATTCTACCAAACATTTAAAGAAGAACTAATTCCTATTCTCCTGAAACTGTTCCAAAAAATAGAAATGGAAGGAAAACTTCCAAACTCATTTTATGAGGCCAGCATCACCTTGATCCCAAAACCAGACAAGGATCCCACCAAAAAAGAGAGCTATAGACCGATATCCTTGATGAACACAGATGCGAAAATACTCAACAAAATACTAGCCAATAGGATTCAACAGTACATTAAAAAGATTATTCACCACGACCAAGTGGGATTTATTCCAGGGCTGCAAGGTTGGTTCAACATCCGCAAATCAGTCAATGTGATACAACACATCAATAAAAGAAAGAACAAGAACCATATGATACTCTCAATAGATGCTGAAAAAGCATTTGACAAAGTACAACATCCCTTCCTGATCAAAACTCTTCAAAGTGTAGGGATAGAGGGCACATACCTCAATATCATCAAAGCCATCTATGAAAAACCCACCGCAAATATCATTCTCAATGGAGAAAAACTGAAAGCTTTTCCGCTAAGGTCAGGAACACGGCAGGGATGTCCATTATCACCACTGCTATTCAACACAGTACTAGAGGTCCTAGCCTCAGCAATCAGACAACAAAAGGAAATTAAAGGCATCCAAATCGGCAAAGAAGAAGTCAAATTATCACTCTTCGCAGATGATATGATACTATATGTGGAAAACCCAAAAGACTCCACTCCAAAACTGCTAGAACTTATACAGGAATTCAGTAAAGTGTCAGGATATAAAATCAATGCACAGAAATCAGTTGCATTTCTCTACACCAACAGCAAGACAGAAGAAAGAGATATTAAGGAGTCAATCCCATTTACAATTGCATCCAAAACCATAAGATACCTAGGAATAAACCTAACCAAAGAGACACAGAATCTATACTCAGAAAACTATAAAGTACTCATGAAAGAAATTGAGGAAGACACAAAGAAATGGAAAAATGTTCCATGCTCCTGGATTGGAAGAATAAATATTGTGAAAATGTCTATGCTACCTAAAGCAATCTACACATTTAATGCAATTCCTATCAAAGTACCATCCATCTTTTTCAAAGAAATGGAACAAATAATGCTAAAATTTATATGGAACCAGAAAAGACCTCGAATAGCCAAAGGGATATTGAAAAAGAAAGCCAACGTTGGTGGCATCACAATTCCGGACTTCAAGCTCTATTACAAAGCTGTCATCATCAAGACAGCATGGTACTGGCACAAAAACAGACACATAGATCAATGGAACAGAATAGAGAGCCCAGAAATAGACCCTCAACTCTATGGTCAACTAATCTTCGACAAAGCAGGAAAGAATGTCCAATGGAAAAAAGACAGCCTTTTCAATAAATGGTGCTGGGAAAATTGGACAGCCACATGCAGAAAAATGAAATTGGACCATTTCCTTACACCACACACAAAAATAGACTCAAAATGGATGAAGGATCTCAATGTACGAAAGGAATCCATCAAAATCCTTGAGGAGAACACGGGCAGCAACCTCTTCGACCTCTGCCGCAGCAACATCTTCCTAGGAACAACGCAAAAGGCAAGGGAAGCAAGGGAAAAAATGAACTACTGGGATTTCATCAAGATCAAAAGTTTTTGCACAGCAAAGGAAACAGTTAACAAAATCAAAAGACAACTGACAGAATGGGAGAAGATATTTGCAAACGACATATCAGATAAAGGACTAGTGTCCAGAATCTATAAAGAACTTAGCAAACTCAACACCCAAAGAACAAATAATCCAATCAAGAAATGGGCAGAAGACATGAACAGACATTTCTGCAAAGAAGACATCCAGATGGCGAACAGACACATGAAAAAGTGCTCCATATCACTCGGCATCAGGGAAATACAAATCAAAACCACAATGAGATATCACCTCACACCAGTCAGAATGGCTAAAATCAACAAATCAGGAAATGACAGATGCTGGCGAGGATGCGGAGAAAGGGGAACCCTCCTACACTGTTGGTGGGAATGCAAGCTGGTGCAGCCACTCTGGAAAACAGCATGGAGGTTCCTCAAAATGTTGAAAATAGAACTGCCCTATGACCCAGCAATTGCACTATTGGGTATTTACCCTAAAGATACAAATGTAGTGATCCAAAGGGGCACATGCACCCGAATGTTTATAGCAGCAATGTCCACAATAGCCAAACTATGGAAAGAACCTAGATGTCCATCAACAGATGAATGGATCAAGAAGATGTGGTATATATACACAATGGAATACTATGCAGCCATCAAAAGAAATGAAATCTTGCCATTTGCAACAACATGGATGGAACTAGAGCGTATCATGCTTAGCGAAATAAGTCAAGCAGAGAAAGACAACTATCATATGATCTCCCTGATATGAGGAAGTGGTGATACAACATGGAGGCTTAAGTGGGTAGAAGAAGAATAAATGAAACAAGATGGGATTGGGAGGGAGACAAACCATAAGTGACTCTTAATCTCACGAAACAAACTGAGGGTTGCCGGGGGGAGGGGGTTTGGGAGAAGGGGGTGGGATTATGGACATTGGGGAGGGTATGTGATTTGGTGAGTGCTGTGAAGTGTGTAAACCTGGTGATTCACAGACCTGTACCCCTGGGGATAAAAATATATGTTTATAAAAAAAAATAAAATAAAATAAAAAAATAAAAGCTGTGGGAAAAAAAAAAAAAATTGTTTGTGGAATGTGTTTAAAGGACTGATTCTAGAACCTTTGTATATTTGATAGTATTTCTAACTTTCATTTCTTTCCTGTTTGCAGTTAATGTTCATGTTCTGCTATGCAATCATTTATATGCACGTTTCTTTAATTTTTTAGATTTTCCTGGATGTATAGTTTAAACAACAAAAAGTCTATTTAAAACTGTAGCAGTAGTTTGCAGTTCTAGCAAAGAGGAAAGTTGTGAGGTTAAACTTTGTATTTTCTTTCTTATAGAAGCTTCTAAAAAGGTATTTTTATATGTTCTTTTTAACAAATATTATATACAACCTTTAAAACATCAATGTTTGGATCAGAACAAGACCCAGCTTATTTTCTGCTTGCTGTAAATTAAGCAAACATGCTATAATAAAAACAAAATGAAGGGGGAAAAATCAGTTTAAAAAAAAGTACACAGGACTTAAAGAAGGGAAGGGATGAAAAGGTAACTCCCCAAAGAAAAAATACACGTGATCAAATGAAAAATATTCAACCTCCTAAGTTTAGACACTACTCATCTAATTGCAAGACTTAAGAGTAAGAGAGAGAGAAGAAAGGAGCAAAGCCTCAAGAATTAAAGGATGGTGAGGAAAATGAGGTAGACTGGATGGGTGGTCCACTTTCACCAGAGCAGCTTTTCCTTCAAAGCTGAGGTAGCTCAGTTCCATAGCTTGGCTTCTCTTATCACACTCACATTATTAGTCACTGCTTCTCACATTATTAGTGACTACTCGATTTTAGAACCTCACTGAAGAGGTGAGCATTCTCTAGTTCATATAGGACCATGATACATGCCCTTAATCCATTCCAGAATAGTCCAGAGTGGTTTTGTTCTGATTTGGCTCCAATGACTTTGTCTAGTAAGTTCCAATGGTCCCTGGTTAGTGTGGCTTTACCCATTTTTACAACAATTTTTATT
Organism: Mustela lutreola; assembly: GCF_030435805.1. Classification (NCBI taxonomy): domain Eukaryota; kingdom Metazoa; phylum Chordata; class Mammalia; order Carnivora; family Mustelidae; genus Mustela; species Mustela lutreola. Next base: position 81,869,363 of record NC_081298.1, read on the forward strand.
TCCTTCTTTGTATTTTTCCACATTAACTATAATAATATGTATTACTTTTCCAATCAGAAAATCATAATTTTTGTAATCATAATCATTTTTATTTCATATGTAAAAATAAATGGTCAGAGAGCAATCCTTTCACTTCATGATGTGCACAAATCAGTGAAAAGCACACTAGCCTAATTAATACTTCAACTATGTGTCAGGTCTATGTTGGGAATCTCTGACACAAAGATAAGAGTATCCAGTACACAAGGTCACAGCTCTCATCTTGATAGTAATGAAGTATTTGATCAAGACCTTCTTAGCCTCTTAAAGACTTAATAAATCAATAAATATGGGTATGCAGTAGACAATTTTTTTTTTTTTTTTGACAGACAGAGATCACAAGTAGGCAGAGGCAGGCAGAGAGAGAGGAGGGGAAGCGGTCTCCCTGCCGAACAGAGAGCCCGATGTGGGGCTCGATCCCAGGACCCTGGGATCATGACCTGAGCTGAAGGCAGAGGCTTCAACCCACTGAGCCACCCAGGCACTCAAGCACTAGACAACTTCTAAGGTGACTTCCCATTCTAAAAGTGAAGAATTCTAAATATAACTGTTTGAAAATCCATAAAGCAGACAGTTCTGTCCACTTAAAAGTACCTATCTTTCAAGACGCCAACTACTATAATGTACTCCCATTTAGCCCAATTCATGTGTATAAACAGATTTTCTCATTCAAGTTATATATAAGTATCTATCCATTATCTATGAACAATTTATATGATTCAACATAGTCATTCCCTCTTTAATCATACCAGAATTAAACTATTTAGACAATATTTTATTCTCTATCCCCATGTATTCAAGGACAGAAGTCAATGATGCATTACACAACTACAATTATTTTTTAAATAAAGAGGAAAAAAAATCAGTCTTTCTAAACTTTTAAGATTTTGGAATAGGTTAGGAATCACAAATCACAGCAAGCAATTATATAGCTATAACATGGCAAAGAGCCAAAAATCATACCCAGAACACTGTAGGTATTAATTTACTAATCAAAGAGAAAATGCCAGTTTTTTCTTTTTTTTTTTTTCTTTTTGCACATATACATAATACCATGATGAGAGGAAATGAAATAGAGGAAGGAAGACATAAGACAGGGAAAAAAAAACTAAAGAAGACAAAAATAAGCAGCAAAAAACAAAAGCAAAAGCAAAAACAACCCAAAAAAAAAACCATCAACACACACAAAATAGCCTTAGGATCCCAAAAGCAATAATCTGTTTTACAGGGAAGAAATGTATCCCAGTAACCAATAATGATGCAGAAACCTAAACCCTAAGCCTTCCTGTGGTAGGAGAAAGGAGAAGACAGGAAGCTAAGCAAACTCCTATCCTTAAAACATTAAAAAATAAAAGGGAAAAGGACATGTAGGTGACTCAGCTGAATAAGCATCTACCCTTCACTCAGGTCATGATCCCTGGACCCTGGGATCTGGGACTGAGCCCAGCACCAGGCTCCCTGCTCATCTGGGAGCCTGCTTCTCCATCTCCCTCTGCCACTTCCCCTTGCTCCTGCTCTCTCTCTCTCTCTCAAATAAATAAATAAAATCTTAAAAAATAAATAAATAATAAGGAAAGGAAGAGAACTCCTGAAATATTCAGAAAATATAAAACAAGGTAGGAAAAGGACATTCTACTCTACCTGCTCCAAAGACATGCGGCAAGGTACCATGTTGAGGCATATCAAACACACTACCTTTCAAGTCTGTCTATTTCCACATGGAGCAGAACTATAACAGAAAAAAAAGGTACAGACCAAACACCAGGAACTGGAAAACTACCTCTGTAACATTACGGGAACAGGAAGCACAAAGCTAATAGGGGTGTGTTCTTGGGTGTGGAGTCCAATCCTCCTGTGTGTAAAGCAAAGGTCAGAAGAATAACAAGCATTTATTAATCTTGGGAAGAATAGGAAAAAATAATAGACTTCTCAACATGATTTGAAAAGAGCAAGCATGAAGATATTAAGAGATCAATCTAATCTTAGATTGACCTAAGACACTGACATTCTCTGCACTGAAATCAGAATACCTGGACCATTCTGTATATGCGCTTCTCAATGGAAAGATCTCTATGTGGGATACCTGCATTGATTCATTGAAAATTTCTGAAAAAAAAAAACACACACAACTAAAAAGACTTCTAAGCAAACAGTCTGGTCAGTGTGATAGATTTGGAATTTAAACCTTGAGATCATGAACCAATTGACAGTCTGTCTGGTCGAAGGTCTACATGCCTTCCAAAAACCTAAAAGGTTTATTTTATTTTCTGACTAGTGTTATAATGCTAAAGCACAGCCTATTCTGGCAATGCTTACCCACTTTTATCGGTGGAGGATGTACATGAATCAAGTACCCTGACATCTGAGCACATAAAGGTCAAGTTGGTTATTATAGTTCATGCTTAATAAATAAAATAAACCATCAGAAAAGTAGGTTTTATTATTACTCTAAATACTTTAAATGGTGTCTTTTTTTAAAGATGCATACCCAGTGAACAGGGAGGTAGATAAAGTTGTTCTTACTAGCTCTATGACTAGACAATGCATCTTTAGAGAAAAAAAAATCACTTATCTGGTTTCCACAGTATTAATCGTCCACTGATTAACTGTCTGTATGCTTAAGTCTAAACTCTTTTCAAAAAATGGGAACCCTCTTATACTGTTGGTGGGAGTGCAAGCTGGTACAGCCACTCTGGAAAACAGTTGGGAGGTTCTTCAAAAAGTTGAAAATAGAGCTACCTTGTGACCTAGCAATTATACTACTAGGTATTTACCCCAAAGATACAATTGCAGAGATCCAAAGGGGCACCTGCATTCCCAATGTTTATAGCAGCAATGTTCACAACAGCCAAACTATGGAGAGAGCCCAGATGTCCACCAACAGATGAAAGGATAAAGAAAAGGTGGTATTTATATACAACAGAATACTACTCAGCCATTAAAAAGAATGAAATCTTGCCATCTGCAATGAAGCAGATTGAATTAGAGGGTATTATGCTAAATGAAGTCAGTCAATCAGAGAAAGACAGTTATAGGATTTCACTCATATGTAGAATTTAAGAAAAAAACAGAAGCATAGGGGAAGGGATGGAAAAATTAAACAAGATAAAAATCAGAAAGGGAGACAAACCATATGGGACTCTTAATCATAGGAAACAAACAGAGCTGCTGGAGGGGTGGGGGTAAGGGAATGGGTAACTAGGTGACGTAATAGCACTGGGTATTATGTAAAACTGATGGATCATGAACTCTACCTCTGCAACTAGTAATACACTTTATGTTAACTGATTAAAAAAAAAGTAAAAAACAAACAAAACCAAAACCAAAACAATGCTAATTCCATGGGGAATGCTAGATCTTTAAATGCATTTAATTGAAGTCTATACAGCGTAGAAAATGCTAATAAAATCTTTCTTTTATAAAAAATGTAGTGGCCTATCACAAAGCTTCAAATTCTGCCATTAATATTTTGATCTTGCTATTTTTCTAGGATTTCTTATGAATCTACATGGAAAATGTTCCGATTTTTTTTTTTTTAAATTATAAAAATAAAACAGGGTCATCTGTGTGGCTCAGTGCATTAGCGTCTGCCTTCAGCTCAGTTCATGATCCCAGAATCCTGGGATTGAGCCCCACACCAGGCTCCCTGCTCAGCAGGGAGCCCTTCTCCCTCTCCCTCTGCTCCTCCCTCATCCTCCCACCCCCTACTCATGTTCTCTCTCAAATAAGTAAAATCTTGGGCACCTGGATGGCTCAGTTGGTTAAGCAACTGCCTTTGGCTCAGGTCATGATACTGGAGTCCCCAGATGGAGTTCCACATCTGGGCTCCCTGCTCAAAACCGTGTCTGCTTCTCCCTCTGACCCTGTACCCTCTCATGTGCTCTCTTTCTTGTTCTCATGGTCTCACTCTCAAGTAAATAAATAAAATATTTAAAAAAAAAATAAGTAAAATCTTAAAATAAAAAAAAATCCCCTCAGAGGGGGGAAAACATGTTAATACCTATATACATATTTTTTTTACAGTCTACAAAGAAACTATGTATAAGTACAAGCTAAGAAGTTAGTTCCTATGGTCCACTGCTGTACAGAAGTTACACAAAATTTTCAAATGGTGGTGACAAGTTAAGGAAGCTTATAGCATCTGTGAAGATCACAATGTTCTAGAGGCAAGGAAATCACCTGAGAGAAGACTCGTGTAGTCTTTGACTTATAAATTGATTTTAAGAAGCTCTGTCAAGTTATACTATACAGAAAGTCCTACATGTGTTTTGTTCAATCTTTAAAAAAAAAAAAAAAAAGAGAGAAACGATCAAATAAGCAAAACACATTTTTTTTCCTTTTTTTTTTAGGAGGTAAATTTCTGGCCCATAAGTATGACTGGTATATTTGGACCTTTGTTCCACATCATCTTTATTTGCATACATACCAGAGGCATACATACACTCCTAGTCCTGGCATTATCTGTAGCTATATCTGTAGCTATACCAGCCAGTGATATACACAATGATAATTTGAGCTTGGGGTCTGCCCCAAAAAGCACTGTAAGACAGAACTTATGTGCAGACAGTCCCTAAGATTACTGCCAATAACCTGAGAGGCAGTGGGTAGTGGAAAGAATGAAACAGAGGACAGAAAGCCAAAATAAGAGCGTGCTGTCAAGCCAGTCACTGTGGTCAATGGTGACTCTTTGAAAAGTTATATAGAAAGCTGAGACTCATGGCCTAAAAAGAGAGAATCTCAAAACATTTATTCACTGGTTTCTGTTTCCAACTGGTCAAGTTGTCCTAAAAAGATTATTAATTCTCACATTTCCAGATTTGCATACATACCAGAGGCATACATACACTCCTAGTCCTGGCATTAGAAAAACTCTGGGACAAAGGAAAAAATGAGCAGTGGTTGAGCTGAGGTGAGGTGTTTTGTCAAGAAACACCACTCTGAGGCTGAATGAAATACGACTAGGTAAAAAGTTAATGCAAAGGAAGTGAAGTGGGGAGTGAGAATTACCTGATTCCTAGCTACTTGCCAACAAGGGAAACATACAGTCAATTCTCTAAAAGGAAAAAAAATCTTGAGAAGTTTTTTCTCATGAAATCAAGTTATTTAAAGCTTTAATAGTAACAAAAGGGTTTGAGGTACACAAAATATTATGTCTATAGAAAGGTCTGCTCATTTTACTTTGTTATATTATTGAGCCTAAATGCTCATTACATAATCTAAATAAAGTCAATTATCAGGCATGTAATTTGCAAATATTGTTTCTTAGTCTGCAGCTTGTCTTTTCATTCTCTTAACTGTTTTTCAAGAATAGAAATTTTTAATTTTGGGGGCGCCTGGGTGGCTCAGTTGTTAAGCATCTGCCTTCAGCTCAGGTCTTGATACCAGGGTCCTGGAATCTAGCCCTGACTCAGTCTCCCTGCTCAGCAGGGAGCCTGCTTCTCCCTCTCCCACTCCCCTGCTTAGGTTCCCTCTCTCCCTGTCTCTCTCTCTCTGTCAAATAAATAAATAAAATCTTTAAATTTTTTTTATTTGATTAAGTCCAATTTATCAGTTTGTTCTTATATGGATCTTGCTTGGGGTGTTATACTAAGAAATCCCAAAGTCCCAAAACTTTATTTTTTTTCCCCCCAGAAGTTTCATTTGTCTTAGGTTTTACATAAAGTTTATAATCCATTTGGAGTTAATTTATGTATATGGGCTAAAGTTAATCTTTTTTTGTATTCTGCAAACTGTTTCAGCACAACTTAATGAAAAGACTGCCATTACTTCACTGAATGATCTTTGCACCTTTATATATATATACAACTATTTTCAGCAAACAATTTGTATGGGTATACATATGATCCCCAACTTAAAATGGCCCAACTTAATGGTTTTTGACTTTACATTGGGGTGAAAAATGATATGCATTCATTCAATTCAGTACTTCAAAATTTTGAATTTTGATCTCTCCAGGCTAGTATTATGCATTATGATATTCTTGTAATGCTGGGCAGTGAACCATGCAATCACAAGGGTAAACAACCAATACACTTACAAACCATTCTGTGCCCATACAACCATTCTGCTTTTTGTTTTCAATACAGTATTCAATAAATTACATGAGATATTCAACACATTATTATAAAATAGGCTTTGTGTTAGAGGACCTTGCCCAACTGTTGGCTCATGTAAGCATTCTGAGCTAAGCTGTAATGTTTGGTAGGTTACATGTATTAACTGCATTTTCAACTTAGAGTATTTAACTTATGATGGGTTTATCATCTTTAGGACTGGGTAACCCCATCTTAAGTCCAGGAGTATTTCTACCATAATGCCACACTGTCTTGATAAGGGTAGATCTGTATCTTGAAATCAGTTCATATTAGTTTTCCCACTTCATTCTTTTTCAGTTTCTTATTCTAGGTCCTTTACACCTTCCTTATGTATTTTAGAATTATACTGCCAATTTCTAAAATCCATCTAAGGGGATTCTGACTGGGACTGCACTGGATCCATAGATCTATTTGAAGAGAACTAACATCTGAACAATACTGAAAAGTCTAATGCATTAATGTGGCCTATCTCTCCAACTAATTAAGCCTTTAGGCAAAAAATTTGCAGGTATTTCATCAAAAAGGATGTATGGATGACAAGCACATAAAAATATGCCCATATCATTGGTCATTAAGGAATGCAATTAAAAGCACAATGAAATACCACTACACTACTATTAGGATGGCTAAAATGAGAAAGACGGGCACCTGGGTGGCTCAGTCAGTGAAGTATCCAACTCTTGTCTCTGCTCAAGTCTTGATCTCGTTGTCATGAGTTTGGGCCCTGTGGTGGGCTCCGTATTGGGTGTGAAGCCTACTTAAGGAAAAGAAAAGCAGAAGAAAGAGAAGAAAGACTGGCCATACCAAGTATGAGCAAGGATGAAGGACACAGAGAAAAAGGATCTCAGACACTACTGTTTGGAATGTAAAAATGTAACAACCACTTTCATAAGCAACTGTTTTTAATGTGAGCATTTACTTAAAAAATTAAACATACACCTCTTAAATGATTCAGCATTCCACTCGTAAGTATTTGCTGAAGAGAAATGAAAGCATATGCTCATATAATGACATCACATAATGTTCACAGCAGCTCTATTTTTAACAGCCAAATCTTGAAAACAATTCATATGTCCATCAACAACTAAATGGACAATATGCAGTAAATCCATACAATGGAGTACCATTCAGCATAAAAAGAATGAACTGTTATTATATGCCACAATGAATGAATCTCTATGCTGGGGAAAGAAATGTGACAGAGAATACATAGAATTATATAAAATTCCAGAAAGTAGATGAGTAGTTGCCTGGGGACCAAGGGGAAGGCCAAGAGGGCCAGAGATTATAAAGGGGCATGGGGAAACTTGGGACTAATGGAAATGTTTATTTATTATCTTGATTGTGGGGTTGATTTCACAGGTGTAAACACTGGTCAAAACTCAAATTGTACACTTGAAATACGTTCAGTTTATTACATATCAATTATACATTAATAAAGTTATTAAAAAATTTCTGATTTCTGGGTAGTAATGGGATCTACATTAGTGCTACTTTTTTTGCAGTAGAATAATCAATAATTAGGAGCTAAAAAATTAAAAAGTAGCAATAGTTCTAACACCGAGGACAAAGGCAGAAAAGTAACGGTTCATAAACCCACCACTTAAGAGAATGAAATTGTATCACTTTTATATATATAGATGCCTAAGATGTGTATATACTGAAGAAGGAAGGAAAAAGAAAAAGGATATATATGAGAACTCAGATGTTAGCTATTCCCCCATAACTGTTATTAAATTATGTTAAACTAGGAAAGCACTTAAGCAGAAAAGTGTGAACACTGCCAATCTCAAAATGTAACGCTTATTATCTTTAGAAGCATTTTGTTACTTTTATAATACCTGAAGTGATATAATAATGTCAGTCACTTAACCAGATCTTAGAGTATAATATCTTCATCTTAAGTACTATTATTTCCAGTATTTTAATAATTTTCTCACAGTCCTGGAATGTGATCTTTTGTGCTCTGATGACACTTAAATTAATAGCATAATTTTCTGGTACTTGCAACAGTTGCTTTCCCTTCTGATTTTTTTTATACTTTCCTCCTATAATATGTGCAGATAAATCCTCTAATAATCATTTTTTCTTTATCTCTGGGGGATTCAAAAAGCTTCAATAGAATAAGGAAATATCAAGAGATTAAATTTTTTAAGAAATTTAATTTTAATATTAATTGCAATATTTCTAATCAGATATCTTTAAAGAGAGAGCAAATCTCTTAATATCCAGTTCATTTGATCTTATTTGCAAGCTTCATTGATGTTCTCCACACTTTCTCTAAGTAGCTCTATAACTACATCTATTTAATCAAATGCTATTCTCTGTCAAACAATCCACATGGAACATATCAACCCTTCCTATACTTAAGTTTATTTTTACTATAACTGGCCAATACTGAGGATTATTTAAAAGATCTGCTACTATTTTTAGGACATGTGAACAAGTATCTATCCATAAAGTCAAATGAAACAGACTCACTTAATACGTTCCTATGCAGCCACTACAGAATGATTATAGCAACTACCTTTAAAGAAAGAAACATCTGCCAAATTGCATGCGGAAGATTAGGAGACACTTTCATAGTGTGGTCCTTAGCTATCCTGTATTACAGACCATTAAGAAAAAAAATCAACAGCAAGCCAATGAGGAGAGGATTCTGAGTAGATGGCTAAGCAGAAAGCACCAGGAAACGGTCTCCCCACCTAGACATTGACACTGATAGACCCAGATATATTTTGGGACTCTGGAGTCTATTGAAGGCTTGCAAATTCTATCAATTTCAGCTCTGAGCTTGACAGAGGCCACCCATCAACCAACCCCATATTCAGCAGCTCTGAATATGGGGCTTCAGAGAGTCATAGGTACTCAGAAGCAATGTACACACGGCTTACTGGAGCTAGGGTAGGCAAAGGGATCAGTCTTCCACGTACAAGGATCTGTGCTCTGCTCCAATGCCCCATGACTGCAAACCTCTCCTCCTCCTGGAGAAGTAACTTCCTGAATATTCAAAGAGCCAGTTCCCTCCCCCTCCACTTCATTTTTCTTTTTTTCCCCTTTTGGGAATCAGACATCAAGGATACAAACACACCAAAGTAACTGCACAAAGAAACATGGAAGTCACTGTGCAAGCCCAGGGAAGATGAAGGCTCAAAAATGATCAGCAGACTTTAAACTTATACCATAGGCTTATCCTTAGCACAGAGATAGCCTATAACAATCAAAAATTAGGAATAAAATTTTAAACATGGGAGATTTTAATCTTTCTTCTCTAGGGAAAAAGGAAAATCCAATTTCTATAGTTACCTTGCTATTAAAGTATCCAGTTTTTAAAAACAACAAAATTACAAGGCATAAAAGAACAGGAAAGTGAGGCCTTGATCCAAAGGAAAAAAAATATTAACAGCAATTTTCCCTAAAAACGATCTGAGAATAGATTAGACAAGAATTTGAAAAGGAGGGGGAATTTGAAAAGGACCCACTGGGTGGCTCAGTGGGTTAAAGCCTCTGCCTTTGGCTCAGGTCATGATCCCAGGGTCCTGGGATCAAGCCCCCTTCCCTTCCTATCTCTCTGCCTGCCTCTATGCCTACTTGTGATCTCTGTCTCTCAAATAAATAAAAAAAAAATTTTAAAAAAATTCAGAATTTGAAAAGGATGTTTTAAGTATGCTCTAAAAATTAAAAAGATGCGGAGAAAGATGTGGAGAAAGAAAATGATGAACAAAATGAAAATATCAACAAGAGAAAGAAAACCTAAAAAGAAATTGTGGAGCTGAAAGTACAATGACTGAAATGAAAAATTCACAAAAGGAACCTAAAGGCAGATTTGAGACTTTAATCTGAGAGAAGAATCTGAGACTTTAATGACAAGACAATGTCAACTATCAAATGTGAACTACAGAAAGAAAAGGAATACAGAGAAGCAAACAGAACCTAAAGGAAATGTGGGACAAACCGACCAATGTGTGCACTGTAGGGACCCAAAAGAAGACAGTGGCACGGAGAGAATATTTGAACAATGTCTTAAAACTCCCGATTTTGATGAAAGACATGAATATAAACATCCAAGAGATCAAAAAAGTCCAAGCAAGATGAAATCAAAGAGACCCACACCAAGACACATTATAATCACACTTTCAAAGCCAGATTCAGAGAGTCTTGGGGGAAAAAAGGCGACTCATCATGTATTAGAGACCCTCAAAAACAATCAGATTTCTTAAAGGAAATTTTGAAAGGCAGAAGGCAGTAGGCTGATATATTCCAAGTGCTTAAACAAAACAAAAACAAAAACTGTCAACCAAGAATCCTGTTTCTGGCCAAACTGTCCTTCATCAGTGTGGAAGAAATAAAGATATTCTCAGATAAACAAAAGCTGAAGGAGGTCTGGATTAGATTAGATAACCCAGGTGCTCACCCACCTTGCACTTTGATGCTAGACAGAGTATTTCTTTCCTTAAACCTTGTGAACCAACTTCTGTAGCCTCAAACTTTTCTTCTGCAGCTTCCTCACCTCTTCTTTGCCTTCATAAAATTGAAGAGTTAAGGCTTTGCTCTGGATTGGGCTTAGGCTTAAGAGAACACTGCAGCTGATTTGATTTTCTATCCAGACCACTAAAACCTTCTCTGTATCAGCAATAAGACAGTTTTGTTTTCTTATCATTTGTTTGTTCACTGGAGTAGCACTTTTAATTTCCTTCGAGAACTTTTCCTTAGCATTCACAACCTGGCTAAGTGTTTGGCTCAAGAGGTCTAGCTTTTGGTCTATCCTGGTTTTTGCCAGGTGTTCCTCACTAAATTTAATCATTTCTAGCTTTCGATTTAAAGTGAGAGACAGGTGACTTTTCCTCTCAGAGGCCATTTAGGCTTATCAACTGGCCTAATTTCAAAATTTGTGTCTTGGGACCAGGATAGCCAAAGGAGAGGGAGAGATAGGGGGAATGTGCAGTATGTGAAGCAATCAGAACACATTAAGTTCGCCATCTTATAAGGTTGCAATTCATACTGACTCAAAACAATTACAACAGTCACATCAAAGATCACGTCACAGATCATAATCAATAATAATGAAAAAGCTTAAAATACTATAAGAATTACTACAATGTGAGACATAAAGTGAGCAAATGCTATTGGAAAATGGCACCAACAGACTTCAAGACAGACTGCCACAAACTTTCAATTTGTTAAAATACCCATTATCTGTGAAGCACAATACAGCAAAGTACAGTAACACGAGGTATGCCTGTACACCAGACCCTGCCTAAACTCTAGCAAAACGTCCAGTCTTATCGCTAACTCTGACCATAGAGTACCAAATGCTGTGTAATTCATGCCTTACCTCCTATAAATTCATGTATTTGTTCTTTGGCTAATGCAGTTCTCCCCTGAAGTTTCCTGTCTCCTCCCAAGCCTAACTTCTTACTCCTCAAGACACACTGAACTCAAGTAACATCTTATCCAGAAAACTTGGTTGACCATATCAGGTTAGATTACATGCTTCCACTCTACCTCATCAAAATGGCTCATCATAACACTCAACACATTTTACTGAAATTATCTTTTTAAATACTTCTTTCCTCATCAGACAGAAAGCGAATCCTGAAAGCCTATCCTAGCTAGGTATTAGAACCTAATTCACTTTAACATCCTCAGAATCCAGCTCACTGCTCCACAGACAGTGGATAATAAAGGTATGTTACATTTAAATTGTTTCCTACTGAAAAATGTTGCTCCTTGCTTTTCTGCTTATGTACTTTTTCAAGGTAACTGTGACAGCTATACAAATTTCATCTAGTAAAGCTCTAAAATTAGGACAGAACTTCCCTAATCAACTTTTGTAAGTTAGTTCTTCTTATTTATCTTACCCTAAGTTTTAAGAAGGTCCAAAGAAACCCGACCGTTCCACACTAATACCCTCCCTATTACACAAGTGGATGGGAAAACAAGAGGATTTCTTTTGTCACTTGCCTATGTGGCAACCCCATTCATATTTAGCATACTTATTTAGAAATCTTAATATTTAAATTAATATTTCTCTTTAACAGCCCATTGGTTAAAGCAATGAAAAAATTTTAATATTCCTTGTTCACAACTAGTTTATACATCAGAATTCAAAGAAAGAAAGCAGTAATGACACATTTAATATTCCGTAGAAAGAGGGTAAAAGCTATTAGGTAAGGAAGGTGGATTAAATACACACATCTCATTTCAGCCTCTCCTCAAAACTCACTAAAACTGTGTTGCTCCTGTTTTTCCTTTAAGGCATAATCTCAAAGAGAACAGGGAAAATTGGAGAGGCGACAAGAAGAAAATTGTGGAATCAGAAAAACAAAGGCATACATGCAAATTCACATAAGCATATATGCAAATCCCTAAAAAAATTAAAAAATGAAATCTGGCAATAAGCAATATGCACCAGAGATCACATGTGTGAGCAACAGAGAAATATAACATATACCACAACCTGAGTGTATTTCAAGAACAGCGGACTGGCTTAACATTAGGAAATCAAACAATCAATTTGCCACATTAACAGATTAAAGGAGAAAACAAACTGACTATTTTAATATATAGAAAGAATATATTTGACAAAATTCAACTTTTCATAACAAAACTCCTAGCAAAACAGAAATAGAAATAAATTCCATTAATTGTTAGAGGATTTTAGTAAAAGAAATACATATACAAAAATTTACCTAATAGGGCGCCTGGGTGGCTCAGTGGGTTAAGCCGCTGCCTTCGACTCAGGTCATGATCTCAGGGTCCTGGGATCGAAGCCCGCATCGGGCTCTCTGCTCAGCAGGGAGCCTGCTTCCTCCTCTCTCTCTGCCTGCCTCTCTGCCTGCTTGTGATCTCTCTGTCAAATAAATAAATAAAATCTTTAAAAAAAAAAATCTACCTAATAATAAAACGCTAAAGTTTTATGTTTTTTGTTTTTTGAGATCTGGAACAAAAATGTTTACTATTTCACATTGTTTTAGAAAGCCTAGCCAGAGCAATATGGGGGTGGGGGGAAAGGGAGGTATAAAGATGGGAATGGAGGAAATGAAACTGTTATTACAAATATTCTGTTCACAGAAAAATCCAGATAAATTTACTGATAAAAATATTAGATAAAAGTTTAACAAGGCTACTGGATAGAAAACCATTAAAAAAAAAAAAAAAACAAACAGATTTATAGGGGTGCCTGGTTGGCTCAGAAGGTTAAGCGTCTGCCTTTGGCTCAGGTCATGATCCGAGGGTGAGGGTCCTGCGATCAAGCCCCGCATCGGCACAGGGAGCCTGCTTCTCCCTCTCCCTCTGCAGCTCCCCTGCTTGTACTCCTGCACTATCAAGTAAATAAGTAAAATCTTAAAAAAAAAAAAAAATGTACATACATCAGCAACAAACAAAACTGAAGGGAGAAAAAAATGACTGCTACACACAACAAAGAATGGCCAAAATTACAGTCTGAAAAAACCAAGTGATTGACTAGGATACCATTTTTTGCCTCTTAGCTCCAAATCCACCCTTATTACCTGCTCTGTGATAATGGAGGTTTACCCTGTAAGCATGTCTCTTTCACGGCTACACTATGTTCAGCCCTATCAAGTAGAAGATGGCATCAAGTTACGGGCTTGCTAATTCAGGCTGTGGTTTCCTGTCCACCAGCCTGGTCAATTTACACCTCAGAGGAATGTATTCTGCTTGCTCAGAAACAGAATGTTGGAAGAGTCTTCTCCAAGAAATCTGAGCGACCAGTCACTCAAAAAGACCTGAAGGTATTGACATTTGGCATTCCTCATTATGAGATCTAGTCAGATGACTCGGAAATAAAGTTCACAGTTGACAAGCCTCATGCATGCACTGAGAGCTTCCAAACAGCTTTTTTAGTTTTTTTTCCCCAGCTTTTTATATCCGACTTTTTTTAAAAAGATTTTTATTTATTTATTTGACAGAAGGAGATCACAAGTAGGCAGAGAGGCAGGCGGGTGGGGGCAGGGGGAGCAGGGAAGCAGGCTCCCTGCTGAGCAGACAGCTCCCATGTGGGGCTTGAACCCAGGACCCTGGGATCATGACCTGAGTCGAAGGCAGAGGCTTTAACCCACTGATTCACTCAGATGCCCCTATATCTGACTTTTAACCACAAGCAGATGAGCAAAGATTTTAAGTGCAGAAAAAAAAAGAGTAACTGAAGGAAAAAGAAACTACTTAGAGGGGAAAAACAGTATTTCTGGGGGGAAAAGTACATACACTTATGAAGTAAACTCTAAGAAATTAACATGACTAAAGTAAAAAAAAAATTTCAACAGGAAGGTTATTAGGTAAATCGCATGAAATTCCCCAGAAATAGAGTCAACAGGAACCTAATACAGATGACTAAGAAAAGATCTAGATGAGTGACGGGAAATTGGAGGTTAAAGGAGTTTTAAGTATAGAGAAAACTACAGAAATGAAAAATTAAGATAATTGTTAACTCTAGGAATAACAAAAACCAGGTAACAAAAGAAAAATAATAGTTATTTTAACCACATGGCTTATCTCTGCATAGCATATATACATGTTCATAATGTGAACACTGAGTACTGATATAATCAAAATTAAAAGGTAACTATGTGGGGGCTCACTTCAGCAGCACATATACTAACAATGGAACAAGACAGAGAAGACTAGCAGGGCCCATGCGCAAGGTGACATACAAATCTGTGAAGTATTCCATATAAAACATTAAAAAATTAAATAAAAATACAAGATAACTATTTGAGAAAAACAGGAAGCTAGGAAGTATACAGGTGTGTGGAGCGGGAGCAGGTCGAAGATACAGCAAACCCACCAAAAGGCAAAGTTAAAAGATAATGCCTAAACCAAGCAAACCAAAGGCAGCATAATTACAAGAACACGCAATAACATCAAGAATACTGTAGCACCAAAAGAATCAGCTAACACTCAGAAGTCGTTGACCTGCAGAAGGAGAAAAAGGTGGGAAGGAGGCGAGGAAATGCTCTTTGGTCGAAAAAGAAAACGGCACCAACAAAAAATCCTGTAACCTAACTCTAAACTATGTTCTTATGTAACTTTAATAAAAGCAAAAGCTTTAAAAAGAAAATAGCTTGCCCACATTCTCATAGTAAACTAGAAAATATGACTTTTTTAAAAAAGCATTCATAGGGACACCTGGATGGCTCAAGCGGTTAAGCCGATGCCTTCCGCTCAGGTCATGAACCCAGGGTCCTAGGATCGAGCCCCACATCGGGCTCTCTGCTCAGCAGGGGGCCTGCTTCCCCCCACTTCTCTATCTGCCTGCCTCTCTGCCTACTTGTGATCTCTCTCTGTGTGTCAAATAAATAAATAAAATCTTTAAAAAAAAAAGCATTCATAGTAGCAAGAAAAAATTTTAAAATTTAGGAATAGAGTAAACAAAAAAATGCAAGTGTAGACAAAGAAACTACTCTTAACTGAGGGACCTAAATAAATGTAGATATAGCCAGTTTCTAGAATGTGAACACAATAGTTCTTAATCCGATGGATAAAAGTAAACCTAATTATAACTAAAAATTAAATGATTCTAAGGAATACTTGGAATAAATGTACAATATTACCAGTGATGTTTTAAAACTGAAATATTTTAAGTGACAACCCTAGTTTCAAAGCTATTATCTACTGAGACCACCATTCTAAATACATTTCATTTAGATTTTATATTTTCCTAATTTTATATTTTAAGTGCAAAATTTGTACTTTTGTATTTTATATTTCCCTACTGTTGCTCGTTTGTATTTGCTCTATTTGTTTTTTTAAAGAATCAATACAGGGTACTTTTAAAATAAGTTACTGAAGAAAAAGGAAGGTGGTTAAGAGGCTACTGAGTCCAACAGATCACACGGATAGTTCTTCTACCATATCACATAATCTCAATAATGAATTAAGTTTCTTTGTGTCTTTTTAAACATACTATACTGCTAAAGCAACAATAAAAGGCAAAAGTGTATTTACTTAACTAATTTAAGAGTGAACAAAAATCCAGTACTAAGAGTTCTCCAACAAAGGCAGCAAAGAGGAAAAATGGAAAGAACGATAAACAAGTAGCAGGTCAAAAAGGGAGAAGTTCCACCGGACCCTTAGAGTGGATTTTGACGGTTCTTCCCCTGACAGTTTATTTTAAATCAAACTTATTTTTCTTAACATCTCTGTGAAAAAGTTCATTATTTCCATATAATATGAACTGAAGCAAAGGGCAGACACATGACTTGTTTGAAATTCTACAATTAAGGCAATGACTGAACTGTAAACAGAACCTAAGCTATCCAACTGCTAGTCTGCTGCTCTAACTAATGGATCATGCTCCCTGCTATGTAATAGGACTGTTTCCTTTAATTACAAATTCTTCATTCACCATCAGCTTACCAGCCAGAGGCTTCATCATTAGTTTTGCTATTCTTGCATTCATGAACTTATTCTAAGAATATGAGATTTCCGTGATAAAAAATATAAAGACCACTGCTTATTGTATCCTACCAAATCTGAAAATTCCAACTGCCATGGCAAGGATACTTCACCAAGCCTGCACTTAATGGCACATTTATAGGCAGAACTACCATTTTTTTACCTAAAGATTTATTTATTTATTTGAGAAAGAGTGCGTGCGCGCGCGCACACACGTGGAGGGGAGCAGAGGGAGAGGGAGAATGAGTCCTAAGCAGACTCCAAGCTGAGTACAGTAGGCTGACAGAGCCTGACATGGGGCTCTATCCGAAGACCCTGATATGATGACCTGAGCCGAAGCCAAGAGTTGGACACTTAACAGACTGCATCACCCAGATTAACACCTATTTTGGGCTGGTCAGTGACCTACTTGTGATCTCTGTCAAATAAATAAATAAAATATTTAAAAAAAAAAAAAAGCATTCATAGTAGAGAAAGAGTGCGCGCGCACTCTTTAGTAGTGAATTTTGTTCTTATAGACCCCAATATCAATGCACTTAAAATCTTACATTAGAGCATCCTATGGACTCATTAGTCAACAAAATTCACATATATGACCTGTATGTAAAAGTCCAAAAGGCAGCAGGCTATTAAAGATACATGGAGCATCTGTGATGCTAGAAAGCAGATTAAGATAAAAATGAGATGTTCTTACATTCTATGCCAAATCCGTAAAAGAAAATTTACTGGGTAAGCAAAGTAAATATCTGAAAAGAGGTATGCAGTCACTCGTCTTTGAGAAGCACTTTGTGTTTCTTTGGCACAGATCACCGCAGCAGTAGTAGCAGCAGCCTTGCCCTTGGTGCTGATTTCTTACTACTCTAAATGTCTCCTCTGAGCCAGAATACACTGGCTGTTGCTGATCATGCTGTGAGACACCTGCACTGGCTACTAGGCTTGTCATGACGCACAAAACCCTACCATCTTCAGCTTGACATTGTGCAAGTTATAATTATTCATCCAAATGAATATGTCAGAGCAGCAGCAGCAGACCTCTCATCAGAGCAAAAGAAAAATACATCAAAACATTATCAACCCAGCAGGAAGACAGGGACCATAAGGAAAATTACCCATTTTTAATATGGATGCCACAAAGCCATGCCTATTTTTCACAAAAAGAAAGGAAAATAAAAATCTTCCAAGTTTAAAGTCCAGAAACACTGAATCCAAAGAGGAAATAAATGTACAAAACAAAAACAGACAAGGATTATTTTTTAATGAATTATCTGGAACCCATGTACAATCACTTAAATGTAAGTTTGCTGCTAGACTGCATTTATTTTGCTTAAGAACCACACTGTTTAAAAGCGGTTAAGAAAAAATAATTCTCACAAGCAGAATTATTTCTAACAAATCAATGAAAAAAGATCATACACAGCAAAGTGGTCTGATATTGCTTACTTTTAAAACATAAACTAATATTGCCAATACTCTCATCATGTCTAAAAGACTCAAGAGCTCATACCACTGGTAGTATTATTACCAAAATATTTATGATGTACTGCTAGACTCTAAAATAAGTAAATAATGTATTTTGAAACATTTTAATAGCAAATATAAAAGAAAAACTGAAATTAGCCCCAGATCTAAACAAATGAAGACACATCCAAATTCTAAGTGCATATATAAAATAGGCAAGTGTAAATTAAAAATGTGAAAAAAATACTAACTTTAAGAATGATAGGAAATTATCTTCTCAGAACAAGATATGAAAGGTTTTTTCATTCAAGACACAAAAAGCAGAAATCACAAGGACAAGACTTGGGACAACACTGAAAGTTAAACTTCTGACTGACAAAACAGATTACATACAAAGGTAAAAAGTATACCACAGAGAGAAAATACATCTGATATAACCAATAATCGGTATCCAAATTAAGAAAAATTTTTAAATAAGCAAAGATTATAAACACAATAATAATAATTTCAATTCTTGTTAAGAATAAAGGTCAGGCTAAGTCCTGGAAAGAATTTGGAGAAGTAGATATTACATGCATTGCTGAGCAGGGAAATAAACTTATACAACCAATCTGAGAAGGCAATTTGGCAATATTTAGTAATCTCAAAGAGGTACATTCCCCTCAATCCAAAATTTTCTCTAGGCATAAGCCACACTGAGTCTCATATACATAATAAGGAAATGTAAGGATATTCACTAGCACACAACTTAAGAAATTGTGAACAACTTTAGCAGTAGGACAACGAATAAATTAACTGGTGGATTCATACAATGTAACTATATAAAGCATTTAATGACAAAAAATGAACATCTGTCAAATCTGAGTTGTGGATAAAAAGGTATCCAAGTTTTTATCTGTGATTTACTAAGAATCTTAGTATATTCTTTAATTGGAAAAAAAATAACATTCCAGTTACTACTAATTAGGTTCTGTTCTCTGGGAGCTAGTACAAAACAGAAAACTTGCTGTATGACCTTACTAGATCTAAAATTCATCCCATGCATAAATGTGCAAGGCATTGAGCTGGTGTTAAATACAGATAGCAAATTTGAAAGAAATTACCCTCAAAGATTTCCCAGTGTGATGAAATCACAAAATAATTTTGCTAAATGACAGAATAACGTAAGCGCTAAACAGTCTTCTTGTGGAGATGCAAACTTTTTCACAGATTTAAGGCTGGAAAAGCTTGTATGTTTATCTACATTAAAAACACTACAAATTCATCAAAAATACAGTTTTTGAATTGGGATTCTGATACATATTTAAATTTAATCTAGAGATAGCATATCTGGAAAGAATAATATAATCCAGGTACAGCCCTATCTCATAATCTCACATAAAACAAAGTTTACAGAGCCAAATAGGAAACTCACATTTTAAAAAGAGGAAAATGTTTATTTTAGAAAGAAGAAAGCCAAACAGAAAATTTATATTTAAAAAAGAGGAAAAGTGTCTTTAAAAAAAATTTTTTTAAGTGAACACAGTGACTTAGATTTTTATAACCTGTATCAGAATATCAATAGCAAATTACAGGGTTTTTCCTCTCTTTTCTTTTCTGCGTTTTCTCAGTTTCCATTTAAAGGAGGGAGATTGCTTTTAAAGAAAAAAATACAAAAAATAATTTTTAATATATATGTATCATTAATGTAATAAATGAATGACATTTGAACCTACACAACGCTATTTAAATCCTGTTAGGTCTTTTTAAAAACTACCTTCATACACAATTACTGTATATATGTACTTTAAAAATTAGGCATAAGTTTTCACTTGACCCCATCAAAATTTCCTAACAAAAATACAGGTAGCCTCTACAGAATATTTGTAAAATGTTAATAGGAATTTCCCCCTGCTCTGTGGATAAGAAAAGAAATGTTCTCTCCATTTTGCTACCAAATGTCACAATTTACTTGGTGAAAGATGGACCATGCCTGTCATGACTCGATTGTTCTCTGAATCCAACCAGCACTCTGCCAGATCTTTAAAAACCACACACACATAATGTTGGGTGTTCATACAATTAAAAACCTTACATCTACGTTGTGTTACCATTTCCAGTGTACTTTTAATTTCATATTCTTCTTAGGTATCAGTATTTTGAGAAATTAAGCTGATAGAAACAGAAGAAAGAATTTCCTATATTCTTTATACAAGTACAAATGTCCCAAAGCCCATACAAAAATATAGCCTAAGCTGAAGGATGAATTATGGACAACCACTTTAAAACAATAAAAACTCAGTGCAAGTGATTTGTATTGTCAGGCATAACTCTTTCTTCTCTGAAAGAGATCTTCTGATATTATGCCATCAATATTAACAGTTTCAGCAATCCGAAAAATTCACCCAACTTTCTACTTACTGCTCACTGCTGTAGAGTTCTTTATGATTTAAATTAAAATTAAATTTCTGTGAATAGAACTTCATCTTTATCTACTATGAGGCATAAACACCTAAAGACTGGATGGTGTGTTTATGTGGGAGGGGAGGGAGAAACTGGACATTAACTACTAGGGAATACAGGGAACGAAAGCACTCTGAAAGTTCTGTTTATACATAAATGCTTACCAAAAAAAAAAAAAAACTTTATAACCTAAAATGTAACCTATAACCTATATTTATTATATATATATATAAAAAATATATATATTTATAACCTATAGCTGTAACCTATAACCTATTGTTTTAATAGAATATGCTTTTCAGCTACTTAAATCTAAGAACTTACCTGTGGTGTCCAAGAAATAGAAAATGACACAGGAAAATCCACGAAACAATCTGGAGATTCTGCTGGGTACTATAAAAAGGCATAAAATTGGTCATATTTGCTTCTGTCATGACAATTTCACATGAACTATTTTAGAAAAACTGAATAGGAAAAGTCTTATAAATGCAAATGTATTATATGTTAATATTTTGATTCTATTATTGTAGAAGATGTCAAGAGCTGACTAATAAGTCAACTTATGTTCAGGAGGTACAAAGTTTGGTGATTTGAGGTGCCAAAGCAATAGGTTTTGAGTAAAGAATAATGAATTAAGTCAGTGTCAGGTCAGCTACTAACTGTAAATTGAGGGGTGAAACGCACAGGATCTCAGTTTCTTTACCTTTAAAAAGAGAGATCAAACTGGTTAATATTTAATTTCCTTTCAATCTAAAATTTAATCTCCATCTCAGGCACCACTTTAAAAAAGTTATCTGTTAAAAGAGCCAAGAAGTGTAGAAAAATGTATTTTTCCTAATAAAGCAATTAGTCCTAGCAAATATATAATAAACAAACAAAAAAAAAGTAATAGTTTTAAGAAAAACCTTTTCATGGTCAATAAAAAAATTAATTCAACAGCTTTATTCAAAAAGTGATAGTCATTAAGGATAAATTAGGTATCTAAGTTAAGAAAGACAAAAGACAGTTTTTCTTAAAATCAATTTTGTTATTAAAGAATTGTACTACATGACTTTTGTAAAAACCAGTTCTGGATTCTCAGAAGTCAGATGTAATTAAAGAAAATTCACTTATTTTCATTAAAAAGCAAAATTTACCAAAAGAAAATTAATTTTGGAAAACTCCTAGCTCTCATTCAACAAAGTCTTAAAATAAGTTTTAGATTTTCACTTTCTTCAGCATTTTATTTCTCACAACTTCGCCGAATAAGCAAATGGGTTCCAAAAATTATCACTATAGTATTTAGCAAACATTAGCCCTTCTGAAGTCAATGTTTTGAAAAGAATTAACATTTAGTTATAGTAAGCAATTCGCTAAAAAGAAATTTATCAACTTATACTCTGATGGTTATCTGGCTATGCAAAACTGAAAACACAAAGGCAAATACACAGGAAATAATAAAAATATAAAATGCTCTCATTTGGAGAAAAAGAAAAAAGAAAAAGGTCAAGCTGAGATTTAGGAAGGAGCTCTATTACAATTCAAAGTAAGAGTTGATGTACTTCTGAGTATAACTGCTATAGTCACTACAGAAACAATCTGTAAGCCACTTTACAAGTCATGTAATTATCTCAATAAGTGCAGACAGAGACCTTAATTTCTCTGGTTTCCAATTCTGCTAACTTATGTGATCTTGGATAAGTCATTTAACTTCAATAGCTGTTTGATAGGTAAAATTGATGAAACTCAAGCAAAAGTGTTATCAAGTCTCTTTTCCTTCTAACATGTTAAGATTCTGTAAAAATTATAATGCACACTTGAGACCTCTGTGGTCAAAATGGAGCATTTACTTCATTTTGAGTTTTTTTTAATCTCCTACTCATGTTGACAATGAAAAATATCAACTTAAATCATCAATCTCAGTAAGAGTATGAAGTTAATAAGATGTTCACTGTATTTAGAGTAGATGAACAAAGAAAAATATCTGTGACTTTGGAAGTCATTTAGTACATACAGCACATTTTAAAAGAGAAGATGATCTCCTGCATTCAAATAGGACTCAATATAGTGAGTGGTACATATATATTGATTAAAAAAAAAACCTACAAATAGTTAAACAAAAAAGCAGATTATAAATTCCATATGATCCCATATATATGAGTCACAATTTCTGAGATGATGTATTCAAATACATTTTTATGTGTAATTATACAGACATACAAATATGTAATAAATTAGACTGATCTATAGAGGTGGCTTTACTGTATATCTATTGTAAATTAAATGCAAATATATATGTTAATTACATCCATGTTCAAGATCAATTCTGTTTATACAATAAACTTCATATAACTGTACAGAACCTAATTAAAAAACTGATATACTTCTGGATGATTTAACGTCAATTAGTAAGTAGCATCCTAGATATTTCAGAATCTTTTGTATTATAAA
This sequence comes from Mustela lutreola, assembly GCF_030435805.1. Lineage (NCBI taxonomy): Eukaryota > Metazoa > Chordata > Mammalia > Carnivora > Mustelidae > Mustela > Mustela lutreola. Next base: position 81,892,246 of record NC_081298.1, read on the forward strand.
ACTATAACATAGGTAACTAAATGCAATACTGTACTATCAAAATTCAGGTAGTTTTCAGTAGTAAGTTGTACAGATATATAAAAACTAGAGACTAATTGCCAAGTTTTACTTTAGTAGTCCAACTGAAACGATGAAAGCTCCACATAAAGGAATATTAATTGAAAAATAAGTAATTCTTGTTCTTAATTAACATACAGTTTTTCAAATCTCATGTAAAAGAACCCATCAAATCAATAGCTATCAAAGAATACAATTGTCATACAATATTAAGTAACTATTTTTGTCATATATGGTATTTTTTAGATTCTATAGAACGTTGTTCTAAGGAAAATTTTAACCCAATCTCTTCTGTGATTGGACCATCTAAGCAGTAAGGCTTCCTTGAAGTAAACACATACAAACTGTAGCAAATTACAAAAACGGCCAGCAGACAGAGTGCCCAGCCTCTGAAACACATCTGTGTTTTTCAAGTAGTTCTTGGATCTTGACCAAAGCTGAAGAAGCCCTGATCTCCTTTTTTAAAAGAAAAGGTAATAGTTCCATCCCATAGTTCAGCATGTACTTTAAATATTGCATAGAAATACACCTATAAAAATGACAAAATTCAACTATTTCCCTTATTATATTTCTTTTTGACTTATATATTCACTCTTAATAAGGACTGTTTAATTAAAATTGGCATTGTTTTCTTCGAGGGTTGGAGGGAGTGAGGGAAAATGGCAGAATTGGGAGAACAGGTATTCAACAGGAAAAAAAAAAATGAAACAAATGTGTTCCTTTACTGTAAATCAAAAAATACCAAGTAAAACAAATAAAGGTTTTATATTTACAAAAACAAGTCTGCATTAAGGTTTAAAAAAGATCAGCTTGACCTTTAAAATTTAGTTTTAAATGTGAATTTGCACTACATACTTTTAATATACAGCTTCAGCTATCACTGTTTTTAACTGACAATCCCAGAACTAAATATTCCAGAAGAAATTACCACAACTAAAATACAACTTCGGTCTATGTAACCTGAACTCAATATACAATTAAAGATTCTAATAAATCATATCAATATAAAAATCATTCATTTCCACTTTTTTTTATACAAATTTGTTTCTCGATTCCTTCTTAATTTAAATAAAGTCTTCTCTTCTCTCTTCCCAGAGAATCCATAATAGTGCTTCACAGTTACCAATGCTGCAAAAACTTAGATACATTCTTCACAGAAATATTAAGTGTCACCTTATCTACCCTGAAAAGGTATAAGAAAAAGCAAAAAGGATGGGCCATTCTAATGGCTACATCCTTCCTCTTGATATTACCAACTAAAGTCATTAACTGGAATAATAAAATTTTATAGATGTAATTCTAGACAGAGAATCTCCTTAGTAAAGTACAGTGTAAAAATAAGGCTATTAAAAAAAACCACCACCACCACCACGAGTCAAGACAGGATGCATTTAAAATTTTTCATTCTGGTCTTCACAACAGCAAAGCAATTTTTATAAATGTACAAAGTACAAACAATTAAAACTCTGAAGTAAATTACAGAAACCCATGTGATCTTTGGAGAAATAAAGGAAAATTTCTCCCTGATCTTAAGGGTAAAAACAAAGCTCACCTTTAAAAATTAAAAAATAATTTTTTATTCATTTTGACAAAAATATCCATGTAACTTCTTTCACAAATAAATTTCTATCCCACTAATATTTTCAATACTTATCACACATGAATCTTAAAATTATACCTGAATATTCTGTGTGTGAGAAAAAGAGAGAATGAGTCATTTCTCAAATTGCCTGATAAAGAGGCACTCTAAGATACCAACTTTTCTGTGTCACCCAGCTTTATGTATTAATTTTCTCTCATGGAAAGCTTAAATGCCAGACACATTTTTAAAACGGACAAACACAATTGATCTTTTCATACTACAATCTTCTGAACCAGAGTTGATTGAGGATTCCTGGGAACAATAAAAAAAGTTAAATGTCCAGGTTTTCTCAAATTCTAATGTGTCCCTAGTGATTACTAAATAAATGATTAATATGCTGAACTTGCTTACTCTACTTATTTCTCAAAATTCATAACCTAGAACTAAAACAAAGACATAAAGACAGCTATGTTTTGTGCCAACAGAATTAGTAATTATAGATCACTAGCCTGTAAAGAGTCTATAAATGGAGGCATAACCTTTGCAAGTTCTTAAAATACAGAATTAAAATTTTAGCCAAAACAAAGAATAAAAAGGTATACATATGGATGTGTTTGGAGAGTGTAATTCATAGTAAAAGTTGAAGACAAGAGACTTCAGTGAAACTTTACTTGGGAAAGTGGAAACTCAAATTTTGTCTTTGTACAATGTTACAAAAAGGACATCAAGGTCCTCTGAGCCTGCCCAATCTTATTTCTAATATTTCTTCACTATGAAGTCTATATTTTGAGCAAGTCTGTAATAAAAGAGCGACACAAAATCATGTCTAGGCTTTTGGAAACCTAGTGGGTAAATTTTTTGAGCTTTCCAAAATAAATTTTTTAAAGTACCAAATACCTTTTCAGAAGCCATTAGCACTTCCTACATTGAAAACATTCAGAGTTCATTTCACAGAGTATTTCCTGACTATAATAACAGTTTAATGAAGCACATACCTTTGCCTTCAACTTGAGAGTAATTAGATGCTTTCTACCAGAAGCATCTTCAGCTTTTAACTTGATGGTACTGAGACAAGTATCCACATATACAAGTCTGGTGAACAGAAGGAAATAAAAAATGATCATACTAGGGAGGGCAAAGATGGGGGGAGGGGAAGTTGGAGGATGGTAGGATTCAAAATGAAAATATTTGCTGTATTCCTATGAATCCATTACAAAAATTAATCAGAGGAATTTCTGCATGCCAGCCCTTTATGCAGCTATAGATTTACTGCCGTTAATACACCAGCCTGGTGCTTAATGCAGTCATAGATCTCTGGATTATTTACAATGTGTGTCAAGGCTCATGCTGTGGTCAGTGAGCACTATGTTTCGGTTTTCCATCACTGGAACCTTTGGCACACACAGCATGTTGCTGTCAGCCTCTGCTTATGTACACATTAAACTTCCTGTCAAACTCTTTGATCCATTTCTGTAGTTTCATACACTAGGAGACTTTTATGCTTCCTTTATTTGTTTTTCCCTTCAATGAACTTCTCCTTTATTATCAATAATGTTAGTGTACAAAAATCTGGCTGATATTAGTTCATATACTCAACTGATCCTCTAAGGAAAATGTTATATAAGCACAAGTACAGTCTAATCTGCTAACAATAAATTTTCTTTCCATGCAATATATAGCTTCTGACATTTAACCTGGACATGTATTCAAAATGACTAATAATTTTAAACCTATAGCACAGCACAATTGTTTTTGGCTTTAAGTTGCTCTAAATGTATGAATTTTCTACAACGGAAACCAATACCCTTTGAAATATATCATTCTGTAAAAATACGGTCCCTTGAGTAGCATAAGCTACTGCCAAAAAGGTTCAAATTTAGCAGTATATTTACTAGCGAACTGGGCATGTGGATTTTTTTTTGACATTTTTACAATACTATTCTCTTGTAAAGATAAAAAGTAGCCTAAGAGTATTGCACAACTTATCACCCAGACTGATGGTGAGACCCATTATAGTTCAGAACTAACATTAGCCTCCTAACCTAGGAAACATTTCTTTTAACATCACTATATGCCACTTAGTCACTGGCCAGATATAATGGTTAAAATGGGTCAATTTCAAGAAATACTGGGCAAGAGCTGTGAACACTGCTTGTAATGAAAAACAGATCTGAATCTGAAAAGATATGTATCTTCAATAGTAGAATCAAAAGCAAAACAAAACAATCTTTATCAACAGAAGAAATTTATATCAGAAACTATGAATAGTCTAGAGTCCTGGAAAATAAAAAGTAAAATTATTCTAGAAAAAAATATTTACATTAAAATATCAATGGCTTCATATATATATATATATATATATATATATATGTGTGTATATATATATATAATCATTTTCCTACAGCTCTATCTGTAAACACCTCAAATCCCTCTCCTCCCAAAAATGTAGAACATTAAGACTTTAAAGGTTTTCTTTGACAGACAGAGATCACAAGTAGGCAGAGAGGCAGCTGGGGGGTGAGGGTCGGGGGTGAGGCTGGGGGGTGAGGAAGCAGGCCTCCTGCTGAGCAGAGCGCCTGATGCAGGGCTCAATCCAAGGACCCTGGGATCATGACCTGAGCAGAAGGCAGACACTTAACGATTGAGCCACTCCGGTGTCCCAACAAAACAGATTAGAAGAAAAAGAAAGAAGACTCCTGGAGGAAGATAGTGGACAAAAAAATCTGTAGAATATATAGACTAGAGGGTAGGACTTAATATATAAGACAAAATTAATATAAAAAATACAAGAAACCAAAAGGGATGAAGAAATTTTAAACTAAGTTATAAACAATAAAGCTATGATGAAAGTGCAATTGCTCTACCATTAGCTTTTCAGTGAAAAGTATTTATGTAGTCATTAAAAATGTAACTGCTTACTAATCCCAATTTTTAGAATCCAACAACAGACAAAAGCTAAAAGACTTAATTATAGCTACAGAAATTAATGTAAATATATTTGACCACAGCAATTTAAAAAGTAGAGATGACAAAAATTGAGAGGTAGAAGGGGAAAGATATGAGGAAGGAAGATAAGGAACACTAAAATTTATAATTGCTGGGGCACCTGGGTGGCTCAGTGGGTTGGGCCGCTGCCTTCTGCTCAGGTCATGATCTCAGGGTCCTGGGATCGAGTCCTGCATCGGGCTCTCTGCTCAGCGGGGAGCCTGCTTCCCTCTCTCTCTGCCTGCCTCTCTGTCTACTTGTGATCTCTCTCTGTCAAATAAATAAATAAATAATCTTAAAAAAAAATTGTAATTGCTAATTTGAGAGGAAGACATAACATCTTTAATTGAAGGAACATGAAGGAAGTTTAAGAAATTTTAGGGCGAATAGAAGAATAATAGTGAAGAAGGGAGAGAAAAGGTGGCATACGAGCCGAATCCATTTTTATTATAGTAACCAGTACAGTATTTCTAAGACTGGTAAGTTACACTGAAAAAGTCATATTATTTAGAAATATAGAAGTTGTACACATGAACATTTAAGAGTGTCTGTCTAAAAGAGTCAGATAAATATGCACACAGAAAGCAAGAACAGATGACAAGAGAAGGAACAACTAAGTCACCACCTAGTACTTCTCATGCTTCACATTTCTGCTCAGCATCAATATACTAGAAATCATTATTGAACACCTATAAGATAGAAATAAACAAAAGGTCTAGTCTTTACAGAATCATACAAAAAAATCAACTTCCCACAATAGTTAAGACAGAAATAATACCTTAGAGATAAACACTGTCCTGCTCCAAATATGGCCTTGCAGTCAAAATGATCATAATGTTAATCTTGAACTTTTAAGAACTAATTCAAATAAGGCAGCAAAAAATGTATAATTATGAGTTAATCTCAGCACAGTCATTTAAAATTAAACATTTTACTCATGCTGACTCCCTGTCTACTTTGTATGAGGGACAGGAAGAAACCTTACTGTGATTATTGACACTTTGGTACATCCAACCTAGATTGCAAAATGTCCAGTGCTATCTCTTCTCACCTCCTTCCTTTTGGTAATAGGATCCCTGCCTCCACAGCATCCCTAACTAAACCAAATTTTAGCAGGGTACATTCTACTCAGCTAAAACCCTTCCAGCTGCCCTTGGGTGTCGGCATATCAATAAATCTTGGTCAAAGAACTGTAAGCAGCAGGGATGTGTGCATCTCTTATCCATTTATAACAGAACTGTGCCTTCTCCCCACCCCCTCTCATCTTCCCTACTACAGACTAAAACTTGGGCCAATGAGAGCCAGCAAAGACCATGCAGACAAGAACAACACTCAGAGCAGCTGCAACCAACAGAACCCTCCGCAGTGATGGAGGTCGTCTCTCTCTGCACTGTCCAAAATAGTAACCACGGCCATGTGTGGATATGAAGAACTTAAAATACAGCTGGTATAGACCCTGAATTGTTAATGTAATTTAAATATAAATGTCAATGTCAATAGCCACATATGGCTAAGACCTATGTACTTAACAATGCAGCCAGACTGGATGATTGAGAAACAAAATAAACATGGATTCTTAGATGACCCTGTGGAACAGAGCTACCAACTCATTCCTGACCATCTGCCTACCTCTCAACTGTTAAATGAGAGAGATGAATAAAATTCTAACCTTGTCTGGAACACTGAGAATTTAGGGTTCTCTTTGTTAATGGCAGCTCAGCTTGTATCCTTACTAATACAATGTATTTCTATCCACAACAGGAAAGAGTATCTTAGGGTTTGGTCTATGGAAGAGATTATTAAAGGAAGGAGTTAAAGTGATAAAATCTTACAAGTAATATCAAAATCCATTTTTCTGAAAAAAGTCTGTTTCAAATGCTCTGCTTTATTATAAAGTTGCGTCTCTCAATTTAGACAATATGGAGTAAACAGTTTCATTCATTTAAATAAGATATAAGCTCATGCAAGTGATAAATTTAGGAAAATCAGTGAAAAGCTCAATTTTTGAAAAGTTATGAAATCACATTTTAAATTTGTATTTAGAAGTTTTGGTGTTATTACTTAAATAGGCATATTCTAAAATAGACTAAGGAAATAGAAAAACACAAATATAAAATCTAAAGAATATATATTTTTGGCACTTAACTTTGTATTTATCACTTGCTGCATTTCTTTATAAGTTACTGCTTATAATAAAATGGCACTACACTTGAGTTAAAATTTTTAAAACCTTTGAAAAAGGATACTAATACTTAAGATTCATAGAGGTTTCCACTGTTCCTGGTAAAAGCTGAATGGTATCAGTACAGACAGGCAAAACAAATTTGCTTTGTTTTTCTTGAAATACAGTATTTACTTTGACTAAAAGCTTAGGTTACATAGTTTTTCTTTAAATACCTAGAGGCATAGATGTAGCAATAACATCAAAGGCAGACTAAAGATCTTCATGTTTTAATAAAGCATCAATTTCATCTTCATTACCACCCTCAGGTTTAAGCATTAACTACTTCAAAAAACAATCTCCCTAAATGGTGTCTTTATTTCTTGTATCTTCTGTACATTAATCTATTCTGCCTTTCATGACTAAATTAATCTTCCTAAATACTTTTTTTTTTAAGATTTATGTATTATATATATATAGAGAGAGCATGAGTAGGAGGGGCAGAGGGAAAGGGACAGTCCCAGACTCCCTGCTGCGCGGGAAGCCCAATGTGGGGCTTGAGCTCAAGACCCTGAGATCACAACTGAGCCAAAACCAAGAGTCAGGTACTTAACCGACTGAGCCACCCAGGTGCCCCTATCTTCCTAGATACTTTTATAAAATCCTATCAACCCCTTGCTCAAAAATAATCAGTGAGTCCCCATCATTTGCATATACAGAATCCTTAGTCTAGTAGGAAAGACCTTTCAGTTAGGCCCTGGTTTCTATCCTCTTCTGTGAGCAACTGATCTACTACAAAGTCCAAAGATGAACTGCACATTTCCATCACTACATACTTACTTCCACCACTGCCTTTTAAGGCTCTCTACATTCCTTCCAAGCTTATCCCAATACCCACCTCCTTTAAGAAGAACCTTCCTAAATCATCTGCAGCCCCAAAGGACTTCATCTTCCTAGGGGTGCCCGGGTGGCTCAGTTGGTTTAGTGTCCAACTCTTGGTTTCAGTTCAGGTCATGATCTCAGGAGTCTTGAGACTGAGCCCCACCAAGGTCTCAGAGTCTGCTTGAGATTCTCTCCGCCCTCTCTCTCTGCCCCACTCCTCACTTGCATATGCATGCACAAGCAGGTGAACTCTCTCTCAAATAAATGAATCTTCAAAAGGACTTTCTCAAAACTGTCACACTGTTCCTTTTCAAGTTTTTGCTTCCCAGTCAAATCAACTTTTTTCTAAGGAATATTAAAGTTTTAAACTATGCATTACATCAATGCTCTATGCATTACATGACCATGGAGAAGTTACTATCAGACTGGTTCAATATTTATTGATTTTATATGCAAGTTTCAAACAACTGAATGCAAACTGTTTAAATTACATACTATAAACATATTACCAATTTAGAAAAACAATTTTTTCATTATTAGATAATCTCCACTTTTTCAGTGATTTGAATATATATGAGAAAAAAAGCACTCTATGATAAAGATAATTTAGGATGAAAATCATACTTATTAACATCTATGTTCTTATGCAATATGCAGTGAAAATTATCATTACTGGTTATAATGAAATCATAACACTAATTAAGAGCTGTAAAACTCATATATAGTCTGACATTTTTAGGTGAACTAGTAGCTCAACTTTAAACCTATTTTATACATGGCATTCTTTGAATCAAATAACACATGTTTCTTATTAACCCTTACTATTAAGTATTATTAGTTTCATTTGAAAAATAAAACGTGGCTCAGAGAGTTTACATTACTCGCCCAATGACACAGAGCTGATAAGCCAGAATTAAAACTCTTGTCCAGTTACTGGAATTAATTTCCTCCTAACAAGTATCTCCATTTCTCCCAATATGGTATACAGTTCTTTGAAATGCACTGGGAGTTATAGAAAATATCAATGGATTAGTAAGTTCATTACCAAAATAAGATACTTAATTAAAAATTCAACTTAATATGTATTTACAATCTTTCAACAGCACAACAAATTTAATAAAACTCAGTTCTTTCCCTAGACAAATTTAAAAGGCCAAATAGTTGAATTCTACTCACTCTAATTGATATATATGCTGTCTTAAAAAAAGAATAAAACCATCAGATCACACTTGCCCTGTTAGAACTATTTAATCTCTGAATTACCTAGGGCCATGTGATTACTAAAACAAACATTAAGTATCTTCTAACTAAGATGACTACATATTTCTTCCAAAAAGACACTTCTGAGACTGCAAGAGGCCAGGATAAAAAGCATAAACTAGGATTATCCTAGGTAAAGTGGAATGTAGATCAACCTACTTATAACAACAAGTATTTAGTGCTTTCAACGCCAGGACATTCTTGATATCCTTAACATCCTAATGTTTCTGAACAGAAAATCCTGTTAAACCCCAAGGACTCTAATTCTTATCCTTTTAATGAGCCCTTCTGCTAAACAACACAAGCAGAAGTGAACAGAAACCTATCAAGACAGCTTTTTGCATCACTTACCTTTGTGAACTGTGTAATACCCAAAATCACTGACTTACCATCATCTTTTTACCCTTCAGACAATAGCTGTTTTTAGTGTGTTTTTATACAAGTTGAAAACAAGTACAGAAATTACAATAGCAATCAAACTTAAGGTCAGTTACTAATTCTCAATGCCATTTCCATAAAAAAAAATGTATGTGAATAAAAGAAAAAAGATTTCAGTCATATTCTAAATATTTCTACTTTTTCCTAATTTTTTATAAAGCCTCATCATATAGAATTGATTGGATATGTCAGTTATGTAATTTAAAAACACAGCAAAGTCTTCATTACCTTAAAAAAAAAAAGATTTTTCTTTCATTATCAGATTTTACCATTATACTAACAAATCTACAAGAATATTAAAGTGTAAGAAAAACAAAGACATACTGACATTGTCTACAAATCATTAAGATTCTGACAATCCATTCAAATCAATTTGTCATACAAATTATTGTCTGTGTCATTTTAAGAGATATTTTAAATTAAGAAGCTGGCCAGCTATCTAGGCAAGGCCTCAAAAGGTAGCAATTCTAGTATGTGGATAGCACAATTCAACTCTCAGTGTTGGCACTGATGGTCTGAAACCCTATGCCAACATTGCCAGACCTGATTCAAGGATTAAATCACAAAAATAAAATTGATAGATTTTCTTACTCCAGAAAGAACTGAATAAATACTGACAAAATCTTACTATCTGGCTTCTGACAATCCACGCAAGCAATTTCTCTTTTGCTAACACATTCTTCATCTGTAAAGACTGTGAAACAAGTGATTCGGTAACAGCAGCTATATTCTAATTCAATCACGCACACTAGTCACTATAATTAAACTTTGATCTCTCACAAATCTAAACAACAGATTTCATAACTATCTCTCAGGATGGGTTAATTTTGCATGTGGCCAATTTTATCCATGATGAGACAGGCACATACTGAGGGTGAGACTAATAAAACCTATCTCCAAGTATATGAGGGCACTTTAGTGAAGGATCCTTATCAGAGCTACTCCGTAGCACAATTCAAGGCAGCACCATTCACACAGAATGCCTAAGAACTGTTATGCAGCCAGTCTTGGCTACATACACATTTTATATATAAAGCTGAACATAAAAATATGTATCTTGAAATTTATTCAGAGAATTAACTAGGCATTATATAAAGTGGCTATAGCAGTCAGTGGCACAGGACAGAAACTTCGAAAAGTCCCTGTATAAAATAATTTTAGTCTAAGGAAGAGACAACCATTCATATTGTGATCAGTGCTATGATAGAGGCATTCATAACCTTCCTTTTGGCTTCATCTATTATCCAAGCTAGACATCTGTTCCTTTTTATCCCACATCAGAACAATAGGCATAATGCAAAGCAAAACTCAATACTTTCTTTTTGTCCCTAAAAAACACTTATTCCATAAGATATTTTAATACTTCCACTATTTCTCTTATACCTTGTTAATGGCTCTCCAGAATCCCTATAATTATATTCTGTAGTACTTATCACAGTTAGAATTAAATACTACTGCGATCATCTACTTAAATTCTGACTCTCCCACTAGACATAAGTTCCTTGAGGAATCTTTATTAAAGTCTTGCCTATGGTTATCCACGGTCTTACATTATAGGCATTCAATAGTTAGGTGAGAAAAAAAAAATGAATGATTCACAAATCTCATATTTGCATTCTCAGTGCTTCAACTACTTCATTACTAGAGTTCTTCCAAACATGTCACAACTTTGAAAAGGGTTTCCTCTTCCCAAGTCCTTCCTACATTCCTAAGTATCCTCTAAACACTAAGATCTTAACGTTTAAGCATCTGAAAGTAAGTCAACCTGATTTTTCTATAACACCTTAAATCCAAAGAATGACCAGGTCCATGATGTCAATGCCTCAAGACAAATCTTCATACTTCCAGCCAAACTGCTCTTAGTTCATCTCAATTCATTACTTGTCTTCTGTCTCCTCTTTCCTGGTTATGCTAAATTTTATTTAAAAGTTCCATCTTTTAAAAAAAAAAAAGTTCCATTTTTCCCAAATCCTATTCAGGAATGGCACCTTACCAAATAATGCCTAATCACATGAATAGCATTAACCAGTCCACGATATCACCACAACAGTACATTTGAAGTTATATGTAACAACAATACCTGGCTAAAATGGAGTATCCTGCTACAGACCTACACTTTCACTGAGAATCATCAGAGTAACCTGATGCAAGAGGGAAAAAAAAAAAAAAGGTTGGAGGCATCATAGAATTGCTAAGGCAACCAAGACCTAAAGAACCAAGGTCCTGAAAAGGGGGAACAGAGGAGAGGTAAGCCACCGTTGCAGCCATTTTTCCCTCAGCTTATTTACCAATTCTGCACACAGGGCTAGAGAAGAATAATTTGGGCAAAGGGCACAAACAGAAAGATGCTATTAAGAAGCAAACCAAAACAAACAAAAAAACCACACTGCAGCATTTCTGGAACTCTCTTGAGGCTAGAGATAAAAATAACGGACTTTTAAAGAGCCAGAATCTACTGGAAAGGTAGGGCCTGGGAACTTTCCCTAAACTTTCAGCACTCTTCCATCAAAACTTTTGATAAATCCTTGAACTGCAAGTGATGAGGATAAAAAAAAAGAAGAAGAAAAAACTAAGCTGAAAGCCAGTGAAAACCAAGGGGGGGAGGGAATATTTAGAAATCCCATAACACTGAGGAGAAATTAATTAAAATTTAGAACCTACATGAGGAAAAGCCCCAGTGAATACCCCCAAGCCCTCAGTGGGAACCCTGGAAGGGTTACCCCTAAAAGTAAAGCAAACAAGAGGCTGATGAAACATTGTCAAAAATGGACCCCTGACTCCAACTGAGAGGTAAACTGGCCCCGTGAAGAGACACACACAAGAGTTTAGGATCTACCAAGGGAGAAATACCAATGAACACACCCAGCTCTTGCCTAAACTTTCTAGAGGGTTACGACTCAGGAAAGGGAGAGGAGCGGTAAGAAGTACATTGAGTCTTAAAAAAACTATAGCCCAAACTCAACCAGGATTATAGCAACCTACCCCTACTCTATTTCTTAGCAAAGGAAAAAGTAAACCCTTTTAAAAGAAAGTATCATTTAAAACCTCTGAACTTTTTTATATACAATTTCTAACACTCAACAAAAGATCATTAGGCATAGCACTTCAGCCTTAATGAACAGGGCAAATACTGAAGAACAGTCAGCAAGAGAAAGTGAGAAAAGGTGTATTAACTAAAATATCTGGAAACTAAGTCAGTTTCCGCATTTCTCCCCTTTTGCCAGTTTTTCAGGGTTTTTGTTTTGTTTGGGTTTTTCTTTTTTAAAGAAAGAGTAGTCAGAGTCATCTTGTTAAGCACAGACCATGAGAGTTCAGGTTTTACATTTTTGTTGTTATAGCGTACTCAATTTGCCACTGATTCAATTGTGAAAATAAAGAAAAACCCCTTACCTCTTACTATTAGAAAGTAGTAGGCCCACATGAAAAGATGCTCAGCATCACTTGTCTTCAGGGAACTACAAATCAAAACTACAATGAGATACCACCTCACACCTGTTGGAAAGGCTAAAATCAGCAACACAGGAAACAAAAAGGGGAACCCTCCTGCACTGCTGGTAGAATGCAAGCTGGTGCAGCCACACTGATGAACAGTATGGAGGTTCCTCGAGAGGTTAAAAATAGAGCTACCCTATCATCCAGCAACTGCACTACTAAGTCTCTGGCCAAAACACAAAACTACTAATCCAAAGGGATATACGCACTCCAATGTTTATAGCAGCAGTAGCCACAAGAGCCAAATTATGGAAACAGCCCAAGTGTCCATCCACTGATGAATCTATGAGGAAGACGTGGTATACACACACACACACACACACACACACACACACACGCAATGCAACATTATTCAGCCATAAAAAAAAACAATGAAATCTTGCCATTCGCAATGACCTGGATGGAGCTAGAAAGTATTGGGCTAAGTGAAATAAGAGAGTCAGAAAGACAAATACCATACAATTTCACTCATATGTGGAATTTAAGAAACAAAACAAACAAGCAAAGGGGGTGAAAAAAGATGGACAAACCAAAAAACAGACTCTGAACTATAGAGAATTGATGGTTACTGTAGGGGCAGGGCAGGGGCGATGGGTTAAATAGGTAATGGTATAAGGAGTGTACTTGCTGTAATGAGCACACACAGTGCTGAATCACTGTATTGTATACCTGAAACCAATATTACACTGTATGCTAACTAACTGGAATTTATTTTTTTAAAGATTTATTTGAAAGAGAGAAAGAGAGCATGCGTATGTGTTGGCGGGGCAGTGGGGGCTGGGGGGGGGGGAGAGGGAGAGACAGGAGTGTGGACCTCAACGAAGGGCTCCATCTCATGACCCTGAGATCACAGGCTGAGCTGAAACCCGAAGTCAGACCCTTAACTAACTGCACCACCAGGCACCCCTTACAAAACTGTAATTTAAATAAAAACTTAAAAAGAAAAAAAAGCAGTAGGCCCTGGTATTTACCAATGTGGATAAACACACACGCACGTGTGCACGTGTGCGCGCACATACACACATACACAACTTGCACACAGATGTTTACAGCAGCTTTATTCATAACTGCCAAAACTTAGAAGCTAACTAAGATGCTCTTCAGCAAGTGAACAAATAAACTTATACAGACAATGGAACTATATTCAGTACTAAAAACAAAAGAATTAATAAGCCGTGAAAAGATTAAGAAGAAATTTAAATACTTTTACTAAGTAAAAGAAGCCAATCTGAAAAGGCTACATAATGTCCAACTATATGACATTCTGGAAAATCCAAAACTGTGGAGACAGTAAAAAGATCAGTGGCTGCCAGAGGCTAGGGGAGAGGAAGAGGGAGGAAGCAAGGTAAAGGGAGAGGAAAGGAGAGAAAGGGAGACAGACAATTTGTGGGGTGCGGGGGGAGTACCAGGAATGTCAAGATCCAGGACTAACTATATGACTGAAAACCACAAGAAAAAAAATTAAAAACAGGCTCCAGTGGATCTAGATTATGGAAGATAGCAGAAAAATATTTTTAAATAAGATAATACAGGAAAGGCCAGAAAATTCTAAAAATACTGAAATCTAGTGTAGTTATACTAATCTAACAAAGTAGACATTAAGGAAAGAAATATTACCAGAGATGGAAAGAAACATTTAATGATAAAAGGAAAAATCCACAGGAAGATACAGCAATTATAAAAATGCATACGCTCTAAAATTAAAAATGGAACTGCCATATGATCTAGCAATTTCACTTCTGGGTATATACCCAAAGAAAACAAAATCGCAATGTTGAAGAGGTATCTGCAACCCAAGTTCACTGTTGCAATATTTACCATAGCCAAGACATGGAAACAACCTAAGTATCCACTAACAGATGAATGGAGAAAGAAATTTTAGCGTGTGTGTGTGTTTGTGTGTGCGCGTGTATTCACCAAATATACAATGAAATACTTACTATTCAGCCATTAATAAAGGACATCCTGCTATTACAACAATATGGATAGACCCTAAGAGCATTACACTAAGCAAAACAAGTCAGAGAAAGAAACACAATATGATGTGACTTATATATTGAATTTAAGGAAAAAACAAATGAACTCACAGATACAGAGAACATACTGGTGGCTGCCAGAGGCAGAGATGAAATGAGTGAAGTCAGTCAATGGTACAAACTTCCACTATGTAATGTACAGCATAGCCACTGTAATTAATAATATTGTAAGATATATTTAGAAGTTGCTGAAAGAGTAAATCTTGGAAGCTCTCACCACAAGAAAAACTGTAAGTATGTGTAATGATGGAGGTTAGCTAGCCTTATTGTTGTGATTTCATAATATATACATATACCAAATCACTACATTGTACATCTAAAATATGTCAATTATATCTCAAAAAAATATTAAAAGAATTCTGTAGTGAGGAAGAAAAAAGATTCCAGACAGAGAAGTAGAAATGCAGGAAGGAAGAACGAACACTGGGAGAGGGGCACCTGGGTGGCTCAGTTAATAAAGAATCTGCCTTCAGCTAGCTAGGGTCATGATCCCAGGGTCCTGGGATCAGGAGCCCCACATCATGTTCTGCTCAGTGGGGAGTCTTCTGCTACTCCCTCTGCCCCTCCCCCACTTATGGACTCCCTCCCTCTCTCTAATAAATAAATAAAACCTTTTAAAAAAATAACAAAAATACGGAGCACCTGGGTAGCTCAGATCGTTAAGCATCTGCCTTTGGCTCAGATCATCTCCAGGTCCTGAAAACAAGCCCCATGTCACAATGGGCTCCCAGCTTAGCAAGGAATCTGCTTCTCCCTCTCCCTCTCCCCCTGCTTGTGCTGTCTCTCTTGCTCTCAAATGAATAAATAAAAATCTTTAAAAAAAATTAAAATAAAACATAAAAAAACTGGGAGAAATATACAAATTACATACAAATTATACATACACAATGTATAATAAATATAAATTTATATAATAAATATTAACTTTAAAAACAGTTTGCCAATTTTAAATATAGAATTAAAATGCATGATAACAATAACACAACAGGTAAACAGGTAAAAAAATAAACTGCATTTCAGATCCTCCCATAAGAAAATTGGTAAAAGTAAAAATGTATATTTTGCTATATGTATGCTGAAATCTCCAAGGCAGTTCTAAAAAAATAATAAAAGGATGTATAATAACTTAATTCTTGATTAATTCAAATAAAGGCCGATGAAAATAGATAAAGCGAAAAAACACAAAATGCAGGAAACAAACAGAAAACATATAGCAAGATGTCAGTGAAAATGGCAATCAGAAATTCCTAAAAGTTTCCATTCTGTAACAGTCAGAAGAACAATGACCCAAAAAACATCAAGGAAAAAAGCTAATATGTGAGGTGATGAATATGTGAATATGTGAGTTTATGTGAATCCTTCCAAATACATGTAAATCAAATCATATTGTACATGCTGAAAATACTATAATCATGTTTGGCAATCATACCTCAATAAAACTAAAATAACATGTTTATGCTCAGTAAAAATATGGTAACATCTTACTTCCTATATAAAAATGTTGGTTTTTTTCAACATTTTATTTCACATTTTACTTTGTAGATCAGTTTGTTAATGATGCTATCCCTTTAATTCATACCCACAATAAGGATCAGTTATCAATTATAATTAAATAAGTTCTAATTATAATGAAACACTTTGACTAAACACAGGTACAAAATAAATTGCTAAAACTGCAAATAAATTTAAATGTATTTAAAAAAAAAAAAAGAAGAAGAAGACTTTTCTGGAACATTTTAAAATAGACATACTTATCCCAACCAAGAGTTCCTATCTCTTCAATAAGGCTGGAGTAGAACTGGGGAGGCGGAGGTGGTGCATACAACTCTTGTTTATTCTTTAAAGCAACTTCCTGTTTAAAAGAAAAAAACTTGAATCAGCTGTGTATTGCTAGACACCGAATTATTACAACTTCATAATCTCCTTTGTGCCATACTAAAGTGTTTACTATTTTTACAGAAATTCCAGCTGAATCATTCCCCTTCTCATATAAAGACAGGAACAAGCTAAAGGACTGCACTGAAGATTATTACGTGAAAATGTCAATTATTATACCAGTTAAAAACTTCAGATTTTAGTATTTTTCTAAACTATTATGCCTATCGGGTATGACAAAACTTTAAAAATACCCTCAAGGCTTCACTATTCTTCTATTCCTGTGGATAGGACTTTAATATAAAGAAAATGTACCTTTAAGAAAAGCCTGAACTCTTAAGTCCATTATTTAGACAGACATATTTGTATACAGTTATGAATCACACCCTTACAAACACAAACCCTTTATTACCACAGTAAATACTCGCCTGCTACTTTCTTTCACTGGCTTACATTCTATATTACTTCCAGACCAGGTTAAGTATTTTTCCATCTATGTGGAATCACAGTTCCTTTCCCTGCTAGGCTCACCTATGGTATTGTCAAGATGGTTTATGTACCCCGCCCCCCAAAAAACTAACATTTCCTTTTTTTTCTTTTTTAGTTTAGAAGCAATACAAACATCACTATAATTGCTGAGGCTGAATATTATCAATTTCTTCAAAGGTGCTAACCCAGACAAATATTTTATTTGGAAAGCAAAAATAAATATATCTGCAATTACACAGATGTTCATATCAAAAGAGATAAATTAAAAAGTCAGATATAGTAAATGATAACAGCAGATGAAAATAAGCATAAAAATTATGTTTCTATTAACTGTAACCCTAATAAAAGGTATAATTTTTTTTTCCTTTAAGTATCTATTTACTCTATTAGTCCTTATACTTTGTTTTTAAACAAGGATAGGATACCATTAAATTGAGATAATACTAGAAAGAACAGATTTTACAAAACAGTATTTTAAAATCAGAACTATTAACTGAAACTACTTTCTAAATCTCCTTTAGAATTAAAAACAAAAAAAACTGTGAAAGCAGGTTTGTAAAGCTCAAAATGACAGTATGGATTTAATTAGAAGGTAAATTCTTAGAAGACAAGGAGTATACTGCTTTTTTAAATAAATACCTAATGTTATCTGTAAATTGCCTGATAGTCCACAGAAACAAATTTTTACTATTAAGATTATCCTATTAAAAAAAAAAAGTCAGTCTAGTTCCTATACTTATATATAAAACAGCTTCAGCAATTTTTTTGAAATTTTTTAAAATCCAGAAATATTAAATATTGCTATCCACCTATGCAGATGGTAAATTTGGATAATAAAAACTGCATCTTAATCTTAAGTTTATGACATTCATAAACTCCACCTTCCACCTTGGGTCAGACAAGGTATTCCCATTCCAGAACCATAACAGAAAAAAGGGCAAAGGCAGAGAGTCAAAGCAGTCTTTGTGAAAAAGAGGCAAGATACCCAGTGGAAAGAACACAGGCTTTACAAAGGCTTTAAATCCTAACTTTACCATTTCCTAGTTTTAAGGCCTTAGCTACACACTACTAAGCCCTAAAATGGGTATTTAAAAAACCTACCCACATCAGAGTTCTTTTAAAATACAGGTAATTGTGGGGCACCTGGTAGCCCAGTCAGCTAAGCATCTGACTCTTGATTTCAGCTCAGGTCATAGTCTCAGGGTCCTGGGATCAAGCCTCAAATCGGGCTCTGCACTCAGCTCAGAGACTGCTTAGGGTTCTCTCTCCTTCGCCTTCTGCCCCTCTCCCTGATTGCATGCACATGCATGCTCTCTAACAAATAAATCTTTAAAAAATAAATAAAATACAGGTAATTGTTCACTTATTAAATATATACTGAACACCTACTTTATGCTTAGTTATTACTAGGAAACTTTGGAGATTTACCAAATCTCCTGAAAAGGTTCAATAATTACTGATTTCATTTGTACATCATCCTCAGTAATTTCATGGGTGATTACATTATAGAAAACCCTGTTACTGACTACACAGCCCAACAAACTGATATTTTTTGATACACTTTGATACACTTATTTTTTGATACACTGTTCATAAATGTGCAATAGTTTCACCAATTCTGTCAATTTCTCTAGAAAACTAAAATACAGCATGTCATTTTATTCAGAAATGCAGCAACAAATGTACGAAATCGAATACTGTTAGAGATCAATGTCAATATCTTATTTTAAATTAGTAACAGTTTCTTCAAAATACAAAACAGCGGTTCTTACAACCTAATAAAGTCAACCAGGAGTAAGAGCTAATGGGACATGGTGTATATAGTTTTACTCTGGTCCCTTAGTCCTTTTATTTGTATAGCTTATAAAAATTATGATTAGAACACCTTTTTTTCTTTTAAAGATTTTATTTATTTGACAGAGAGGCGGAGAGAGCACAAGCAAGGGGAGTGGGAGAGGGAAAGCAGGCTCACTGCTGAGCAGGGAGGTTAATGTGGTGCTCTATCTCAGGACCATGAGATCATGACTCGAGGCCAAGGCAGATGCTTAACTGAGTCATCCTAGGTACCCCAATAAAAAACTTCTCAAATTTTTTTGCAATCTCAAGGTAAACCAAAATATGCTTTACTTCTTCACCTACCTCTTTGAAGCTTATCATGAAATCTGGCCTTTGACGAAATTCATGATCAATTTTGACAATTCCCGTTAGAGTTTACAAATTTGTAAGTCAAAATTCAAACTTTAGAAATTGATTTTAAACTATTTATTCTGATCCCAAACATTCAGAGGGTTGTTATGAGGATTTAAAAAAAAAAAAAAAGGACTGAGAACAACTTGAGCAACTAAGCTCTTAGTATGTGGCAGCTGCTGCTAAGAATAAAAAACTCAAAAAGAACTATAAAAAATAAACTGCTTTCAGTTGTTAGTAGCAATATATTGGTACTGTAATTCTGTAAAATATAAATAGAGACATAGGAAAAGCATAAGTAAAACATAACAAGTAAAAAATAAAAAATAATTATGTTAATATTAGAAACCAAGATTTTCAGAGTAAAATATAAGCATTAAAATCAAATTAAAAGTGTTATAATGCCAAATTTGAATTGGAAATGTCAATATGAACTCATAATGAATTATTCTCTTTCTAAACAGCATTTTTTCCCAGCTCTGTCCACTGAAGAGGCCTACCAGTAATAGTAACAATCCACAGTTTCCAGATCTGTGGCATCAAAACACCATTTCCTACAAAGAAACCATGGCTCTTTAGAGAAGTAACTAATTATAGTTCTGCAAAAGGATGAGTACATTAAATTAGGGTAACTGGTCTCAGAAAGCATAGTTTGGCCTGTGTTAGAAGAACTAAGGAGTCAAATGAAGGGGCATACACTGACCAAAAATGATACAATTTAAGCATCAACAGGTATAGTGACTGCAATGGATTTAAGTCAATATATAAAAACTCAGGAGTTCATAATGATACTAAAAAAAAAAAAAATCATTATTTTCCTTTGACAGTTGCTAGGCACTTAATCATTACTCTAAAAACTGATTTTTGTTTAAAAAAAAGGAAAAGAAACAAGCACTTAACCTATTTCTCCAGCATGAGCTATACCTCAAATAAACCAAACAACTGATGAAAGGAAGTTCTCTACAAAAGATAGCAAGATAACAAATGTAGATGATGGAATTTTAAAAATCACCATTTGCAACCCCTAATAGTGGATGTAGGCAATGATTATCACTGGATGCTATAATCATTAGGTGATAAGCTGATAACAAACTTTACACCTGATGGATCTAAATCTATTGATCAATCCTAACTCTACTAAGAGAGGAACTATCAAATACCATCTGCCTCCTCATGCAATGTAAGTACACAGCACAAAGTATTCTTACCAGAACAAATGAGACTAGGTCACAAAAAAGGTAGAAAAATATGTTAAAAGATACTATGAATATTTAATAAACCAAATCCAGAATGCAAGAAATATTACAGGACACATAGTTCATTTAACTAGCAGACTAAAAGAAAAAAAAAAGGGTACGGGAAAGACATAGCAGTGCTAGAAATTGAAAGACTTAGGAGACATATCAACATTTAATGTGTGGACTTTGTTTGCATACAGACACAAACAAGAAGCTGTAAGAAATTACCACTAAGTCTGTTAGGGTTATAACAGCATGTTTTAAAAACAAAACAAAGAAACACTTAGCTGTTAGAAGTATACACCAATACATTCATGGAGGGATGGATACAATGTTCAGAATTTTGTTAAAATGCTCTAGTCCCAGGGCACCTAGGTGGTTGAGTCCCATCAGTGTCCAATTCTTGGTTTCCGTTCAGGTCACGATTTCAAGGTTCTGGATTGAGCCTTGCAGCTGGCTCAGCACTCAGTAGGAAGACCACTTGAGAATTCTCGCTCTCCCTCTGCCTCTCCCTTCCCTACTCAGTGCATACTCTCCCACTCTCAAATAAATCTAAAAAAGAATACTCTAGTCCGTTCTCCTTAAAGAGTAGGGAAGAAAAATGGCAAAATGTTAAAGGCTGGTCATGGGTATTCACTATACAGTCTTTCCTCTTCTGTTTATATTGAAAACTTGCATATGACGTCTATAGGAAAAACTAAAACCTCAAGTATTCTATGCATAATTAACTGAGTAATCAATTATTATATATAGCTGTATGTATATAATGAAGCCTAACAAGTTCTTCAGAAATCTGCAGCTATAAACAAAAATTATTTATACACTGTATTAGATCTTTAAGTGTGGGTACCTAATCTCTCCACAGATGTTAAATTCTGACAGACCAGGACTACATTTTATTTCACCACCTGTCCATGACTAGTGTCCAGTATACTCAGTTTGACACAATCAATTTGGTTCCTCTACACACATTCTGTTCCTCATGTAATTCAAAAGAAGCATCATCCACATTTACACACAGTAAAATAAAACATTGAGTGACTGGGAGTAGAAGTTTTAAATTCTAATCATGTTAATTTTTATAGGAATTTTAAAAAAAAGTCAGGGACGCCTGGGTGGCTCAGTGGGTTAAGCCTCTGCCTTCGGCTCAAGTCATGATCTCAGGGTCCTGGGATAGAGCCTCGCATTAGTCTCTCTGCTCAGCGGGGTACCTGCTTCTCCCTCTCCCTCTGCCTACCTCTCTGCCTACTTGTGATCTCTCTCTCTGTCAAATAAATAAATAAAATCTTCAAAAAAATCAGGACTTACAGAATATGGTAATAGCATCAGAAAACAAATTCTTACCAAAATCATCTTCAACTCCATCATAAAGCTCATTAGATCAGAAGAGTGCTGCATTCTCTAGATAGAAACATTTCTAATTAATTTTATTTGTACAATGAATATTCTATACACTGAAATTAAGATAAAATATAAGTCCATGTGAATGTGAAAAAAATATCAGATATATCTACATCTTAAAAGTTTAAGAACCGAAGTACCAGTCACCATCCCTTCTATACCTACCAATTTCAAAATTCTGAAAGAGTAATTACTGCCCTCAAATCTGTTTTGGTGAGCTAAACTGAACTGTACCAAAGTCTCTTAAAATCTCAAACACTCCTTTGTTTCTTCAGCACTGACAACTGATCAAGTTTAGCAAATCTACCAAACCACGTTATTTAAAAAGAAGGTGGGGAGGCGCGCCTGGGTGGCTCAGTGGGTTAAAGCCTCTGCCTTCCCCTCAGGTCAGGATCCCAGGGTTCTGGGATGGAGCCTGGCATCGGGCTCTCTGCAGGGAGCCTGCTTCCCCGCCTCTCTCTGCCTGCATCTCGGGCCCACTTGTGATCTCTGTCAAATAAATAAAATCTTAAAAAAAAAAAAATTTTTTTTAAGTAGTATGGGGGGAAAGATGAACATAAAATATAAAATCAGGCAAATCTATGCAATTAAAAAATCTAATCAGAGTGATGTCAATTATTAATCAACACGTTTTTATTTTCCCCCTTGCCTTAAAAACTACATACAATTGTTTTGTCTTTTCACAATGAACCCTATTAGTTCAAAAGAAATCAATCTTTAAACAAGATAAAACCATTATAATAAAATGGCAAAAAGGAAATAACTTCTAAAGTTGAATAAATATTTAAGGGTTATAATTCTGTTTCCTAGAAATCTTTGATTCTTAAAATACCTACAGAATAAAGGAAAGCAAAGCAAATTCTCAAGTGTCACATTTTTTATTTGATGAAACTCTACATCACTTCTCTGCTTGAAATCAAAATATTTTATTTTTGTTACTTTTTGTGATACACTGCACTACCCCCACACAGTTCTGAACAAAGCCAATCTGTGATTTTGCTCCCTCTTTTAGAGGAGAAAAATAATAATCTAAAATATTTCAACAATGCATGAGACATGAAGCACATCTTAACATAACTTTACGTGGGCCAATCTGTAAAACAAATCTTGGCTTCCCCATCTTCTATACAGTATTTTCCCTGTTAGCTTACCAGTAATGAGCAATAAATTATATCAGATTTTTGTGAACTACAGCCTCAGGGCTAAATCCAGCCCAATGCCAATTTCTGTAAAGAAAGCTGTACTGAAATGCAGCAATGCTCATTCATTTACCTCTTTATGGCCGCTTTGGCTCTACAAGTGAAGTAGTTGTGACAGATTTTAGGGACCACTAAAGCCTAAAAAATTTACTAGTTGGCCATTCACAGAAAAAGACTGCTGATTCCTCTGACCCGTATTTACTCAAGTTAAAATTGATACAAGGAAAGAATAGTAATATTAGAATAAAACAAAGACAAACTAACTCTGGGTTCTATATGACCAACTAGAGGACACAAAAGAGATTAGTAAGTAATTGGGACCTTTTCTAGGAACCCTCTCGGTGAACTGATAGAGAAAAACAGCTATAGATATTATTACACTTAGTCTTTATTAACAAGTTTTTTCCAGGGTATTTAAATATCTCAATAGACTCATTTCCCAAACTCTAGAATACAATATAAATAGTCACATTGGATGAGGAGGCGGCAGTGGAGAGAAAACAGAAATAATTTAAACATCCCCTTAAAAACATGGCGGTAATTATGCTGCCAGCAATGACAGCCTACATTCTACAAATCAAATAGTTTATCTCCTATATTTCTTTGTGGCTCACTAATGCTTTATGTGAGTGACTGTCATTGTCAGTTATCATACAAAATAACCCACTTTTAAGATGAAAAAAATATAGGAATATAGGAAATCGGGAAAAACATAAAAATGAATAAAGCATCAAAAGAAATGCAGTTCTACTTACATTTTTTTTTTTTTCTACAAGAGGCATTTCATTACTTTGGGTTTCTTTAGTAACAGTAATTTTTTTTAAGTGTTTCTAATTTTTAAAGAAATTTTCAGGTAGAAAAATCTAAACTTTAAGAATAACTACATTGGAGCTGAAGGTGAAATGGATGAAGGTGATCAGTAATACAAACTTCCAGGGGCGCCTGGGTGGCTCAGCTGGTTAAGCGTCTGCCTTCTACTCAGGTCATGATCCCAGGGTCCTGGGATGGATCTCACATCAGGCACCCTGCTCAGCAGGGAGTCTGTTTCTCCCTTTCCCTCTGCTCCTCTCCCCTGCTCGTTCTCTCTCTCAAATAAATTAAGACTTTTAAAATAATAATTATACAAACTTCCAGTTATAAAAATCCTGCCTATTTGTATCTCTGCGGTATTAACATCTATGTTCATTAAGTACATATATATGATCCTAAGTGATCTCCACCACACCTTTTCTGTTACTAATCTAGAACTACATTCCAATTTTTGCTACAGATACTCTAAAATACCTAGATGGTTCCTGGATTTCTTCTATCATTATTCAGTCTCAGCAGAAAAACTGCTCGAAAAGTGATGGATATGGGTAAGGTGAATACATTTGAAGACCCTCTCCAGGATGGAAATTCGCTTCAAAATACTGCCCAGTAATGTGCTGAGGATTCCAAGACAGAAAACATTTTTTATAATGCATGGACCCTTAAAATATTTGAGATGAAACCTATAAAATTCAGCAACTACTATACCAGTCTGTCACCACATTCTGCAAGAAGTCCTTTAAAAAAGTTAATGTAGCGATTTTATTTATTTTTATTAACATATAATGTATTATTTGCCCAAGAGGTATGGGTCTGTGAATCATAAGGCTTACACATTTCATAGCACTCACCATAGCACATACCCTCCCCAATGCCCATAACCCAACCACTCTATCCTTACCCCCCCCCACCCCCAGCAACCTTTATTTTGTTTTGTGAGATTAAGAGTCTCTTATGGTTTGTCTCCCTCCTGATCCCATCTTGTTTCATTTTTTTCCTTGCCTACCTCCTAAACCCCCCGCCCTCCTTGCTTAAAACAAATCTTTTAAAGGACTTACCTGTTGTACTATGTGATGATATCCATTAAGTATTGCTCTCAGTTGCCAACTACATAATAATCTAAAATTTTAATGGAACAAAATGGTTTGTTCATTGTTCAGAATTAAAAAGAAAAAACTTATTTGTATGCTAACACAAACATGCACATACAAAGAAGAGAATGACATAAATATAATTCTGACAAGTTAATAAAATTTTTACCACTGATACTGTTGAAAGTCTTGTCTTCAGACTGTCGGTACTAATTTTATTTCAAAATATAAATAACTGCAATCAGTAAATGACATGCAAACAGTAAATCTTTTTTTTAATATATTGAAAGCAGAATTTTCTACTTAATTCTTCTCTAAGGTAGGTTAAATAAACCAACGTTCTGATCATAATATACATAACTTGTATTTGAGAAAGCATATGTAGCAATATAATCTTCAAATTCAAGATTAATGTAAAAGATACTTTTAATTGTGTAAGTAGTAGTTAGTGTTCATCTATCCACTGGCTCACCTCAGCTGTGCTCTCAATATTGCTTAGGTGAGTAATTCTCCTAAGAATTGCTTTTCCTTACCTGGAAGTAGGAAGCCCCTCTGATTCCCCAATTACAACCCTTTCAGACCACATGAGTCTCTTCCATCTTTGCTATGCTAACCCCCATTTCCACCCTTATTTTTTCTCTCTTAATGGCAAAGTAGTTCATTCAACTGCCCATGGGGAAACTCCCCCTCCAAATGTACTTTCCATCCCTTGTCACCAACTTGGTCTTATCAAGTAATCAATCATCACTTTATTGTGATAGTTTTATTTTCTGCTAGTTTTTTCAACAAGCATATTAACTTGCTCAAGCAAATCTCAAAAAACAAGATTATAACTCTGCCTTGACTGCACACCCTTCTCTACCACTCCTCTTTTTCATAATACAGTTGATCCTTGAACAACACTAGCTGCACTGCCCAGGTCTACTTACACACAGATTATTTCAATAAACATACATACGGTACTGCAAACATGTTTCCTCTTGTGATTTGCTTAACAAAATTTTCTTTTTAATCTATAATATATACAACATACTAGCACTAGGTGTTAACTAGGTGTTAACAAGTGTTAAACAGTTTGTTCATGTTATCAGTTAGGCTTTTGATCAAAAGCACTGTTAAATTTTTGCAGTCAAAATTTACATGCAAATTTTTAAGTGCACAAAGGGTTGGTGCCCCTGACCCCTGGGTTCTTCAAGGGTTAATTGTAGTTTATACTGTTTACATTTCCTTTCTACTCAACCACTCCGAAACCCAATACAATCTGGCTTCTGCCACTACATGAAACCTAATTTAACCTGATCCCTCTGCAATACTCAGCACTAGGAACCATGTCCTCATTAAGCCTTGATTTGGCTTCAGTGACAACTGCCCAGATCTTCCTCTTACTTCTTGGGTCAATCCTTAGTCTTCTTCCAAGTTCCTCTTTATCAGTTCTTTACATGTTGGTATACTCTCAAGTCTTTTAAATGTTGGCCTTCTTTTTTCACCCCACACTTGCCAGCAATGTTAAGTACCCATACTCACAGCCCCATATCCCATCCCTACTGTGATTTCCGTGTTTCACACTTGAGTTCCACACTAATACATTAAACATCTCCTCTTGATATTTTACATCTAATATGTCTTAAAATAATGGCTCTCCTACTTCTCCACTGTGACCCATTCTCTAGCTTAGTGATGTGAGCCAGGAACTTAGAAAGCAAACTTCACTCCTCTTTCCTTTTCTTCTCCTACTTCTAATCAGTCACAAAAATCCTGTCAATTCTAATGAGTGTCTCTGGATTCTTCCTCCCCTCTTCTTCCAGAGATATTTAAGAACGGAAAAGAGGTTCTAGGTGCTATCTAATTTCCAGTCTCCTCTCTTGACATTCCTTGATGGGCGTGGGCGGTCTATACCAACAGATAACTTACACAACTGCTAATCATCTAAGCTTTCAAAGGAAAAAAAGAATAAAAATAGAGAATTAACGTGTTACCTTCGGTACTTCAGCACAAAGGATATTAATAACTTACAAACGTACACTGATTTGGGAAAAACTGGAAATGTTTCTGGTTGACTAATAAGCACTTTGGGCAAAACTAATAGAATAAGCTTTTCCTAGATTAACTGACTGCCCATCCCACCAAGATGCGTGTATATGACCAAACACTACATCACCTTGCATTCTTCATTTGGAAATCTTCAGGCAACACTATTCTAAGGTGAAAATCACGTCCCTGTGGAAAATATTGAGAAAATTACAACGTTAAGAAAAAGTCAAACAAAATTACATCAAAAAAGCAATGTTTTTCCTTTATTTTCAAAAAGGTATCGACTTTATCCAAATCTTTACATTTGTTAAAATATATGCAATAGAATATTACATTTGAAGGAAAATAATGTAAAAATGCCAGAAACTTTGTAATTATTGGGAAACCAAAACAAAGACAAGACTTCATTTTTAAAGAGAATCAATTCACATAACAGAATGTTGAGACTGTTAGTGCAAACAAAGAAATTTAATTATTTCTTATAAACTTGGGAAAAAAGAAATTCTTTCAATTGCTTTGACTATGAAAGAAAAAAAACCAGTGTAATATAAGAATATGTAATCCATTACAGAATTCATTTTTAATTTCCTCATTGTAATAAAATGAAAGTATAGTTAGTTACACAATCTGAACATACAGACATGAAAGAAATATTTTCAAAAAACAGAATATTTAATTCTCCCACATTTGTGGACCTTTAATAAAAAAAATCACTAATATTTATTTTAACTTAAATATCTACTACTATACATTTGAATATACCAAATTTTACTCAAGAGTTTTTCTAAGGAAAGAACTGTTCTCTGAGAAATATATTCAGTTTCACTTTCTTGAGAAAGTGAATGGGTAAGCAGCTTAAACTTTATATCTTAAATAGAATAATACACATGATCTGAGCAAAGGTAAGCAGAAAAAGACAAACAGAAATATAATCTTTTACTCCAACAATATAAAATGAAAAAGAGTAATAAAATTCTCGAAAAATAATCACCATGAGAATTTTAGCACAGGCTCCCTCAAAGCAGATTCGAAACTAAAGGAACACAATTAAATGTACCCCATAACCTTTACTTTCATGATAATATTACAGTTCTGACTTTCATTACATTTAAATGTCCTTTAAAAAAATGAAACAAAATGTACTACTGACCTTTTCAAAAGGTCAAGTAACAATAATTCACTATTTCATTAAAGCACTAGAAGGTATTATGTAGTAACTTTAACCTAACTTTATAGACATCCCACACATAGATGTAAGAACAATCTGGAATTCAGAATTTACATGAAAAATAGTAAAACTACTCTGATTTGTTATCCGAAAGAATAAAATTCCAAAGTCCCTTATTTGCAAAATCCAGCCATTTTAAAAGGTCAAATGCTATGTTACATGCCATAATATTTTTCTGATTCAAGAAAATGTCCAAAACTAGCTTTTTTAGTTAAAGCATATAAAAGATGTTAATTGCTCTCAAAAAGAATTCTTCCAGGTTGTATGAAACAAAGTAATGACAGTTGCCTAAATCTGAATCACTCCATATATCCTCCCAAATAGATCAATATTAAGAACATCTAAAACAGGAGCACCTGAGTGGCTCAGTCGGTTAAGTATCCAACTCTTGGTTTGAGCTCAGGTCATGATCTCAGGGTCATGAGATCAAGGCCCACGTTGGGCTCCATGCTCAGCACAGAGTCTACTTGAGATTCTCTCCCTTTCCCTCTGCCCCAACTCTCTCTCTCTAAAATAAATAAAATCTTTAAAACAAAACAAAACAAAAAAACTAAAACTAAAACCACAAAAAACCCATGTCTCCACCAAAATCAGAAAACAGAGAACACTATAAACTTCAGACTACCTGTAGGAAGAAAAACAAACCACTTTCCAGTGGTTTTCACTCTGGAGCTCCTATACCAAGTCCTTTTAAAGAACTATGAGGTTCAGAAAAAAGCGCATGGAAGAGAGGAGACTGAACTAAGTGTTAAGATAATAATAAAGAGTTTAGTAGATCAGAGCACTGACTACGGGGAGAGAGCTTAATATGAACATAAAAGTCAAGAAGCTCATCTTGTAAAAGAAATACACATGGAGAAGATGATAAAAAGGCAGGTGGAGACATCCTTTGGAAACTGGGTATTAGGAGAAAAAGTAAGAGTGGAAAGCTAAGGCTCTTTAACAAAATAAAAATACTCAACTCCTCCGTCAGCACTACTTAAAAAATCAGCCATTAAATAAACCGCACTTTGCTTCAACTACAGAAGAAAGTATTCTTTTTTTTTTTTTTTAAGATTTTATTTATTTACTTGAGAGAGAGACAGTGAGAGAGAGAATGAACGAGGAGAAGGTCAGAGAGAGAAGCAGACTCCCCATGGAGCTGGGAGTCTGATGCGGAACTCGATCCCCGGACTCCAGTATCATGACCTGAGCCGAAGGCAGTCATCCAACCAACTGAGCCACCCAGGCGTCCCAGAAGAAAGTATTCTTAAACTAGTAATTTTATAAACTACTGCCAACAACCAAATTCACAAAGATGTTTTCATCAATGCCAAGCTACTATGAGTCAAAATGAGAATAAAAGAAAATATTTCAAGTGATAATGATACCCCATGCAAATAAAAAAACACAAGGCATAAACAAATTATAATACTGAATTATATTATCATTAGTTAAGTGTCTGTACCCAGACTCAGAAATTCAAAAAATTATGAACAGAAATTACAAGGAAAAAAAGTTTAGTTCAAAAGAAAAAAAAAGGATACTACAGTAGAATAAATTAGTAAGTGCTCAAGGAGGAATAGAGTAAAATAAAAATTTCATTAGAGGCACTGTGTTGGATAATTCAGGTAACTCTTGATCTCAGAGCTGTGAGTTCATGCCTCAAATTGGGGGTAGACAATATTTAAAATAAAATGGTTAAAAGTGGCATATGTTATGGGTACTTTACCCCAATAAGAATTTTTAGGATTTGGGGCACCTGGGTGGCTCAGTGGGTTAAAGCCTCTGCCTTTGGCTCAGGTCATGATCTCAGATCCTGGGATCGAGCCCCAAATTGGGCTCTCTGCTCAGCAGGGAGCCTGCTTCCTCCTCTCTGCCTGCCTCTCTGCCTGCTTGTGATCTCTCTGTCAAGTAAATAAACAAAATCTTATAAAAAAAAAAAAAGAATTTTTAAGATTTATTTATTTATTTTAGTGAGAGAAAGAGAGTGAGCAGGGGGAGGAGCAGGAGGAGAGAGAGAGAGTCCTAAACAGATTCTGTGCTAAGTATGAAACTCAAAGCAGGGCTTGATCATATGACCCTGAGATCATGACTTGAGCCAAAACCAAGAGTTGGACACCTAACTGACGATGCCAGCCAGGTGCCATCCTCAATAAAAGTTTTCTAGCATTTTTTGCCATTATGAAATTTTTTAAAAATTACCAAATCAGAAAATAAAATTAAAAACCATCAGAGAAAAGCAGTTGAAAAGGAAACAGGTAATGAAAATCCAACACAAAAAGAATTGGCGACCTTGAAAAGGAAAACCAAAGAGAAGAAAGAATATTTTGAATTATAATCTAAGCATACTTTCTGGAAATTCACATAATGAAATAAACTGACCATGTAAGAAAGAAGTCCTAATGACTGACTCAAATGTATCTTAATATGCAGACTTTAAAGAAAAAGTCCATTAACTTATGAGACCAAATAATATATGAGAAATAGAATAAAAGTAGCATCACACTTCTCAAAGCAAGATTTTAAAAAAGCAACAACAGAAAAGAACTTTTAAGAAACTGAGAAGATTTCTGCTTCTAGCTATGATGGAGAAACAGCAGCAGGATTTATCTTCCCACTTTAACTAAAAACTGGACAAAATATATGAAACAATGAAGTTCAGACATCAAACAGGCAGCAAAAAACAGTGATTACTGAAAGAAGGAAAACAAATGAGAAAAATCTTTATAATTATCCTGTCTTACTACCTGGAGAATTTTTCAGACTTCACAGCAAGGATAGAGAACCAAATGGAGCCAGACAATTCTCCCTGATTTGACAAAAAGGGGTGAGTTGGGGGAGGCAAAGACATGTATAATTCACAATGTACAGTACCAAAGAGGAATGCCATATAAGAAGAAACAATACATAGAGAATGAAACTGGACAATATCAGTGTATTGTTGTAAAAGTCATCAGCTAAGTATGATTGCTGTGTATATGTGAGAAAACTACCCAAGGCCTGGGAATCATGAGACTGGAACATACAAAACAATCTCAGAATTCACACAAGGCTGGGAGCAGTCATGTTTCCTCTCAGAAGAGTAGAAAACCTTATACTATAAAGGTTATCATTAAAGAGAAGTGGTGGGACTTCTCTTCTGGGAGTGCCTGAGTGGTGGCTCAGTCAGTTAAGCATCTGACTTTGGCTAGAGTCGTATTCCCAGGGTCCCGGGATCCAGCCCCATATCAGGCTCCCTGTTCAGTGGGAAGCCTGCTTCTCCTTCTCCCTCTGTTGCTCCCCCTCCTTGTGTGCTCACGCTCACTGTCAAATAAATGAGTAAAATCTTTAAAAAGAAAAAAAAGAGAGAGAGAGAAAGAGAGAGTACTCTGAAGATTACTGCCTAAGTGGTAGAGCCAAATTAATCTAGGCTAAAGTCTGTTTTGATTCTGCTAACAAAGCTTAGAAGCAAACTATGAAAAGCTTAAACTGTTTCCAAATAATTTAACTACAGTTTAGAATAAATCAAGAATATTTAAGAGAATAAAATTATCTAGCACACAATAGTTGGAATGCACAGTATCTGGCATCCAACCAAAGTATGCAAAGAAACAGGAAAATAAGATTCATAATGAAGAGAAAAAAAAAATCAAGAGAAATACAAAAATGGCAGATGATAGAACTGCTTAAAAAAATTTCAACAGTGATAACTACATATGTTCAAGAAGGTAGAGAAAAGCATGAGTATGCTAAATAGAACAGGAAAGATAAAGACAGACCCAAATCAAAGAGATGAAAAATACAATGTCTGAGATGCTATAAAGTATTAACATCAGATTAAGTATTGCAAAAGAAAATATTAGGGTACTCGAAGGCACAGAAAATTCAAGAGAAAGACACTGAAACAAGAAATGAAAAAGAACAGAACCATTAGTGAATTACGGAATGATTTTTAAATGGCCTACTATACATATATTTTAAGTCCCCAAAATGAAGGAGAAGAAGGAAAAAAATTTAAGAAATAATGGCTAAAGTTTTGCCCAAATTGAAAATATATACTCACAAATTCAAAAAGCTCCACAAACCCTATGGAGGAAAATCATGAAGAAAACTACACCTAGGTGCATCATAATCTAATCAACAAAAACCAATGATAAAAAGAAGAATCTTAAAAGCAGTCAAAAACAACACACTTACAAAGGAACAAAAACAAGAAACAGAAGAGATTTCTCATAGGCAATAATGCAAAAGAATTAAGCAACATCTGAAAAGTACTAAAAGGGAAAAAAAAATCTAGAGTTTTATAGCTAGAAAAAGTATCTTTCAAAAGGCCAAACACCATGTCAGACATAAAACCACTGAAAAAATGTATCAGTACAAGCTATGCACTACAAACAATATTAAAGGAATAACCTAAGGAAGAAAGTAAATGAAACAAGAGAAATGTGGATATACAACAAAAACTACCAGAAACCGTAAATATATAGGTAAATATAAACGACCTTTTTCTTAAATGTCTTTAAAAGGATCACTGTGCCAAACTGGACAATCTGAACAAATAAGGACTGGATTACAAACCAAGGTAGAAGATACAATATCTATGAGTCCATACTGATATAAATGATTTAATAAATGAGGGAGGGGCTCCTGGGTGGCTCAGCATATGCCTTCAGCTCAGGTCATGATCCTAGGGTCTTGGGATCAAGCCCCACATAGGGCTCCCTCCTTGGTGGGGAGCCTGCTTTCTCCCTCTCTCTCTGCTGCTCCCCCTGCTTATATACTCACTGTCTCTAATAAGTTAAAAAAAAAATCTTAAAACAAAATAATAATAAATGAGGGAGTTAAGGAATAAACCTAATCAAAGAAGTTAAAGACCCGTATTCTGAAAACTATGTACTAATGAAAGACAAGACCAAAAGAAAAAAGAAAACAGAAAAAAAAAAAAAAAAAAAAAAAAAAAAAAGACAAGACATTCCATCCATCCTCAAGGACTGAAACAACAATGTTAAAATGTCTGTAATATGCCATGGGAAAAAAAGTCTCTTCAACAAATAGTACTGGGAAAACTGGAAAGCTACAAGCAAAAGAATGAAACTGGACCATTTTCATACACCATACACAAAAATACACTCAAAATGGATTAAAGACCTAAATGTGAAATGAAACTGTAAAATCCTAAAAGAGAACACAAGGATTAATTTCTCTGACATCACCCATAGCAACATTTTTCTAAACAGGTCTGCTGAGGCAAGGGAAACAAAAGCAAAAATAAACTACTGGGACTACATCAAAATAAAGATTGTGCTCAGCAAAGGAAGCATTCAACAAATCTACTAAATGGGAAAAGATATTTGCAAATGACATACCTGACAAAGTGTTAGTATCCAAAACATTTAAAGAACTTATATGACTGAACACACACCAAAAAAACCCTAAATTATCCAAATAAAAAATGGGCAGAAGACATGAACAGACATTTCTCCAAGACTTACAGATGGCTGAAACACATGAAAAGACAGAAGCTCAACATCACTAATCATCAGGGCAATACAAACCAAAACTACAATGAGATTATCACTTCATACTTGTCAGCGTGGCTATAATCAACAACACAAACAAGAAGTTTTAGGGAGGATATGAAGAAAAAGGAACACTCTTGTACTGGGGGTAGAAATGCAAACTGGTGCAAACATTCTGGAAGACACTATGGACGTTCCTCAGAAAGTAAAAATAGAAGAACTCTATGATGCAGTAATCACAAACATTTTTAGGAATATACCTAAAAATTACAAAAACACTAATTCAAAGGGATACATGCACCCCTATGTTTATTATAGCATTATTTACAATAGCCAAATTTCAGAAGCAGCCCAAGTGTCCACTGACATATGAATGGATGAAAAAAAAAAAACGTAGTACATATATACAATGGAATATTACCCAGCCATAAAAAGAAATGAAATCTTGGCATTTGTAGCAACCTGGATGGAACTAGTGAGTATAACACTAAGTGAACTAAGTCAGTCAAGAAAGATAAATATCAGGCACCTGGCTGGTTCAGTGGGTTAAAGCCTCTGCCTTCAGCTCAGGTCATGATCCCAAGCTCCTGGGATCAAGTCCCGAATCAGGCTCTCTGCTCAGCAGGGAGCCTGCTTTCTCCTCTCTCTCTCTCTCTCTCTCTCTGCCTGCCTCTCTGCCTACTTGTGATCTCTGCCTGTCAAATAAATAAAATATTTTTAAAAAGAAAGATAAATACCAATGAATTCACTCATATGTGAAATTTTAAAAATTGAAACAAATGAGCAAAGAAAAAATAGAGATGAACAACAACAAAACAACAACAACAACAACAAAAAAAAAAAAAAAAAAAAAAATAACTCCTAACTACAGAGAACAAACTGATGGTTGCCAGAGGAGAAGTGGTAGGGTAGGAGGGATGGGTGAAATAGGGGATGAGGATTAAAAAGTTCACTTATCATGATGAGAACAGAGTAATGTACAGAACTGCTAAATCACTATACTGTACACCTGAAACTAACAGAACACTGTATGTTATCTATATTGGAATTAAATTTAAAAACTTAAATAAATATGGGAATTAAACTAACCTTCCTTACAGAAGAATTCCAGGTAAATTATATACTCTACCTTAAAAGAGGGGGAGCATAACCCTTCACTCCTTAAGTGAGAGTAACTCAGAGATTTCCTTCCAAAGAGTAAGTATGGAAAGAGGAGTTAATGCTGCAGTAGAGAAACCTGACAAACAGTGTTTTAGCCAACGTCAACATCAACAGTGGTAAATCATATTGTTGGTTTCCTCCCTTTATATTATGTAATGAAATTCTCAATGTTCCCCTCAAAAACCAATAACCAGTAACATATATCAATGGAATAGGACAGAAAACCCAAGAAATAAACCCACTCTAAAACTGTCCTTAAAAAATGAAAGTGTCTTAATAAAGGAAGATAATTATTTAAAGGAAATAAAAATTTAAAGGAAAATAAAAATGTATTGGGAGGGTTAAAAGATAAATAGAAATAAAAGATATGACAACAAGTACAGAAAAGGGAGAGGATAGGAAAGAGTACATTGCATGATTCTTGTAAGTGGTATACTTGAAAGTAGATTGTGGTAAATTATAGTAGCATACTGTAAACCCTAGAACAAACACTAAAAAAGAGACAATAGTGATATATAGCTGATAAACCAATAGTGCATATAAAATATAATCCTAATATTATTTATGTGAATCATGACAAGTTTAAGTCGTATACTATAAACCATAAAGCAACTAATTAAGAAGGAAAATAGCTAATAAGCTGATAGAGGAGATAAAAAATATTATACTATACAGTGTCTAACAAAAATGCAGAAAAATATGAAAAAGATAAAAAAACACATAGAACAAACAAAAAAGCAGCAAAATATTAGCTTTAAACTCAATGATATCAGTCATCCATTAAATGTAAATGATCTAAACATCTCAAAGCAAAAATCAGTTGATTTTTAGATTCAATAAAAAAAAACAATGTCCAGAAGAAATCCTCTTCAAATACAAGACACAAATAGATATCAAATAAATGGGAAATGATTAAACCATGCCAACACTAACCAGAAAAAAAAAAAAAAAAAGCTAGAGTCACTATACTAATATCAGAAAATAGAGATTCTAGGACAAAGATTACCAGAGATAAAAAGGGTTATTTCACAGTCATTAAAAAAAAAAAAATCAGTTCAAGAGTGTTCAACAATCCTAAAAGTTCATGTACCTAATAAAAGAACTTCAAAATATACAAAGCAAAAACTTATA
Source organism: Mustela lutreola (assembly GCF_030435805.1). Classification (NCBI taxonomy): domain Eukaryota; kingdom Metazoa; phylum Chordata; class Mammalia; order Carnivora; family Mustelidae; genus Mustela; species Mustela lutreola. Next base: position 81,928,460 of record NC_081298.1, read on the forward strand.
GAAACAAAAGTAGAAATTGAACAATAATTATAGTTGGAGATTGTCAATACCCCCTTTCACTAATAAAACGAGTAGACAGAAAATCAGTGAGTATATAAAAAAACTCAAATAGCATTATGAACCAACTTGACCTAACATTATAGAACAATCATCCAACAGCAGCAGAATGCATTCTTTTCAAATAGACATAACATTTACCAAAATAGGTCATATTCTATGCCATAAAATAAGTCCCAATATATTCAAAAGAATTTCAATCCTACAAATTCTGTTGTAACAAATATGAAACTAAATTATAAATCAATATCAAAAAGATATCTAGAAAGTCCTAAAATATTTAGAAAGGTATACTGTTGTTCTAAGTAACCCATGGGTCAAAAGAAAAAAAAAAAAAGAAAGAAAGAAAAGAAATTAACAAGTATTTTGAACCCAAAAAAAGAAAAAGAAAATATAACATATCAAAGTATGTGTGATACAGCCAAAGTAGTGTCTGAAGAAAAATTTACAGCACTAAACAATTATATTACAAAACAGAGGGGCGCTTGGGTGGCTCAGTGGGTTAAGCCTCTGCCTTTGGCTCAGGTCATGATCCCAGGATCCTGGGATTGAGCCCTGCATCAGGCTCTCTGCTCAGCAGGGGGCCTGCTTCCCCACCCCCCCGCACTCTTACCCCCCACCTGCCTCTCTGCCTACTTGTGATCTCTGTCAAATAAATAAAATATTTTTTAAAAATATTATAAAATAAAAAGTTCTCATTATCCATGAGCTAAAATTCCACCTGAAGATACTAGGAAACTTAAGATCAGAAAACAAAGAAATATACACACATATATAGAAAGCAAAGAAAGACACAGAAAAATAAGTGATAAAAGAAAATCAATAAAATCAAAAGTGGTTCTTTGAGGAGATCAATAAAATGTTTAAGCCTCTACCCAGTTGCACCAGGGAAAAAAGACACAAAATACCGTAAGAGTGGGGACAAGAAGTAACTATAAAATATATCCATAATTTCTTTGATATTTCAACCTTTAAGAGTTGGCGCCTTATTTCTCTCCTTTTGAATATGGATGAGATTTGGGGCTTGCTATAAAAAACAGAAAAAGCAGAAGTAAATATGTGTAACTTCAGAGACTGATACCTTTTCTCCAAAAGTACCATGCAGCTTTATGCTTGATTTATCACGCATAGGGAAGCTAGTTACCATGTTTTGAGGACCCTATGGAGGTCTATTGCAGTTAAGGAACTGAAGCCTCCCAAGTCAAAGAGAAGCAGAAAACAGGGGGCTGCAGCCAATATCCATGTGAATGAGCTATCCTGGAAGCAAATCTTTAAGTTCTAACCAAGCCTTTAGAGAACTGGCATACTGGCTAACATCTTCATGACAAGTCCATAAGAAACAGTGATGCAGAACCATCCGCCTAAGTAGCTTTCAAACTTTCGATCCATAGCAAAGGTAAGATAACAAATGTTTGTTGTTCTAAGTCACAAAGATTTGGAATAAGTAGTTACACAGCGAAAGATAACCAATATAGGGAACATCATTACAGTTCCTAAATACATTCACTAAAAGGATAAGGGAATAATATGAAGTAAAATTTAAGCCAATAAATTCAAACATCTAGAAGAAATGCACAAATTCCTTGAGGGAAACAAACTGCCAAGCTCACCCAAAAGAAAAGGAATAACCCAACTGAGAAAATAACTTATTTAAATCACAGAGATCGTTCATTCTCTCTCTCTCTCACACACACACACAAACACACACACACACGCGCACGCATGCACCAAGAATCAGTAAGTTTCACAGACTATAATTTTTAAAAACAGTATTATCTAATTGTAAAACTAGAAATAACAAAATTAATAATCGAAAAAAGATTTTCATGAGAAAAATTTTTAAATCTTCTACTAAGTAACTCTTGGGTGCAAGGGATCTACAAAGTAAAATTATGTAAATACTAAAAAATGATTATGATAAAACACTACATGTCAGCATATACAGCCTACTTTAAAAACAGCGGTAAGAGGGAAAATGCAGAGCCTTAAAAACTTGTATCAGTAAAAATGTGCTCTCACAACCAAATGTGGGAAAATTTAAGCATCAAAATAAATAAGGCAAGTAAAGATTACAATCCATTAAATTATTTTTAAAACTTCTGATACAAATAAGTGGGGGAAAAGAGTTTATTCCTTATAATAAAATGACAATAAAGAAGAAAATAATGGAGTTAGAAAAATCATCATTTGGCAACCACCAAATGATGGTGGCTCAATTAAGATACTAAAACTGGTGTGTATACCTGAAAGTTTGATGCTTCAGAGTAGCTCTCTAAAAGTACTTATGAATTACAAAAGGAAAATCTGGCACATGCCATCTTAACAAGGTGATTGATCAGAGGTAACATCATCAATGAGAACCACTAACTTCACGCGCCCTAAAAAGGACACAGCATTCTTTGTGTCATCTGTGCTGAAATTATATAATCTGAATTTAATGATGAGGAAGTATTAGTCAAACCCAAACTGAGGGACATTCTTCCTAATATCCAAACCATAGTCTTAATAAATGTCAAGTTAATAGAAAACAAAGAGCCTAAGGAACTATGCCAGACTAAAGAAACAGGACAACTAAATGCAATGTGATACCTTAAAACTAAATACAATGTGGTATCTTCATCTCACTCCTTACAGGAGGCTGGAAAGGGGGGTACAAAATACGTAATTGCAACATTAACAAAATTTGAATTTGGCCTCCAGATGATGGCATTATATCATGATGAAACTTCGTGATTTTGATAACTGTACTGTGGATATACATGAGTTTGTCCTTTCCCATGAACTATATGCTCAAGTATTTAAGAATAGAGAGACACTATGTCTGCAACCTAATCTCAAACTTCTCAGAAAAATAATGTATATATACCCACCCATATATATACACGCAGAGTAAAATCAAATGGGGCAAAAGTAAAATGGTGAATTTGGGTAATTTTCATACATACTTGTTATTTTTCTGTAAATCTGAAATAACATACAAGACAAACATTTCTAAAGAAAACCAGTCCCATCAAACATTAAATAATGTGTTTATGTTAAGAAGTCAGAATTGTAGCTACAGCAAGGGTCACAAAAAAATTCATCTAATCTCAATTCTGAGGTTTACACAAGTTTTTCTCACAGGCTTCAGTAGGGACACACATATAAAGTACTTTCCTTAAAATGCCTAAAATTAGATATAACATGGCTCCTGATAAAAATGTAACTTAATCTCTCTTTAATTTTTCTAAACATTACCTGAAAATGAATCAGGTTTTCAGCTAGATAATTCAAAACTGATACTTCCAATTCAGGGAAGAAAAAGTGGATTACCTTTATTCCAGAAATACTAATGAAATTTAGCCTCTACTTTCTGCAATGGTCATAATGAATTTAAAGAAAAACTAATAAATCCATATGTACCCTCTATAATCTTTCCTTAATCACAGTGCACTCAGATTAGTTCTACCTTAATATTCTAAGGGGTGGGTAAAAGGTTCATTTAGAAAGTAAATTTAATAATTCACTCAATATTTTTGAGAGACTACTATATGTTTTGCGTAAACGTCAAAACATATGGTAATTCCTAGGATATGGCCCCAACTCTCAAAAAAGATGTTTTCTGGTGGGGTAGAGGACGAAACAGGTGAAGTTTGTGTTTTTGTAGGCACAAATTCCCAGTCCTGAGTTATAGGCATGAAAAGTACCACATGGAAACTATAGTTAAAACTCTACTGCCTATTTGAAAGCTGTTAAGAGACTTATCTTAAAAGTTCTCATCATAAGGAGGACAGCTGGGTGGGTCAGTGGGTTAGGAGGCCTACTCTAGATTTTAGCTCCGGTCAGGATCTCAGGGCCCCAGGATCAGGCTCTAGTCCTGCTTGTCACTCAGCTGGGAGTCCTCTTGAGGATTCTTTCTCTCCTCTCTCTCTCTGTCTCCCTGCACTTCTACACCCACAGGATCTCTCTCTCTCTCTCTCAAATAAATAAATCTTTTAAAAAAAGTTCTCACCATAAAAAAAAATTATAGAACTACATATGGTGCATCCGATGACCTAGACTCAGTGATCATTTCATGTCATATACATACATCAAATCATTATGTTGTATACCTGAAACAAATACTGCATGTCAATTATACTTAAAAAAAAAAAAAAAAATGAAACAGGCTTCTTTTTAAAGTTAAATTAAGTATCAAGTTTTCAAATACCCAATACTCAAACACTTAAATATTTCTGAAAGTTGAAACCATTCTCTTAATCACTATAATTAAGAGTTAAATTTTACCTCCTTCCCACTCTTTTAATGCTGACAATGTTTTGATGAGGATTGTTGAATGGAGTGTTAATCAAGGTAAGGTGGAGCAATGCAATTATTCATTTTTCTTTCAGAAAATAAAAATAATTCTGAGAACAGAAATTTTTACTCATCACCATGATATGTTTTCAAATTATCTGGTTAATTACTAAATTTTAAATTTATTATGACAAAATTGAATAATTTGTGTTTCTATATAACTGAGTTCAAATACTGAAAATGTGCATGTCTATAAAAGATTCATACATATTTTTCCAGAAAATACAGTTGATTCAATGTTAAGTTGTTTAAAAATGACCACTTTGTTTCTTTCCTCTTCCGAAATTTCTCATTTCACATAGCAAATCAAATCTTCAGGTTAGTTGCGTGTTACATTTTATAGCTAAAAGGTACTGCTGGTAATCTAACGTATTCATGATCCATATCAAAAACTGCAGGTCGTTAATTTGTGTGTAGTTTCAACAGTTTTTCCTCAAGCAGAATCTGTTAATTTTAAAAGACCAAAACAAAACAAAAAGAACAAGAAAGAAAGTATTGTGCTGGTGAGAGAGGATGCACAATGTTGAGTATACAAGTCTGGGAGCAAAAACCTATACTCAAAAATCTAACCCAGTATCCTGATCCAATGCAGAGAGAGGCGCAAAACGCGGGAGTGGAATCTGATTGCCTCGCTTTCAGGGACTCTGGCAATCATGGACAAATAACTTAACCTGCCCACTTTCCCATGCCCTGATTTACTTAACTATGAAGACTGAAAAAGATTTCTTTTAATTCTGCCTCAAAGGGCCGAGGATTAGTGAGATAACGTACTTGGAAAGCGCTTTGTAAACTTCAAACCTGTACACGTGTGTTACCACGTGTCAAGTGCACCACAGAATTAAGAAGCCGCCTGGACTCAGGAAAGGTAATTAATTCTGCTGTCAAGATTTCGTACAAAATATCGCTACAGGAAGCGCTCAGGGACACAGGGCTTAGTTGAGAGCCAAAAGGCGGTTTTTCTCCAAAATCCATTTTTGCAGGAAAAACGAGCATAATCTGAAGGGATCCCCTAGTGAACGACGGGCCACCAACCTTTGTGGGGCTCAGCGTGGGGGTGGGGGGCGAGGGGTGGTTAGAGACAAGGTAAAAATTTGCAAAACAATCAAAAAACAGTTCAAGGTGGGGCAGACGCGGAATCAGAAGGGAGGTCAAACTCAGGAAGCGCGCGCGAGGGGGCGTGGCCGTCTGCCCCGCCCCCCGCTCGCGTCCCGCGCGGGGCTCCTCTCGCCCAGTCGCTGGCCCGACGCTAGCCCAGGCCAAGGCGCGGTAGCGAGTGGCGGGTTGTCAACCACCGCAGAAGTCCTCAAACCTCCAGTCTCCGAGGAGCCGTGAGGCGCCTCCCCTCCTAACTCTCCCGCCTAAGGGCCCCTAACTGCCCCCGTAACTGACTTCCAGGGGCGGAGCTGCGCCGCGAAAGGGACGCCCTCCTAGCAATCGGGCAACAAGCTGGCGGGTACCTGAGCAGAAATGAATCCTTCGTACACGGTTTTCGCCCGGTTCTGAGGCAGAAGCAGCGGGCACTGGCGCAACAGGCTCGCTTCCATCTCCGCCATGGTCCGCAGTCCGTGGGGCCGCGGAGGGGGGAGCTATCCGCCGGCCAGGGCCCCGCACATGCGCAGTGCCGCCTGCGCCCGGGGCTTGGAGGGGCGGAAACCTGGCCTTTGGCGGGAAAAAGCCTCGAGGACCTGGCCGAATGAAATTAAGGTCTGGTGGTAGTTGCAGCACCTGGCAGAGTAGATGTGGCTCTGTAGGAGGCAGCATTGGCCCCAACAGGAGACAGGAGGGAAGATTGTTCTCAGATTCATAGCTCTAATTGAACACGATCATTCCAGCCTTGTTTCAAGAACCGTTTTGGTACTTCTGTTTCATTTTATTGAAAGACTGCTACAATTTTTATGCAGTTGTACTTCTTCCCGCATGAAATGGGACTTCTGCAACTTTGAGATTGCATTTCTTCCAGCATAAGAACTGTCTGGGTGTTGTAGTATCTCTTTTATTTACCCGGAACCTGCCTCCACTCCCCTTCTTCACTGCAGTCTGTCTCCTATTGGTCTGTTCTACAGGATCTTCTGTATGCCCTCGGCATACGGAATAATATATTATCCTGTATATATTATTATACAATGTACTATAATCCATTCAATATATGCGATGTAATTCTATGGTTTGCCAAGTTTAGTCAGATACTATTCGAGAGATGCACAAATGTGTGTGCGTGTGTATACATATGCATATACACACAGATAGATCTCCAGACTCAAGTCAACACTGTAGTCAGTTTCGGTGCACTGCACTCACAAATATCTAAAGGCAAAACATGAGGGAAGATTGCCAATTAACTTGATGAGCCAAAGTTAATTTTTCTTTGACAGCCCCTTCTCTACATTTTTTAAACTCAGGAATGGTAATTACCCATTTTCTTTTACTAAGTGTTGATTAAATAAGTAACATTACTATTTCCACAAAATCATTTGCTATCCCAGTGTTCAAATGCATTACATTTTTGAGCACTAGTTTTTGCAAAACATCATTGTAATATGCCAAAGCTATGTAAAGATGAATAAGATGTATTCCCTCCCATCTTTATTGCCCTCAGAATGGAATCTGACTTCTTGAAGATTAAAGTTGCACAACAAGTTTTACGGTACTCTGGATACCTAGGGAAAAGCAAGGATACTGCTGCAGGGGTTAGGTTTAAATTACACTAAGGCAGTGGTTCTTAAAATGTGATTCTAGAATCAGCTTCAATAACACCTGGGAAGTTGGTAGAAATGCAGATTTTCACTCCATCTCAGATCTAGGGAATCCCAAATTCTGGGAGTGAGGCCTAACCATCTGTGTTTTAACAAGCCCTCCAGGTGATGGTGATGCACAGTGAAGTTTGAGAATCTCCTCGGGGAAATGACCTACACACACACACTCAATTATGCAACTCATTCCTTAAGGATGATACTGTGCTCAACCATCACAATCATGTTAAACTATTTACATAGATGCCCAGGTTAGATCCCTGACTAGTGGTTCTCAAAGTGTGATTCTTGGACTGGCATCATCAGCATCACCTGGGACCATGTCACCCCCCAAACCAACTGAATCTCTTTAATTCTAGGAGACAAGATCAGCAATCTCTGTTTTTAACAAGCATATGTTTAAAACCTCTGTGTTTTGCTTTGTTTTTAAAGATTTTATTTATTTATTTATTTGACAGAGATCACAAGTTGGCAGAGAGGCAGCAGAGAGAGAAAGGGGGAAGCAGGCTCCTTGCTGAGCAGAGAGCCAGATCCCATCATGACCTGAGCTGAAGGCAGAGGCTTTAAGCCACTGAGCCACCCAGGCGCCCCCCAAAACCTCTGTGTTTTAACAAGAGGTTCTGATGCAAACTAAAGTTTGGAAACCATTACCCTAGACTCAGTGGTTATATTTCACACCTAATTCTGTTGTGCACGTAGTTGAAAGTCATTGCCCTAATCAAGTGAGTAATTGTCAAAGTTCTGAGCTCAGTTACCTAGCCACATTGTGACTAACTGAAGTGAACATTATCTAAAAAAGTATTAAGAATTAGAAATCAGATTAATAAGTAACATTATAAAAAGCAATAAAGAACCAATTTTACCTTTTGGAAACTTGGTGTAATCTATATAGTAATGAAATGTCCTGAAAATTAGAATAAGGAAGCCATGAAATTATAAGGATATTTTCATCCAAAAATGTCCTTCAGCTATGAAAGATAAATAAGATATGGTTGTGGTTTGTGACATTCCTTTAAAGAATCCTTTGTTGATGGGGATAAGATTTGCTAAAATAGCAATTTTGTTTCTATTAAGTAAAAAAGAGCAAGTAAATGAATTATCCATAACATGGAAATAGCTGAATTTATAAAATTTTGAGAAATAACTAAATTAACAAAAATAAATTAAAATTTACTCTAGGGGTGACTGGGTGGTTCAGTCAGTCTATTAAGCGTCTGACTCTTAATTTCAGCTTGGGTCATGATCTCATTGTCCTAGGATGAGACGCCCTCTGGCGGGGGGTGGTCCGTGCTCAGTGGGGAGTCTGTTTAAGGATTCTCTCCCTCCCTCCCCTTCTGCACCTCCCCCCATGTGCTCTCTCTCTCTCAAATAAATAAATCTTCAAAAAATAAAATAAATAAAATTTGCTCAAAGATTCAGAAGTTTAGAATTTCATATGTATATAATCATTTCAAAATAACAAAAAAATTTTAAGTATCTTGATCAAAAAATTAGTAGTACCCTTTTTATTCTTTAATATCTTATCTATGTAAAGTGAATGTTAGCAGGTCTACAGGAAACAGATATAATCATACATTACTGATTATTATGCATAGTTCACAAAATGTTTCTAAAAAGCAATCTACTTATGTACAACAGAAAACATAAGAATTACTTTCTTTTGAACAAATACTTATGGGAGTATATCCCAAGAAGATAATCCAAAAATGATTAAGTAGAAGACAGCTTAATGTCCAAAAAGTTAGAAATGGTCAAGTTATATAACATGATAAAATGTCTAAAAGCCAAGGGTGCCTGGGTGGCTCAGTGGGTTAAAGCCTCTGCCTTCAGCTCAGGTCATGATCCCAGGGTCCTAGGATCGAGACCCGTGCAGCAGGGAGCCTGCTTCTCCCTCTCTCTGCCTGCCTCTCTGCCTACTTGTGATCTCTGTCTGTCAAATAAATAAATAAAATATTTTTTAAAAAATGTCTAAAAGCCATTAAAATGGCATATGTGAACATGCAATATTGGTACATAAAAACTATATATGAAGTCTCAATATGTGAAAAGAACAAAACAATGTCAAGAGAAAGAGAAGGAACTTATATGATTAGTTGATATTTTAAAGACAAAAGATCTTTCATTTTTCTGTGTAAAGCAAATTACTTAAGAGACCATAAATTTTTAAAAGAAGGCATTAGCTAAGATTTTTATAAATGTAAATGCTGTCCAACTTAAAATCATCTGTTGAGTTAGAGGAAGCACAGTATAATGAAAAGAGAATCAAGAAACTTCAAATGCTTGATTCTGTATAAATCATATGATGATTTATAGGGTCCTTTGCAATTCTAAAAATGTATTTGTAAGAAATGAATGGGCTTAAAAACAATAATTACAGTTAAATATGGATTATCCAAATAATAAATCTGAAAATACTCAACTTTGAAAATTTCATTCGCAATGTCATTCCACTTTAGTGAGAATTTGTTTGTGCATTCTAGGGTGGAATGCTGACATTGGATATTTCTGCAATTTTGTCAACAATTGTAACAAGAAGATAATTTAGTCTTCTTGTTCACTTTTAGTTGGACAATAAATGCTTTCAGGAAATGATGGAAGAAAGTTATGAACCAATTATTGCAGCAGGAGATGAAGTTCATGTTCCATATGGAGTGAACAGCAAGAAAGAATTGAAACAAGCATCTTTACATATGATTTTATTTTTTTTTTGATGAATCAAAAGGATTCATCCCTTGAATGTTCATGTTCAAATTATTAACTAAACACCTTACAAATTCAAATGTACATAATCTCCCTTCTATAGAACTTACCATTCAGAAATTATTATGTATCAGTAGTTCAAAATTCAAAGCGATTTTATATACACCTATAGTCATTCTAAAATAACAAAAACATTTTAAGTTTATAAAAAATTAAGACTTTTGGGCACCTGGGTGGCTCAATTGTTTAAGTGACTGCCTTCAGCTTCAGGTCATGATCCCCAGAGTCCCAGGATCAAGTTCCATATCAGGCTCCCTGCTCAGCCTGGAGTCTGCTTCTCCGTCTAACCCTCCCCCCCTCATGCTCTCTCTCTCTCTCTCAAATAAACAAAATCTTTAAAATAAATAAATAAATAGATAGATAAATGGTAAATAAATAGCAGGGCTTTTAAAATATTCTTCAAAACCTTAAGTATATAAAATTGTCTTTTATAAAATATTCTTCAAATAGTCTGTCTGAGGAGGAGACATTTTAATCTCATTTTCCTTTATAGCCTAAAATAGGTACAAAGGAAAAGATATTGTGAAAGGAAAAGAGTACAAATTAACAGAAAGTCACATGTCAAAATTGGCTGGTCCAAGTTTTATAGCTGGAACTCCATATGAAAACATGACCAACAAAGGTAAAAGATGAAATCTCAAATTTTTAGGACTCTTTAGAGCACCAGTATTTATTTACTAGACATATGATAATATATATTTATAGTTTTATACTATCATGTTTCATATAAATTATAACAGTATTATAAAAGTTATTGTCTGTATTTAAAATGTAGCCACCTTTCTGAGAGTATCTTACCTAACTTCAGTGCATGTTTTGGTAGAAGTCACAACCTAAATTATGTCCTCTTCCTCAATTGTCTGGAGACTCTAAAAGACAAATGTAAATTTGGAAGAAAATTGAATAGACTTGTTGGATAAGCAGTTTCATTCAACAAAGGTAAAGCCTCAGAGGCAATCTGTTCCCAGGAATAGTCTTGGCTTGTGCTTTATTTAGTTGATTTTCAACAAACCTAATTTGACTCAAATACAACTTTATGTACTGTAAAGGACTTCCTAATGAGCAGAATGAAAACTGAATCAAAAATACTTTCTGCTGCTAGGGCAGGGGCTCCTTATAGTCCCTACCATGCAGAATTTCCTAACCTCCACTGACAAGAAACTGCTTTGTATTTTCTACTATTCTTTCTAAGTGGGTAAGCTAATTGTATTTATCCTGTCCCTGGTCCACCACTGTATTTTGCATCTGAATGTTTGTGTGTGGTGGGGAGGTGGTGGCAGTGACCAGAGGAATCAAAATCCAGATCCTGATAGAAAGGATGTATACCCCTGGGAAATCCTGGAGTTAGAAATGAATATAGCGACAGATGAAATGTTGGGTTATCTAATCTGGGAATGGGGTGGGGGAGTATGTTTTATGTGTGAGAAGAGGAAGCATATTTGTCATCAGAAGAGTAAACTATAGTGGAGACTGTTATGTATGTGCTCTTCTAACCCATTTCCTCTATCTCCTGGGCCTAAAACTAAACTACATTTCTACCCTCTCTTGCAGGTTGATGTGACCAGGTGACTGAATAGTAGCCAATGGAAAGTGGGTGGCTCATAAAACTTCACCATGCTTGATTCAACATTCTCTTTCCTTGTTCACTGCCTTGAATCAAAGTATTATTTTAAAGCCCTTAGGAATGGTGGAGGCATGAGGTAGAAAGAAGCTGTGTCTGAAATGTTTTCCAATTGACATGTGTGAGGGAAAAAATAAACGTTGTTATATTAAGGCACTGAAATTGGGGATTTCATTTGTTACACTAGCATATAGCATGCATTACTCTAATATGGTGGGTATCAAGTTGCTTTGGTATTTAGATTCCATTGGAATGTTTAAAAGAATGAAATAATAGCCTTATTATAAAAAATCAAATATTTACAACATGTCGAAATCCTATCCTTTGGATCTATTTAAACTTATAATAAAAAATTTTAGATGTCAACAGAAATAGATGTAATTAGAAATTTAATCTGGGTGATATGAGAGTGAAAATGTGTAAAGACTGCTGCTGTGAGGATTCACTATTATTTTACTTATTTAATTATTCCACCTTTTTCTATTTATTTGTATGATAAAGCCCCAGTGATATTATGCAGATTAAGAATCCACATTTAGGGGCGCCTGGAGGCGCAGTGGGTTAAAGCCTCTGCCTTCTGCTCAGGTCATGATCTCAGGGTCCTGGGATTGAGCCCTGCATCAGGCTTTCTGCTCAGCAGGGAGCCTGCTTCCCCTTCTCTCTTTGCCTGTCTCTCTGCCTACTTGTGATCTCTGTCTCTCTCTCTGTTAAATGAATAAATAAATAAAATCTTTAAAAAAATAAAGGATCCACATTTAAACCACATTCAACAAATATAAAACAACTACCATGGGATAAATATTTTAGCAAGTTATCAAAGTTTTTTTTGTTTGTTTTTTGTTTTTTATTTTTGGGGAGGTTTTGTTGTTGTTGTTTCTGCTGAACTTCTGTTTGAAACCCTTTATTACCCTCCTTCCACTTAGGAGTATAATAAAGCTGAATATCTTTAAGAATATCTGGTGCCATTTATTATGCTGAACAAATAAATCAATCAGAGAAAGACAATTATATGATCTCACTGATATGAGGAATTTGAGAAACAAGACAGAGGATCATAGGGGAGGGGAGGGAAAAATGAAACAAGATGAAGCCAGAGAGGGAGACAAACTGTAAGAGACTCTTAATCTCAGGAAACAAACTGAGAGTTGCTGGAGGGGAGGGAGTGGGAGGGATGGGGTGGCTGAGTAAGGGACATTGGGGAGGGTATGTGCTATGGTGTGGGGGGGAATATATATATATAATCAAATGTTACTGAAATTCAATATATATTGAAGGTAAGAGCAAATTAATGTATAATCAAATGTTACTGAAATTCAATATATATTGATATTTCAGTAACATTTGATTATACATTAATTTGCTCTTACCTTTTCTTGTCCCATCAGGTTAGCTGAGCCTTTTTGGTTTGGTAGACCTATTGACCTATTGTCCTGGAAAGACTATATATAAATTAGATATCTTTTTGGAGTCACAAAGTGATACCATTCCTAATGGTAATGGTGTCCCAGGACAGTAGATCCAGGATCACAAAAAGCAGACTCTAAACCAACTGTGCTTCTGGAATTGCCACAGGGAGGTGTTTTGAGCCCCATGGCCTTAGAAGAGCCAAGACGTAAAAACTGTGACTCTGGGCGCCTGTCAAAGACACACCAGCAGAACCATGTTCTGACGGAGTAACATTTCTCTCTCAAAAATCTATAGCAGCCTTGAGTAGACCCGGAGCATCAAAAGCAGATCTAGTGTATTGCCTAAAGCACTAGTTTTCCATTAGGGTCACTTGTGAGCCCCAGGGGGTATTTGGCAATACTTTACATTTTGGTTGTCACAACTTGGGTGTGGGGGTACTACTTACATCTAGTATTTGGAAGCCGGGACTGTTACTAAACATCCTACAATACAAAGGACAGCCTCCTCCAACAAAGATTTTTCCAGGCCAAAATGTCAAACATGCCAAGGTTGAGAATCTCTCCTCCATAGAGATATGCAGCAAGACTTCAGCAGCCAGGCTTGGTTACCAGCTTTACTTACTAGAATCATCAGACTGTATACTCTTCCTGCTTAGTGTATGTATCAGCCTAAATTGGCTACATTGTTCAGTGCTAACAAACAATTCCAAAATCTCGGTGGCTGAATACACAAAAAAGCTTATTTCTTGTTCATGCTACATTCCAACACAGATTGAAATGCTTATCACACAGGGACCCAGACTGATAAAGACTCCATTTCAACATATGCTTCCCCAACCACTACAACAGAGGGAAGGGAAGAACAAATCAAATACTGGGCCTTAAAGCCTTCTGCAAGGAGGGGAAATGTGTCATTTCTACTGACATTTCATTGTCCAAGCAAAAAACATGGGAGCAGAAAAGTACGGATTTACTATATGCTTAGAAGGAGAACCAGGATATTTTTTTAATAGCTCTAGTGACTATCATAGCCTATATTCCTGCTTACCCTTTTATAGACTGTGCAAGCCTCTAGAACTGTGGAAAATTTGGGGTAGAGAACAAAGAGGGGAATTTTTTTTCCCCCTAGTGTAGCATTTAAGGTATACTCTAGGTAATCAACTGGAAGGAAAATAAGTGATCATATTTGTGCTCAGTTTGTAGAGCAGTGCATTAAGGTCACAATTTGAGACATAACACCCCCACACACTATCAAATAATAGTGGTCAATTACACCTTGCTGATGTCAGGGAAGGTTTCACAGTTGCCTTTAACTTAGTACCAAAACATGAATCAGATGAAACAAGTGAAACAAATTCTCCCACAAAAAAAGTTGAATAATAGTTAGAGAAACAAACAGTTTACAATGTTTCAAGAAACTGCCTGGCCGTGTGTATAGGGAAAGGATGGGGAATGGCAAAACCTGATCTAAGCAAGCAGCAAAGATACACGTCAGGAGTCATATGGTGAAAGTAGATATTTGGGCTTTATCCTAAAGGCAATGCAGAGCTTTTAGAGGGGTTTAATCTGAAAACTAATAAAGCTGATAGATTTAACTTTCAGACTAATTTCTCTCAAAGTCCTGTGGAGCATGCATTAGAAGAGGAAAACTAGAGGCGGTAAGATCAATTAGATGATTACCACAGTCCAGAGAAGATATCAAGGAAAAAGCCATGAGAAATGATATTAATGAGGTAGATCCTGCCTCTCAGTCCTCTTTTGGCTACTTCTCTTCATCCACTTTTAACAGTCGGGGTACCTGATTGCTCACTACGGGACCCTCCTCTCCATCCTCCCTCTCCCTTCAAATACCTCATCCAGTCTAGGAATAGTAAGTATCAGCCACATCCTGATGACTTCTAAGTTTATCTTTCTGACACCAACCTTCAGACTCGCATACCTAACTGCTACATGACATATTCACTTTACGTATATAATTGCCATCTCACATTGTATCAAAAACGGATCTCCAGAAAATGACCATCTATTACTCGTAAATCAATAACTGTCTGAGGCAATAAGCATCCATATGTGCTTAAACCTTTATGTGAGAAGTTAGGGTGAAATGGACAATCATATGATGCAAAATTATCAACTTCATAATGGTGGAGTCAGGGGTATCACTGCCTGATAGCTCTTTAGCCAGGAGTCGGACAGCCTTAATTTTCTGCCAGCTGATATATAACAATATGAATTTCAGTACCCAAAATGTTTCATATGAATCTAATCAAGCTTTGGGATGTAACCTCTGGTTTACTGGTCTGGTAAAACAGGGATGGACGAACAAGCTAAATAAAGTCAAGATGGACCAATCAACCAACTCCAGAATGTCAAGGACACCATAGGACAACCGAACCAATTTCGTTAGTCAGTGGCATGTAAAAAAGAAAGGGGGAGTTGGCAGGAAGGGAAAGAACTGTTCAGGTGAGAAAGAGACTTAGGAATCATGACATTCAAGAGCGATATAATACTACGAATTTTGAATACTGGGTCCCTGGATTAGTGAAGTCTTGATAATGGTACAAATATCCAAGACCAGGAGCAGTGAAGGGAAAATTACTACTCGGGATATAAAATATTAAAATGCAAGTTCTTGTGAAACCTTTAATGTGAAGATGACTACAGACCAGTTGTTCTCAGCTAAGGGCAATTCCAACCCCCAGGTGACATTTGGCAATATATAGCAGGGAAGAAGTAAGATGCTACCCTGGAATCTGGTGAAATTCTCCTTAGCCCCCTACAAAGCCCACGACAGTCATCCTTAGCAAAGAGTGACCCACCCCAAAATGTTAGTAGTGCTGAGGTTAAGAACCTCTGAGGCTCCTGAGTGGTTCAATTGACAAAGTGTCTACCTTCAGCTCAGGTCATGATCCCAGGGTCCTGGGATCAAGCTCTGCCTCAGGCTCCCTGCTCAGCAGGTAGTCTGCTTCTCCCTCTCCCTCTGCCCTGCCCCTCACTCTTACTCTCTCTCTCCCCCTCTCAAATAAATAAAACCTTAAAAAAAAAAAAAAGATAAACCCCACAGTAGGCAACCAACTGTCTCTACAAAGAAGGCAGAGACTAGAGTTAATATGTTTAGTCTGATCATAGCACTTCCTGGCACAGAGTAAACAAAAATGTTTCATAATCTCCTTTACATTTTATAAGCCTTCAGATTCTTTGGAACCTGGGGGGAGACGCAAAGAAAGAAATATTGTTTGAGGGGGCTGAGGCTTAGAAGACAGATCTTAAAAGAATTTATAAATGTACCTTGTAAGCCTCAACATGGTGATAGAAACCTTGGGAGTGAATGAAAACTCCCACAGCAGTGGTCCTCACACCTCCCAGTGGATGGCAGTCACTTGGGCAGTTTTGAGAAAACGTAGAGGATTGGTCTAAACCCAGAGATCCTGATTTAAATGTCTGGGAGTGGAAGGTATAATAAGCATCATATTTTTTAAAGACTCCTCATATTATTTTAATGTGTAGCCAGTGCTGGAAAGCTAAGATTTTTTTTTTTCTGAACAAACTGAACCATATTCATTATGATGGGTTTATTCATAAAACATACTGCGTTCAGTGTGGTAGCTCAAAAAGTTTTAGCAGTTTTCGCAGGTTTGGCAAAGCAAACAGGAATCCACTGTTGGTTGCTTTTGGTAAAAGAAAGGCTAAAAAGTCCTTGGCATGACGGAGAGGAAAGAATTTAAAGACCGTGTGAGGTCAGAAAGTAGGTTAAATGGATCATGTGTCGTATTCCTATATTCTGCCAGGGCCCTGAAGATTCTTTTCCCCTGGCAATAAGACAGCCAAAAAAGGGAATACCCAAATATCTAAAAGGGCTCTGCTGGCTTTTATTTTTATTTTATTTAATTTTTTCTGAGCTGGGGATGCTTGTGGAAAGAGCTGCGATCAACATGGTATTCCTGATCTCAGTGAGGAGCCAACTGAGACCTGGCTCAGGTGATGACTGTTAACAGTCGGAAGCAAAGTGGGTATTGTTTTAATAGCCAGATGCTACACTCGGGGATCAGAGAATGGCTTCAGTAGCAGAAATCTCTGGCTATGGTTAATTAATCATGGGGTCCCCAGGAATGAAATAGAAAGACAGCCAATTAAGGTGTGTCTTGATTTATTGAACCAAAGCTATTCTAGGTCTGGTGAACAGAGGCCTCACTGGAGCCAGAGTGCTAGAGAATTTTGGGTTCATAGACCCAGCATCACCCAAGGAAGGGGAGGCTCGTACCTACGAGAAAATATTTTGCTGTAACCTTCTGCCTTATCTTCTTTAATGGGGCCTGTTGTTGTTAACCTGAATACTTGTGCATTGAGGAAAGGGAAATACCTAAGCTCAGGAATATTGGATATAGGCTCAAATTTATCACTGATTCCTGGGGACCTATAATTCCACAAGAGTTAGTTGGTTAGGGTTTGGGATAGTTATAGAGCCCAGGTGATAAGTGGAGTTCCGGCCTGAATTTTCTTCATGGTGGGCTTCATGGGATTCCCCAAAACATCTTGGGATCATTTTCTCAGATCCTGAGGGATTGTTGGAATGGATATTTTAGGTAACACTCAGAACCACACACAGTTGCTCACTTAGACCTATAAAAGGGACTATTGTTTTAGGAAGGGCCCAGTGGAGGCCATTTGGCACTGTCCTCCCCTGCCAAAACAGAGAATGAACAGGAACACTACAAGAGATTGTTTCCCAAAAGTGCAGATTTGGTGATTAATTTAATAGGCTGATTTGGCTTTTACTCTTCCATAAGTCATGAGGAATGACAGTAGATTATTGAAAACAAAACAAAATGAGTTGAGGTTCCTGTTGTGGCTGCTATTGTGATTTCTTTCCTCCTTACCAGAATAAATTAATGTATCTTCTAGCTCTAAGAGTGCAATTATGAATCTTGCCCAAAACATGTTTTATCCATTTTGGTTTATAGGTATTACTAGAAATTTGCCTTCATTGACATAAACAGCAGTAAATCTTTCTTGTTGTGCCTCAGAAATACACCAGCTTCCCAGCTCTGTGCTACAGTCTAGTTTGTGGGAACGTCACCTCTTTGATCCAAGTGGTACGTCACTTTGATCCAATACCCACAAAACATCATGCTGCTAGCACATGAAGATCAGAATGTAGAAATGCTCCTGGTTGCTCTTACAAGTCATATGTGTGAAATTCTATAAAAATAAAAATCATAAAAATTATGACATGACACTTTAGGGTCTGGGTGCTTGAGGATTTATGGCATTCCAAGATATTCCTTTCAAAATTATTATCTAAATTTGGGGTGCAGCCTATTTGTACACCTTACTCTGACCATTAACAAGATGATCTGAATTTTATCCATCTTTAATTGGGGTCCATAATAAAAGAAAGCTGAGCACCTTGTCCAGAGTTTCAGTGCAAGCAACTGACAGTTGGTCATTATGACCCACAATCTTTAATTGTGCTTGATTTTTTTTGTAGCTGACTGAGGTACTGAGTTGACTTGCTAACTCCAGATAGGAGATACTCAGAGAAGGATCCTCAAGTTTGGACAAAGTCCACGCCCCTTCCAGTAACTTTCTGCTAAAAAAATTCCTGCCTTGATATTAGCTCTGGAGGAAATTGACCATGGGGTTCCCTTTGGTTCGTGCCGTCAATAATGAACTGTGTGCTATTCAATGAATCCAGCCATAAAGTTTGTGGTACCAAATAGTTTAATAATGGAATAGACCCTACATTCCTATGCCTTCTGCAAACTCTCACACTTGCTTAAACTCACATCTATAGCCTAGAGGGAGTTTTCTATGAGCAACTGACCGATGATGTGAAAGTCAATTGTACATCTCAGTTTAAGTACTAAAGGGAGTGGAACATCTTGGTTTAAAGATGGCTCCACACAGTATGCCCATACCAGATGAAAGAAGATTGTGGCTCTTAGGACAATGGAGAATAAAAATCTTATTAGTAGGCAGAACGTGGGCTTTACATGTTAGACATGTTTCATGGAAGAAGATCTGGCTTGAGGTCAAGATATATACTGATTCTTAGGGAGCAGCTAACGGTGTAGATTCTTTAGGATTTGGAAGGAACAAAATCAAAGTTTTGGTAAAAAAAAAAAAAACCAAAAACCAAAAAACAAAACAAAAAAAAAACCAAGCTTATGAAATGGGTAAATCTATGGGACGGATCACTGAAAACAGTCCAAGAGCCTGAAAATGTTTGTCTCTCAAGCGAATACTCAGCAGAAGGCCCATAATGGAGAAGTGCCTCCTTACTCATCAAATGGACAGGATGACTTCCTGGCTTGGTATCTGATCAATGATCTCCATCAACAGAGCCATTTGGGGCTAGGCGACCTAAGGAGGGCAATTAGAAGGGAGTAAGGGAAAATGAGAGAGGACAATGCAAGAGACAGGAGGCATAGAATTTTTGCCAAATGGTTCTGGAAGCCTCGATGAAACCCAAGATGATGGATAGGTCGCTGCAACATGAACAAGTAGGAGTTTTTCTTTACCATCCTAGATTTAAGAACAGATAGGCTAAATTACTGGGAGGTATATCCGAAGTACAGCTTGAAGGGCGAGTTGGATAGGAAGTAGGGGAACTGTTGCTGTCCCTGAGTAGAGTCTCCACCTTCCAACATAGTCAACTTTTCCAAAAAAATTTTTACAGTAGAAATAGTTTGACATGAAAGATGTTCAGATTATGATGAAAAGGCACAAGAGGAAGCAGCATGAGAGCAGGACTGGGAGTCACGATAGAAAGATAACGCTCATTTGATCATCTTTGTTCAGCTCACTAGCAACCCCGGCCCAGGCCTGCCTGCAAAGCTTGGTCCTTGATTTCTGAAACCGGCCATGCCTGGGCAATAACAGAAACAGACAGGATTCAAGGCACTGAGCCTTCTGCCACAGTGTGGCCACACGGATATGCCACAGGTTCTACACTGAATAGGCGAAGATGTGATAAGTGATGGGCTGAAAGAAAGAGAATTAACAGATTAAAGAAGCATGTGGGTCAAAAGCAGCATATTCTGGCAACCTGCCTCTGCTCTGCCATTAGTATTTTCTCGACAATCCTACAATTGCTCCTTTCCATGTCTTTGCCCTACTCTTCTCACTGGAAAACCTGCTCCCATCTGCCAATTCATACAACTTTTTCAAAACCTTGCTCGAAACTCATCTCCAAAAACTATATTTTTAATCACCCTAATTATGGCTTAATTTTAATCCACCCTTAATCTACATCTTGATTTTGTGCTATTTGAAGATGGTGCATTATAGTAATTTGCACCTGTTGATGTTTCCCTGAAAGTGTTTTCATTTATTATGTGTGCATCTGTTCTGTTTCCCTACCCACACTGAAAAATTGCTAGCGAGTACTAGATCTTCTCTTTTATATTTGGACATGGTGAATCTACCAGTGAGCTTATTGATACAAAAGAGATGTTTAGAATGTTTACATTGATTTGGATCATATGGATGGGCTCTAAATTGTTAAATCCAAGATCTTACTAGTAAATCAAAATGTTATATTTTTATTGGAGATGAAAAGTATGAGTTTGAATTTTAACTTTGTGTTTCTATTTTTTGTTTTTTATTTAAAGATTTTATTTATTTATTTAATTATTTGAGATAGAAAGAGCAAGAGAGAGAACATGAGCAGGAAGCAGAGGAGAGGGAGAAGCAAACTCCCTGCTGAGCAGGGAGCCCGGTGCTGGGCTCAATCCCAGAACCCTGGGATCTTGACATGAGCTGAAGGCAGACGCTTAACGCCTGAGCCACCCAGGCACCCCCCTGTGTTTCTGGGGTTTTTTGGAAAACATTGACTAAATCATCCTGTAAAGGCATTTTTGCCAGGAAACAAAAAACAGTGAACTTTAAAACCCAGAAGTGAAGGAATCAAGAAAACACACCTTTAGAGTACCTTACTTCAACTTGCAATTCAGTAAGGGAACATGAAAAATATACAAGTGAGATCATACCTTTCAATGAAAAAAATTCAATAAAACTAAAATAAAATCAATGAAAAATAAAATTTAAAAATCATAGTAATAGTAATATTTTTTTAGAGGAACTTTCATCCATAATTGAAAATTATATGGAAAAATACTGAAATTGTTACTAAAGAAGAGAATGCAAATTAAACTATGGTATAGATGAGATAGTTTGCACACCAGAAATTTTGTTATATTTTAATACCAATAATGTTAGTTAATACAGCACTTGCATTTTTCCTTGGGTCCTCTTTCAAACTAAACTCTTGAGTTCAAATACATTACATTTTGACAAAGTCAAAATAATTACAAGAAACTTATTTATTAAAGAAAATATTTCCCCTGAAAAAAAAATCTTTGTTTATTCCATTCAGAAAAGATATTGTCAGGGTTTGATAAATGTTCCTTTTTTTTTTTTAAACCCTCAAAATAACATGCTATTTGCTTTAGGCATAAGAGATATCTTATGGGATATGTCAAAGATTCTGAGCCTTACATTTTAAAAGATTTGTTCATTGACAAATACATATGGATCTAAAAATGATTTGAAATCCAAGAAACTGGTTCTAAATATGATCCTTTAAGTCTGATCTATAATAATGTTTTTTAATGATTATTTAATATAATTTAAATGGCTACTTACAGATTGTGAATGGATTGTTCAGTTGTTATGGGTCATGAGAAAGAAACTCTCCATTAAGGGGAAGATTTGACAAGATAGACGATTTTTCTTACCCATTTATTTTGGGGTCTATAAATGAGTGAGAAGAAGCACCAGGACAGAAGTCATAAGACCCAGGTTAAGTTAGGACCTTTCATATATAAAGATATATAGTGTGTATACATATACACATATATCTGTGGTATATGCATTCATTTTTATGACATGGTTTGGTGCTTATTATGAAATTTTCTGTCATACCAAATTCTAAAATGAGATTACAAAGCACTGTGATCATAGGCCACTGACCAAAGTTTAGAAACATATTCATTATTTGGCTCCTATTAAAATTTGACATTTATATCAAATTTTAGCTATTTTAAGGTTTTTAGGACTTAAATGTTAAGTCTGGAAATTAATAATGAATTGCTTGAAGTTGTTACTTCAGGTGTGCCTGGGTGGCTCAGTGGGTTAAGGGGCTGCCTTCAGCTGAGGTCATGATCCCAGGGTCCTGGGTTTGAGCCCCATATCAGGCTCCCTGCTCAGCAGGGAACCTGCTTCTCCCTCTCCCTCTACCTGCTGCTCTGCCTACTTGCGCTCTTTATCTCTCTGTCAAATAAATAAAAATCTTTTTTAAAAAAAGTTTCACTTTAGGTTTTTAGTATTGATTTTGTTTGGTTTTTATTTAATCTTTAAGAAAACATCACAAAGAACATTTTTTTTTTAAATAAACATATAATGTATTTTTATCCCCAGGGATACAGGTCTGTGAATCGCCAGGTTTACACACTTCACAGCACTCACCATAGCACATACCCTCCCCAATGTCCATAACCACATCCCCCTCTCCCAACCCCCCTCCCCCCAGCAACCCTCAGTTTGTGAGATTAAGAGTCACTTATGGTTTGGGGACGCCTGGGTGGCTCAGTTGGTTAAGCAGCTACCTTTGGCTCAGGTCATGATCCCGGAGTCCTGGGATCGAGTCCCACATCGGGCTCCTTGCTCAGCAGGGAGCCTGCTTCTTCCTCTGACTCTGCCTGCCACTCTGTCTGCCTGTGCTCACTCTCTCTCTCTCTCTCTGACAAAATAAATAAAATCTTTAAAAAAAAAAAAAAAGAGTCACTTATGGTTTGTCTCCTTCCCAATCCCATCTTGTTTCATTTATTCTTCTCCTACCCCCTTAACCCCCCCCATGTTGCATCTCCACTTCCTCATATCAGGGAGATCATATGATAGTTGTCTTTCTCTGATTGACTTATTTCTTTTTTTTTTTTTTTTTTTTAAGATTTTATTTATTCATTTGACAGAGAGAGATCACAGTAGACAGAGAGGCAGGCAGAGAGAGAGAGAGGGAAGCAGGCTCCCCGCTGAGCAGAGAGCCTGATGCGGGACTCGATCCCAGGACCCTGAGATCATGACCTGAGCCGAAGGCAGCGGCTTAACCCACTGAGCCACCCAGGCGCCCTGATTGACTTATTTCTAAAGCATGATACCCTCCATCCACATCGCAAATGGCAAGATTTCAGTTCTTTTGATGGCTACATATTATTCCATTGTGTATATATACCTCTTCTTCTTTATCCATTCATCTGATGATGGACATTTAGGTTCTTTTCATAGTTTGGCTATTGTAGACATTGCTGCTATAAACATTTGGGTGCACGTGCCCCTTTGGATCACTACATTTGTATCTTTAGGGTAAACACCCAGTAGTGCAATTGCTGGGTCATGGGGTATTTCTGTTTTCAACATTTTAAGAAACCTCCATGCTGTTTTTCAGAGTGGTTGCACCAGCTTGCATTCTCACCAACAGTGTAGGAGGGTTCCCCTTTCTCCGCATCCTCACCAGCATCTGTCATTTCCTGACTTGTTAATTTTAGCTATTCTGACTGGTGTGAGGTGATATCTCATTGTGGTTTTTATTTGTATTTATTTCCCTGATGCCGAGTGATGTGGAGCACTTTTTAATGTGTCTGTTGGCCATCTGGATGTCTTCTTTGCATAAATGTCTGTTCATGTTTTCTGTCCATTTCTTGATTAGATTATTTGTTCTTTGGGTGTTGAGTTTGCTAAGTTCTTTATAGATTTTGGACACTAGCCTTTTATCTGATATGTCGTTTGCAAATATCTTCTCCCATTCTGTCAGTTGTCTTTTGGTTTTGTTCACTGTTTCCTTTGCTGTGCAAAAGCTTTTGATCTTGATGAAATCCCAATAGTTCATTTTTGCCCTTGCTTCCCTTGCATTTGGCGATGTTCCTAGGAAGATGTTGCTGCGGCTGACGTCGAAGAGGTTGCTGCCTGTGTTCTCCTCAAGGATTTTGATGGATTCCTTTCTGACATTGAGGTCCTTCGTCCATTTTGAGTCTATTTTCGTGGGTGGTGTAAGGAAATGGTCCAATTTCATTTTTCTGCATGTGTCGGTCCAATTTTCCCAACACCATTTATTGAAGAGGCTGTCTTTTTTCCATTGGACATTCTTTCCTGCTTTGTCAAAGATTAGCTGACCATAGAGTTGAGGGTTTATTTCTTGGCTCTCTATTCTGTTCCATTGATCTATGTGTCTGTTTTTGTGCCAGTACCATGCTGTCTTGATAATGACAGCTTTGTAATAGAGCTTGAAGTCTGGAATTGTGATACCACCAACTTTGGCTTTCTTTTTCAATATTCCTTTGGCTATTCAAGGTCTTTCCTGGTTCCATATAAATTTTAGGATTATTTGTTCCATTTCTTTGAAAAAAAATGGATGGTATTTTCATAGGAATTGCATTAAATGTGTAGATTGCTTTAGGTAGCATAGATATTTTCACAATATTTGTTCTTCCAATCCAGGAGCATGGGACATTTTTTCATTTCTTCGTGTCTTCCTCAATTTCTTTCATGAGTACTTTATAGTTTTCTGAGTATAGATTCTTTGCCTCTTTGGTAGGTTTATTCCTAGGTTTCTTATAGTTTTGGGTGCAATTGTAAATGGGATTGACTCCTTAATTTCTTTTTCTTCTGTCTTGTTGTTGGTATAGAGAAATGCAACTGATTTCTGTGCATTGATTTTATATCCTGACACTTTACTGGATTCCTGTACAAGTTCTAGCAGTTTTGGAGTGGAGTCTTTTGGGTTTTCCACATATAGTATCATATCATGTGCTAAGAGTGATAGTTTGACTTCTTCTTTGCTGATTTGGATGCTTTTAATTTCCTTTTGTTGTCTGATTGCTGACGCTAGGACTTCTAGTACTATGTTGAATAGCAGTGGTGATAATGGACTTCCCTGCAGTGTTCCTGACCTTAGCGGAAAAGCTTTCAGTTCTTCTCCATTGAGAATGATATTTGCAGTGGGTTTTTCATAGATGGCTTTGACAATATTGAGGTATGTGCCCTCTATCCCTACACTTTGAAGAATTTTGGTCAGGAAGGGATGCTGTACTTTGTCAAATGCTTTTTCAGCATCTATTGAGAGTATCATATGGTTCTTGTTCTTTCTTTTATTAATGTGTTGTATCACATTGATTGATTTGTGGATGTTGAACCAACCTTGCAGCCCTGGAATAAATCCCACTTGGTCATGGTGAATAATCCTTTTAATGTACTGTTGAATCCTATTGGCTAGTATTTTGGTGAGAATTTTTGCATCTGTGTTCATCAAGGAGATTGGTCTGTAGTTCTCTTTTTTGATGGGATCCTTGTAGTTCTCTTTTTTGATGGGATCAAGGTGATGCTGGCCTCATAAAATGAGTTTGGAAGTTTTCCTTCCATTTCTATTTTTTGGAATAGTTTCAGGAGAATAGGAATTAGTTATTCTTTAAAAGTTTGGTAGAATTCCCCTGGGAAGCCATCTGCCCCTGGGCTTTTGTTTGTTTGGAGATTTTTTGATGACTGTTTCAATCTCCTTACTGGTTATGGGTCTGTTCAGATTTTCTATTTCTTCCTGGTTCAGTTGTGGTAGCTTATATGTCTCTAGGAATGCATTTATTTCTTCCTGATTGTCAAATTTGTTGGCGTAGATTTGCTCATAGTATGTTCTTATAATTGTCTGTATTTGTTTGGTGTTAGTTGTAATCTCTCCTCTTTCATTCATGATTTTATCTATTTGGGTCTTTCTCTTTTCTTTTTGATTAGTCTGGCCAGGGGTTTGTCAATCTTATTAATTCTTTCAAAGAACCAGCTCCTACTTTCATTGATTTGTTCTCTTATTTTTTTGGTTTCTATTTTATTGATTTCTGCTCTGATCTTTATGATTTCTCTTCTCCTGCTGGGTTTAGGGTTTCTTTCTTGCAAAGAACATTTTAAATCTCACTTACTAGCATTAGACACTCTTTAACTGCTGTGTCTTTTATTTTGCAAGAGCAATCTCATATCTATCCCGAAGGTCAATTTCTGTTGCTACATATGATGATTAGGCATGAAATCTGGTGAAATTATTTGTTGCAACACAATATGATTGCTGTAAATTTTAAAATATAAAATTTCAGGAACCAGGCTATAGCATATCATAAATACATGGTATGTTATTCTAGGTTAGATAATAAGTCTGATTCTGTCTATAAAAATTGTTCTATTCCATTATAATCATACTCATGAAATTAATTATGGTATAAATAAGTTGCTTAAGGCTGGGAACATGTATATTTCTTTCTATCCCCTAAATCAACTGATTAACTATCTTGTGCAATGACAGGAATTAAGGAAATAATAATGTAATGAATTTATGAAGGAATATCACAGGTTCCCAAAGTATCTGAATAGCATGATAAGAGAAAGAGACTCTCTCTGCATTCTACAAAACATGGCTAGGCACTTTTCCCAGTGGTGTCCGATTTTTACCTGCCAGGGAACTGCTGTGAATATTTCTCACACTCTGCAAGCAAACTCTCCCACTTTTACAGATGGAAAACAGTTATGTGGAGCCTATTTAATTTCTTTTTAATGTTTCTCCACCAGGTCCCCAGCTGTATGAAACATAAGAGTTAAAATTCATGACATTAGCACAGCTTACTTAGAATTTTTACTGGAGACATGTAACAGTCTAGTCAGAAAGTCAGTAAACATTGCTCTCTAACTAGTCTCCTAACTGATTCCTGCTTCCAACCTGGGTCCTCTACTTCCAACATAGAAGCTTCGAAGATCCTCTTTAAATGGAAATCACATTGTCCCCATACTGCTCAAATACGTCCAACAGTTCCCCATTTCAGTCAAGTAAAAGCCCAAATCCTGAAAATCGTGTATATGGCCCTACAGGATCTCTCCTGCCATTTCCTTTCTAGTCCTGTCCTCTGCTACTCTCCTGTATGCTGCTCCAGCCACATTAGTCTTTTTGCTGTGCCTTGACCAAACCACGCACCTGTCCCAGGAGCAGGTTATTCCCACTGCCTAGAATGTTTGTGCCCCACATGGCTTCTCCCTCTTTCCCCATCTTCACTCAAGTCTTTGCCCAAATGTCATCTTTTCAGAAGGATCTCTCAGTGCACCCTATTTAAAACTGTAGCCCGCCACTGCATCCTATGTCCCTTAGCCGTATTTTTCCCCTTAGACTATCTTCTAGCAAATTAAACTTGTTTATTTCTCTTATTGTCTGTCTCCCCCTCCCCAAGAATGGTATAGACTACATAAACAGGATATTGTTTCTGTTTTATTTTCTGTTGTATCTACAACACCTAGGCTACTACCTGGAACATAATAGAAATTCAAATAAATATTTGTTGGGTGAGCAAACAAAGACACAAGTTTTGCCTTAATTTTATCAGTTTTTAGTTATGTTAGAATCATAAAGTTACTAATGAAAAAATGAATAAATAAGCTACAACTGAAAATGACCTAATACAAATAAATACATTTCATAAATGAAATACAATCATAAAAATGAATAGCACATTTTCTTTTCTTCTCTTTTTTCTTTTTTTAAAATGTACTCATTTGTCAGAGAGAGAGAGAACACAAGCAATGGGAGCGGCCAGCAGAGGGAGAGGCAGGCTCCCCACTGAATGAGGAGCCTGATGTTGGACTCGATCCCAGGACTCTGAGATTATGACCTGAGCCAAAGGTAGATGCTTAACCGATTGAGCCATCCAGGTGCCCAAATTTCTTTTTTTCCTTTTTATTTTTTAAAATATTTAATCATTCTTTTAACACAGAGAGAGAGAGAGAGAGAGAACACAAGCAGGGGGAGCAGCAGGCAGAGGGAGAGGGAGAGGCAGCCTCCTCACAGAGTAGGGAGCCCGACACCGGGCTCAACTGAGCCACCCAGGCACCCCTCCAGCAATATGTTTTTAATACAAGTAGGTTCTCAATAAACACTCAGAGCAAAGAAATAAAGTATTGAAGGAATGAGTAAGTAGAGCATGCCAGATGTGGGTGATACAGAAGAATTGGCAGGATGAGATTGCTTTGATTTCTATCCTACTTATCACCAAACTTGATTTGACTGATGTGGCCAAATATCCTTCTCCCCCATCACTCTCCACGTGAGTCCCCCTAAAGCTAAGGGCTTCACTGGATTCTGGCTTATGATATAAACAGAAGTGCATGTGGCCAGGACCTGCTTATCAGTCCGTGCAATGGCAGACTGAAGTGCTGGAAACTTTATCAGATAATTTGGTTAGTTAGTACTTTACCAAGTTAGTACCATAGGCCAACTGCAGGGATTGTTTTTGTTTTTGTTTTTTTAATTCACAGTAGTCTAGATCTGGAGGTCGTTCATCCTATAGCCAGAACAATGCCCACTTCAGCTGCAGTTTGAGGCAGTGTGGGGATGGATTGGACTTTGTCTTAGGACCACAGGGGACAGGTACTGCTCAGAATGAGTGATCCATTCTGTTGACTATATTCCTCAAATATGTTCAAGGTCTCAGTATATTATAAATTATAAGAAAATGTTATGTTTGGGATGCCTGGGTGGCTCAGTCAGTTAAGCATCTTCCTTCGGCTCAGGTCACAATCCCAGGGTCCTGGGATTGAGTCCCGCATTAGGTTCCCTGCTCAGCAGGGAGCCGGCTTCTCCCTCTGCCTGCCACCCCCTCTGCTTATTCTCTCTCTCTCTCTTAAGATAAATAGAATCTTAAAAATAAAAATACAGCTGGAGCTAGTGTAGTAAACAAAACCAACACAATCCTTGCCAAGTTGGAGTTTACGTCTAACAGATGTAGCACAAGACAGTCAGTGATGGTATCTATTACAAAGGAGAAGCAGACATTGAAAAGGAAAGCACACAACCTAGATCTGATCTAGTTTGAGATGCAGGATACAAAGTTTCATAGGAAGGGATTATTTCAAGAGCCAAAGGATAGATATGAGTTAATAAGGCAAAAGAGAAGAAGACAATGTATATAGGGGTGACAGTCTGAATTAGGAAGGTAAGTGACACCTTCAAGAAATTAGAGTATAGGGGCGCCTGGGTGGCTCAGTGGGTTAAAGCCTCCGCCTTCGGCTCAGGTCATGATCTCAGGGTCGTGGGATCGAGCCCCACATCAGGCTTTCTTCTCAGAGTAGAACCTGCTTCCCTCTCTCTCTCTCTCTCTGCCTGCCTCTCTGCCTTCTTGTGATTTCTCTCTCTCTGTCAAATAAATAAAATCTTTAAAAAAAGTTAAAAAAAAGAAATTAGAGTATAAAGGATAGGAATGTAATGAGGAATAAAATGACTAATGTGTGAGGCAGGAGACAGTTCTTAGAATATCTTGAAGTCAGTGTAAGGAATTTTAATTTAATCAAAGAGTTTGGAAGAGTTCATGGGATTTTAAGCAGGAGGATGACATAAGACATTAGAACCTGGTTTTCAGAAAAATAAATCCACCCCAAGTATAGAATATAGCATTGCAAGGTATATAAAATCTCAGCAGCTGCCGTGTTGATAATAGAAGGGGCAGGGTAAAGTCAGGGCTTAGTTAAAAGCATAGTTAGATAACTTCTTTTGTTAATTTCTAACAAGGTCTTTGGATGTCTCTAGTAATAATCTGAAATGAGCTTTCCTAGGGCTATCTTTTAAGTTGTGCTTCTCATACATTACAGTAGACAGGGAAAGACCCCAATTGAGAGGCTATTGAAGTAACCTGTATAAACTACAAGGACACTTGGCCTGGGGGGGGGGGGGGTGGTAAGTGGTGATGGAGATGAAAAGAATGGAAAGATTCTGAAGACAGAAAACAGAATCAGTAAGCCTTGCTGATTAATTGGTTATGAGATAGGCTAGGCATAAATGGAAGCATAGTTGATTTATTTATGAGGCTCATGAACAGAGAAATAGTAGGAAAAACTATGAATTTTGTATTGAACATATAAAGTGTAAGATGCCTGGGCATGAAATGCAAGTGATATACAAAATGGTGCTGGGTGGCTCAGTGGGTTAAGCCTCTGCCTTTGGCTCAGGTCATGATCTCAGCGTCCTGGATTCAGCCCCGCATCAGGCTCTCAGCTCAGTGGGGAGCCTGCTTCCTCCTCTCTCTCTGCCTGCCTCTTTGCCAACTTGTGATCCCCCTGTCAAATAAATAAAATCTTTTTAAAAAAATGGTGCTGGGTATATGGGTTTAAAGCATGGAGGGAAGATCTGGGCTAGAGCTAGAAATGGGAGTGGTTTGCACAAAGATGGTAACTGAAGCCACTGGGATGATAAAGATGGAGTCTAGACAATACAATGAGAAAGAGGTTGCCTAAGGAACTCAAATGTTTCAAAGTTGGATATAGGAAAAATGGTCATCAAAAGATACTGAAGATAAGTTACCAGTGAGGTAGGATGAAAACCAGTTAGCATCAACCTACATGTTTATGGAATGAATGTGTACAGGAGAGACCTGGGAACATAGTGCTAGATTTCTCCCTTACCAGCAAAACAAAATGTTTCCTTATTGTGCATCTGTGTATCACAGATGATATGCAGGAATCTATTCCTGCTGGGAGCATCTATTCTTGGCTGTAGAAAGTACATTATCATTACCCCAAATACATGCCGTCATTGCCCTGGTGCTTGGTCTTGGGTGTGGCTGGCCCACACTGGTCTCATATTCAGGTGATAGGAATGAGAATGACGAGCTGGCCTTTGTTGGCATGTCATTGTCACCACCTAGTCAGGCTACATGCTTTAGGCATTTCAGCCAGCTTATCAGGAATAGACCTAGGTCATGGGAAATGACATCCTAGGTTAGGTACCAGGCTGACAAGGCAGGAAACCCAATCCTTTCCTTTCCTCCCTTAGACATACATTCTTCACAAACGGATGGGAGTTGTAGGAGGGCTGAGGACAAAAAAGGAGTAGTCATATACCTAGTGTGTTTAGAGATAAAATGCCATAAAGAGTACTTCTCAACTTCTCATGTGCACAAAAATTGCATGGGGGTTCTGGTTAAGATGAAGTTAAGATGAAGATTCTGATCAGTTCATCTGATTTGCTGCCTGAGATTTTGTATTTTCAACAAGATTCCCGGATATGGGAATGCTGCTACCCACAGTTTCAGTAGCAGGGTTTAACTTATATTTGTAGGCTAGCAAGCCAGAAGAGAAATTCACCACCAAAGCAGCTGAAGCAACAACTGATCAAGAGAGACATGGCAGGGACGCCTGGGTGGCTCAGTTGGTTAAGCAGCTGCCTTCGGCTCAGGTCATGATCCCAGCGTCCTGGGATCGAGTCCCACATCGGGCTCCTTGCTTGGCAGGGAGCCTGCTTCTCCCTCTGCCTCTGCCTGCCACTCTGTCTGCCTGTGCTTTCTCTTGCTTCTCTCTCTATGACAAATAAATAAATAAAATCTTTAAAAAAAAAAAGAGACATGGCATGCTGTGTAAAGCCCACATCTGACTTTTAAGTTCAGGAAAATGTCCTCCAGAAGGTGTATGGATTGATGGTGGTGCCCAATTGATGGGCATTGAACCTGGATACTTAAATAAAGGGCTCCACCATTGTGGACTTCATTCTCCTTAGGTGCCTCTTCATGCCCTAGGTCCCTAAGTACTCCTTCCAGGAGAGTTTGAAGCATGATGCATTTGTAAACACAGATATAAAGCAAAATTTTCATGGGTCAGCAGCATCTTCAGCTATGATTTTGCTTGGGAATGTAAAGAAGATTCCTGGTAGTAAAAGCAGTAAAGAAATATTTCTGGTAAGAAAATTGAGTCTATAGGGGCGCCTGGGTGGTGTAGTCAGTTTAGTGTCTGACTCTTGATTTCAGCTGAAGTCGTGATCTAAGGGTTGTGAGAGTGAGCCCCACATCAGGCCCTGTGCTGAGCTCAGAGCCTGCTTGAGAGTCTCTCTCTCCCTCTCCCTCTGCCCCTCCCACTCTTGCTCTCTCTCAAAATATGAATAAGTAAATCTTTAAAAAAAAAAAAAAAGGAAAATTGAGCCCACCTACTTTTTGAACGTGCAAATTTATAAGATATATATTACACTTTTTGTGCATGAGGGAACTTGGAAGAGCTGTCTTTGGATCAGCAGTTAACTTCTAAAATGATGTAATACTTCTATACCTGTACAACTTTTCCTTCTTAAAGTATGTTCACAGTGAAAGAAACAACTGGAAAAAAAAATAATACTGATGTTAAAAGAGAGTAAAAGGAGCTAGAGAATATGTAATATAAAGAAAAGCAGATAAGGAAAATTAAAGGAGGATTTGTACAGGGGAAAAACAATTTCATTTTATTGTAAAGACCTAAATGAATAAAAGAAGACTTTGAATGTGAAGATGATTAAAAAGACAAAATCATTAGCTAAAGATATTTACAAGTTTAGACTCTTTCATTTTGATTGTAATTTTAATTAGCTGGACACTGGGGGGGAAGAAAATGAAAGCCTACATCATCTACTTACTCTTTAAATTGCATTCCACCTTAATTTTCTGCTCTTCAGTTCTTAATTTTCTCTATTTTTGTTCTAAGTAATCCGGTTATCAGGCTAAAGTGATTTTCCCTCAGCCAGGTTTAGCATTCAGTATTTGCTTTGCGTCTGTAAACCAAAAGTTCACCCCATCGCTTTAGTTTTTATTCTTTCAATAGCAAAAACTCTCTACAGGTAATTTTTTTTTTCCAGTCCTTTGTCTATACAGCAGGGTTCTTTGTATACCCATGACAGTTAGATGACTAATAACAAAGACTTCTATTTTTAAAATAATTATGCTCTATTTACACAGCTTTCCACAAAATTTACTCATAAAATTTAGAAGGCAGAAACGCTTTAAAAAATCTGTAGTTTCACTATTCATTAAAACAATTTTTTCCTGTGCACAGGCAAGTTGCTTGTTTCCATTTCCCTGCTAGAGTAGAAGCCAAAAAATCAGTATTAATCAAGTCTAGGATTTATGTCTGTGTGCATAAAATTTTTAAAAATAACATTGATATAAAACAAAACACATCTGTTTAGAATAACCTACTTTAGGGAGGGTTTATCTTCAAGATATTATCTGGCTTTTTAGTAGGCTATTTATTTTGCATTTGTTAAAGAAAACAAAATTAGCATAGCTAACCATGTATTATGTGTCTCTCAGTTTGCCCTGTCTTCCAAAAGAAATTCTCTCAAATAATGCGAAGTAACAATGTTGGAGTGCCCTGAGGTCTGTGAATGAAAGGCACTATTTAAGTGGTGACAATTATTATTATTATTCTGCCATGGATAAAGAGTAACAATTGGCTTTAAAAACCCATTGTGGACAATTTCATTTTGCTTCCCCATACCTCAGATACAATCAGAGCACAGAGTTCTCAGCCCATGATATAAACTCAAACCAGGACAGCACATATACAGTGATGGGGAGTAGAAACGTAATTATCCTAGTAATTAAATACCTAAAAAAATAGCACTGTCATTAGCCATTCAGTGTGGTATAATTTAAGGAGCAACAAAAAAAGAAAAAAATAAAAAAAAAAACCCAGCCATACATCACCAGTTGTCTCAAAATTCCAAAATTTAATTTGTATTTTTAAAGGCTTTCCTTACTTTAAAATACAGATATGCCTTGAGATGAATGATTCTTTGAACCTTATTCATTGTTGCATTATTTTAATGAGTTCCAAATATTTTCCAGATGCAGTGTGGAGAAATGGGTGTAATAAGGAGGGAACTAAGAAGTTGAAAGAAGAAATTACAAGAGCTGTTGAAGGTGAAAAATGCAGAAAATGAAATATAAGAACCACAGAGCTCAAGTTCTTCACTTTTCCCAAGAATGTGATGATAATTAACATTATAATCATTAGAAAGTGTTGTCAGGGATTGCTATAGAATCCTCCTACCTGGACGTCTTTTAAAATAGGATACTTGGGTCTTTCTGGCCTGGTACTACTGTATAGAGGGCAGTGACATTGATTAATTGTTCTGTCTAGGATAAACCTCTTTGAAATGCACTGTACCTGAAAGGTCTTTTTCTTTAATGCACTAATGGGATGCTGTACGAATTTGCTTATAATTTGGATATGCTGCAGCAGCACTGAGATTTTATTCCAGTATTTCTTTTCTTTCCCATTTGCTTAAGACTAATGGCTAAGTGTCTTCCAGACTCTTGCATAGAAATCAACTAGAGTGCTCTCAAAGTATTTGGATCCCTGAGGCCCTGTCCTTCTTTGGGATCAAATAAACCCAATTTATGAATCTGTAGACACCTCCTAAGATGAGGGAGGAAAGTGTTAGGAGTTGGAGAGTGTCCAGGCATGGTATTCTCCAATAATATGATATTACTGGCACCTGCTGGGGGTTCCTACCAGGTGCCTTCCCCAGACTGAGCTGTCCAGACAACCTCTGGCTCCATGCCACCCCCACCACTCCTACCATAACACTTAATAGCACTGCCTTGTAATGCTTGCTTCATTGGGAAGCCCCTCCTTGAATCTTAAGGCCGAAAATAGGGCC